>NC_136269.1:28991054-29546054 GCF_964187855.1 Myxine glutinosa | reverse complement strand
TGGTGGCTGACTTAAGACCTCAGGGTCTTGAGTTTGAGTGAGCCCCTGTCATGCCATTGAATTAACATCAGGTGGGGTGATTCGGCCTGTCATCGGCAAAATGTGTACCAGCTGACTGGAAACGGGGCACTGCATCAGCCGCACAGCTGCACTGCCAGCAATGATGCAACCAGCATCCACATGCTGCATATAAAATGATAATCCTCTCTGCCATCCTCCACTGTGCACTTCCTTTTTGCCATTCTGATTATTCTCTTTATCACTCCTCTTGTCCCACTCTCTCCCCTCTCCCAATGCCAATCCCCATTAGTTTGTTGTGGAAATTGAGCATTTAATTTTAAAATGGTAAATTGAATTCTCCATTTCTCAGTGAGTTGGCTGACATTATTAATGCCCTGCATGGCACAGGAAGTTGAAGAGGTGTCCTGAAAATGGCTTGCTTTGATAAAACATGTTCTCTTTAGTTTAGTTCCCTCCCCACTTCCCCTTTTCTATACCTCCTTGTGGTCAGTTTCAGTTTAATGGCATATCCTACAGTGAACCTTCTGTCGATGTCACAGTTCCTCGCACAAGCAGGTGTGTCTGTGTGTGTCTGTGTACGTACGTACACAAACCGTTATTCATAGGTATTGTAAGTACTGTATTTATTCAGATATGATTTATTGGAGGAAATTACTGTTTATTTTTCATTTTTATTTTTATACATGGTCGAGGCTCATGGAAGAGCAAGAACATGTTGCAGAGATTCATGGTGCAGAACATATTGCATACCGTAACAAAAGGAACAGAAGGGGGAGTGAGGGGGGAGGGGGGGAATTAGAGGGAGAGAAAGGCAACAAAGGGATGCGGGTAACAATGAGGGGTGGACAAGATGGATACAGAGGCAGAATTGTTTTTTTGGGGGAGGGGAAAGAGAGGGGAGGAGGTAGGTGATGGGGTCAACAGGTGTTAAATAGATAAATTCATAAATAGATTGTTTGGATGGGGGGTGATCTCAGGTGGTGACGAACAGCTGTCTTGAAGACCTGGTGGGAAGAATGATTGAAGAGGATGTGGAGGTTTATTCCAGAGGTGGGGAAAAAGCAGAACAAATGAGTGGAGGTGGGTAGTGATCTTGGATTTTGGGAGTTTCACTAGAAGGGGTTTTTTTTTTTGGATCACGGGCAACCTGAAGAAATCTGGGGAGGCGGGGGACAAAGCACTGAGGCCAGATGGTGCAATACCAGAAATGAGCTGCAAGAAGACAGAAACCACTGACCTGGGGCAATGGTAAAATGATGGGCCCTTCGACTGGGCTTCATCGCTGGAGAATGTAATGATCTTGAAGACCTTGGTTTCCATTGTGTCATGCTGAGCAAAGTGTGAGGCAGGGGCAGGGGTGCCAGCCCAGCGGGGAAAGCAGTACTACATCAGGCTGCGGATGAAGGCCTTGTACAGTAGGTGGATCAAGTGTGCTAAAGAAGGCCTTTGTACGACGGAGATTGCCCAGTTGACGGCTGGCATTGGAGGCCAACTTTTTTTTTTTTTTTTTTTTTGTATACAAGATCAAGGCTCGTGTAAGAGCTAACATCAATCGCAAAAAAACAACAACAAACGGATACGCAAAACGTACCAAAAAGGGAGCAGGAGACAAGATGGGGAGAGGGGGAAGCACACAAGTACAACAGCAGAGAAACTTTGAAATGTGGTTTTCCCAAGAAAGATCATGGCTAATAGTGAGACCCAAGAGTTTGAATGACCGAACTTCCTGAAGAGGAATGTTCAGAAAGTCGATAGGATTGTTTACCATACTGTTCTTTTAGAGAGAGGGACAGAGACAGACACATTTGTCAGGATTGAAAGACATATTCCAAGTGTTTGACCAGCTTGATATTTTTCAAAGTCTGAAGAGGGAAGAGGCTGCAGCCTGCCTGTCTGAAGGATGAGGGATGTCACGGCACAGGGTGGTGTCATCAGCAAATAAATACAAGGATTTACCAGAGTTAGAGTGATTGTTGATTATCAGGAATAGGACAGGGCCCAGAACACTGCCTTTAGACACTCCAGCCTTGACAGGGTGAAGAGATGAAAGGATTCTGTTGAGTGCCATGCGTTGGCTACAAGAGTAGAGGATGTCGGTGAGCAATGTGTGGAGTTGTCCTTTGATGCCATAAGCAGATAGTTTGGAGAGTAAGGCAGGATGCCAGACTTTATCAAAAGCATGAGATATGTGCAGAGACATGGCCCTCATCTCATGTCTGACATTGAGGGCCTCCATCCATTATTGGGCGAGCAGAAGCAGCATGTCGCAGGTGGAGTGACGTGTTCTGATCTGGATTCCGAATTGATGATCTGAGATGAGACCGTTGGGGAAAACGGAATGAGGGAGGTTCCACTGCTGTGTATTGTTGCGCAACTGTGATTAACACCACAGTTACGGATGGCCGATTTGCGAGACTTTAACTCCCGAGGCGAAACTCAATGGCGGATTCAAGTTCAACACAAACGCGTGGAATGGCGGGACACAGCGAAGGCTCCGCAACCTTATCTATTAAAATCAAACACCCAGGAAAACTGCGTTCAGATATATATATAGAAAATAATATAAGGATTTATTATCGAATAGTAATACAGTGAAAAAGCCGCGCCGGTAAATCTAATAACTCTAAATCGGGACGTCCCCACACGACTGACAGCAAACACGATACGAGGGAGATTATGAATACAAAAATAACACGTCACGTCGTTCAAATGTACGCGGATGCGGCTTATCTGTCTTTCGTCGTCTTGGTGGCGGCCGTCCACACCGCTCCTTTTGGCCCGATCGCACACCACCAGGTCCTTCGCTCCAAGCTCTACGAGGCCCCGCTCCAAGCACCCGCGCGTCCGACGTGTGGCCAGCAGCTTCACACGAGGACGATCTCCACAAGGCCCGTGCACCAATGGTTCAACGGAGGGCTCGACTTGCAACGAACTGCTGCGAACTGCCGCGTGCTCTGTGGGCTTGGTGTGCTCGGTGTGTGAACGAACTCTCCACCAACTGCCTTCGGGGAGCTTTTCCACCAACTGCCTTCGGGGAGCTTTTCCACCAACTGCCTTCGGGGAGCTTTTCCACCAACTGTGTCTCTGCGTCGACTGTGTGCTCCAACCAACTCCTACGAACTCTCTGGTGTCTGCCTGCGTCTGCCGTGTGCTCCAACCAACTCCTACGAACTCTCTGGTGTCTCCTGCGTCTGCCACGAAATGGCGTCCGACCGTCGCATATATTGGTGGCCGATGACGTCACATTGGCGCACTCCTCAGCCAATCACAGCCTCCCAACTCGCCCAGGTCACGCCCTCTGCGGCATGCGACTCCTGACATCTCCCGTCCGCGACCCCCCCGCGGTCGTTTTGTAACACGTGCCAGCGAGGTTGGTAGGCCTTTGAGGTGCGAACGGCGGCGGCCAACCGTGGCGGTGTTTTTGGCCTGGTTTCCTGTCTATTTATTACGAAGTCAATGTCAGGGAAAGGGAATTATTTAATGTTGCGCTAAGGACCTAACTAATGTTTATGTGGTTTGCAGTGCCATAATGGACAAAGGTTTGACTACCAGGTGAGACTCACAGGGGCGTTACCTTTAATCCCTCACTATTTAACACTCGGACCTCCAGGTAGATCCACAATCATACATCTTACCCCGACAAACGCCTAAACATCAAGAACTTATTACATGTAGAGTCCCTGTCACGACAGCCGAATACCTACCTATTCAGATCTACCTAGCTCTAGATATTGCTCTACCAAATTCATAACAGTATTTTATCTTACTGTGGCGGACACAAAAGCCCACTGGCGTGGTGACATCATTCCGCGCACCAAGTGGGCGGTGGCCACGCCCGAGGGGTAGGCGTGGCCTCATGATATACACCGGGCGCGCAGCCCGGAGCGCGCCAGTGTTACAGTGAGCTCCTGAAATAAAGACGCTTATAAGTTACCGCTTGTCCGCTTCCTCCTTGCTCGCAAGCAGCGCGCGTAACGCCGCGCTTTATTACTGCATTTATATGATTGAACCATGACTCATCATATTAGAACAAAACAAAGTGTATTCACATTGCAGTTGTAAAATGACTGTCTCTATCAATGTCTTGTGGCCAAAGATATTTCATTCAGTGTATGTATTTTACTATTTCTGGCAGTTTTTTCATTTGACCCGAGATTTCAAAGGAGATTACATGCTTCACCAAAGTGTGAGAAAAGGAAATAAACGTCTATCAAGTGAATGACTGGAAACCATAGTTCTCAACAGTAGGCAGGTGTCGGTTCCATCACCTGACGATAAATGAAGCCTCTCCCGATGAGGATTCTACCAAATGATGTTTGTATTATTTCATTTGATTTATCAGGACCACGAAGTGAATTTTGTTGGGCTTATTGAAATTTGTCTATTCGAGAAGATGTCAGTATGACTGAATAATTTTTTTTAATCTGCAGGGAAACACAAACATGGAAAATAACGTTATCCTCGGGTTTGTTTATTTATTTATTTATTTTGCCCTGGTTCATGGCGATTAAACGGGGGAATTATTGCAACTGTTAAAATTACACAACAACACAAAGTAAGCATGTTTAACAAATGACTTGAAACTAATTCAGAGGGCTTTTTTGATTAATTTTTTTAATCGCAAAATGAGGATATCTGTAATGTTGTTTTATACTAGAAACCACACTGGCTTTAGGGCTTACTGGCAACACCTCCTTGGACGTAGGACATAAGACCTGTCAATAATGGCATCCAATGATGATACAACGAAATGAATGTCTAAAAAGGTCAATGTGTGTAAACACCATTAGAACTAGAACGGCACTCAGTAGAGAGCATACCTCTGCCTGGTTGGCCATATCGCTCAATGGTGAAGAATCGCTTAAAAAAAAAATTCTACTAGCTGGATCCGCATCCGGATCTTCACCAAAATTGAATTGATTCTTCCTTGTCACACACACAACCTGTCAAACAGTTTCGTCCAAATCCATCCATAACTTATTGAGATATCCTGCTATGTATCATTTTTGGCCCTATCACTCGCTCAATGGTGAAGAATCACTTTAAAATATTTAAATAATTCTCATATCCGGAATCCATATTCAGATCTTCACCAAAATCTAATTGTCCTTGTCACACACACACACACACACACACACACAACAGGTCCACCAGGTTTCGTCCAAATCGGTCCACAAATTTTTGAGGCATCCTATCTCCCAATGGTGAAGAATCACCTAAAAAAATTCTCGTAGCCGGATCTGAATCTGGGTCTACACCAAAATCTAATCCTTTCGTCCTCGTCACATATGCTACATCTCTGCCAAATTTCGTCCGAATCCGTCCACAACTTTTTGAGATATTTTGTTCACAAACGGACAGACAGACAGGGTGAAAACATAACCTCCATCCACCTTTGGTGGTGGAGGTAATGAATGATTGCTGCAATGCTCCTTCTCATCTCCTGAAGGAGCTGCCAGAGAGAATCCAAAGAGTTGTTTCCATTCCTGGTGCAAATCGGTCTCTGGAGGTTTAGTGTCTTCACAGAAGGGTCCATTTTCTTAAATCTACCACCAAGAATGTTCCAAATGTACTCCATTGGCATTAAATTGGTATTCTTCTTTGCTGACCATGGGCAATGTGATGTTTCGCAAGAATGAGGATGGTGGGGTCTGGGAGTGGCATCCATTAATACAGATGTAGTATTGTGAGAAGTGAATGGGTGTCAAAATGTGGAACATCACGATCCCACTATGGTACTCTTCACCTGCTGGGTTACCTTCTGCAGTGACAAGGTTCAAGTTTACAAGAGTACTAGGCAGCCCCATATCATAACAAATGCACCACCAAATGAGAATTCTGGTGTACAAGTTGTGTGAGGTTGTCGTACGCTATTTCTACAATCGGTCACGTGCAGAATAAATTGACTGCCAGACCGATGGATCGTCCTCCAGAATGTACGATTCCCAGAACCATGCTAAGTCAGATGCTTTTAGTCCGGGGATAAAAAGAGGCCGTCTCATTGTTCTGCTGGATTTGTAGCATGAAACCGATTCTGGACAGTTCTCCTGGATGACCTTCGAGGGATTTCATTGACGTTGACTTCCTGTTTCGCTGTGGAAAGTCCCAACATAGTTCATCCCAATACATTGCCAGTGCCTTCACTAACTCTTATGGTCACATAGTTGCCATGCCCTCGTGGTGAATGGAAAACAGTTTGTGCAAAGAGGGTTCTTTCGTTAACGTTTGAATTTGATTCGATGTTCATTTTTTGCACACAGCACTATCTTGTAGGTGTACGTTCACCTTTTCTTCCTGTTGTTGTTGAATTTTGGGCAGTATGTAATTGATGAATCAAGAATTCAATGTCCAAAACCTTTTGTCAGAAGAAGGATTGCCAAATTTTAATTCCTGAGGAGGATATCACTTTTTGTTTACAAGAAAATACACAGCAAGAAACAATAACTCTTATCAAACCAAGAAGAACATACTGCAAATCATGAAAAAGCACATTGCAAGATACACCACAAAATCTTAAGTCATGGTACAGTAGAGATGTACACGACTCACAATAAGTTAGGGATATTGTGGGAGTGAGTTTATTTTTTTTATAGGGGTTAGGGTTAGGGTATTGAAATCAAGAATGCTGTTTTTTCACTCATTAATAACCATAGAATTAGGACCAACAACTTTTTTCAACATAATTAATACACAAAATCAACTACACCGAAGAACCTGCCAATATCCCTAACTTATTGTGAGTAGTGTACATCAAAGGAAACACCAAATACACAGTAGCATGCACAGTATACAATATCGACATACAGTACCGACAAACCAAGTGAAAAATCCGAAGTACAATATCAACATACAATATTTACAGACAAAGTGAAATCCTAATTTTTTGAAGTTGTCCACATGTCTTTTATACCGGCTGGAAACAAAGAAATAATTGGGAGGAGCAAGTGAAAGGAAGAGTGAAGGTGGGATTGCTCGCATGAAGAAAAGGGGAGGAGAGTAGTAGGATTGGTTGAGCAAAGTGTCCAGGGAGGATGTCAACAGTGCCATGGTCCTTAAACTTCCTGATAACATTGCATATGGTGGACACAGGAACATCAAGGTCTCTGGAGATGGACATGTAGCCTTGAGATTGTCCATACTTGGCTACAATCTTGTGTCTGACCTCGTCAGACAATTCTTTGGTTTTCTTTCTTTTCTCCATGCTCATTGTGGCACACAGTGACACAAAACGGCAGAATGAGGCCTTTTCTCTTTTCAAACTGGTTCAATGAGTGATTTTTATATTGCAGGTACCTGCAACTGCAACTCACCATTGGGGTGTTCAATTTCAAAGTAAAGGACAATCACCTGCTTGAAATCTAATTATTTCTCAACTTAAAAAAGGTGCCAATAATATTGTCTGGGCCATTTTTCGATTTCTGTGTGGAATAAGCTAATATTTAGTATTTTTTTCAGCTTTTTTTGTTTTGTTCCACTGCAAACCAAAGGAATACATATGTGGATTGTGGATAACAAAAGATTTTTTAAATTTTTTTTATTTCAATAATTTTCTGGAAGAAATGGTGTATTTGAAAAAAGTGCAGGGGTGCCAGCTTTTTTGGCCATGACTGTATAATACAGTGGAAGCCAAGAGGAGGAGAGTAGGAAGCACAAGAGTAGAGAACAGGAAGCACAAGAGTAGAGAACAGGGACACCGGAACATCATCTAATATGTACATCTACCATTCGTTTATGTTGAAAGACGTTTCTTTTAAACGAATATACAAATTTTATTTATCACCACAAATGCTTTTGCCTTGCAGCTATTGCAAATGCCTCTCACCTTGTGTTGTAATTTTATCGAGACATTATACTCGTTACCCTGCGCTCGTGAAGCGAAAAGCTGGGTTAATCAATCGGTCCATACGGATGTCTGCATTTTGTTAAAAATGTACATCGGCAACCGTTCCACGGAGTAATTTGAAACTTTACCACATGTTACATGACCATTTCATGTAGCGCATATTGAGTGTGCATTGAAAACCGTGCGAAATTAGAATCGTTGTAATTGCTTCAGCCTTGTGTACCTTTAGTCCGTTCATTGGTGGAAAAATAAAAACAAGACGTCATGCAGAGCACGATACTTGCAAAATAACCCCCCCCCCCCCCCAATAGGTTGCCATTAATCTATCAAATTGTCCATTTCATAAAGATTAAAGTTGATGATATTGATCAAAGCTCGGGTCAATAGGATGAAAAGTGACGATTTTTCAGATGAAAATGGATGATTTTGGAAGTTTGAGTTGACATTTCACCTTTTGACCTCAAAAATAGTTGGTTTCTCAATTTAATGACAATATTCAAATGCTGTTCAATTTTCAAAGCAATCGGATGAAAAATGGCGATTTTAGGATTTCGGCCTCCAGATGACCTTTGACATTTGACCTCAAACTCAATAGGCTTCTCAATTGTGATGACCTCTACAACTTGGTGAAGTTTCATGACGATCAGTTTGGAATTGTGACCTGTAGGCCGGTGACAGACAGAATAACAAACTCAACCGACAAATATACTTGAAAAATCTTCGATTTTGCAAGTAATAAATAAATAAATAACATAAAATAAATAAAGCGAAGAAGTACAATTTGCCGTTTTAATGATCTCCTGATTTATACTTTAACAATCTATTCTGGCGTCTCAGCCTTGGTGGGTATAAAAACACTCGAAGGAGTGAAGGTTCCTTCGTAAAGGCTTATGAAGTACTCCATAGAAGACTTAAAAGTATAATTTGTACACATTTACCTCAATTTGCAAGTTCTCTCACAAGTATTCTATGAATACCTTCTAGTTTGAAGTTTGTGTTGAGTAACTTGATAATTACGTCAGCTACCAAAGGTGTCGACTGAAGTTGGATAGAGGTTATGTGTTCACCCCTGCTTGTCTTGCTTGGGTGTCTGTTTGTGAGCAGGATATTTCAAAACGTTGTGGACGGATTTGGATGCAACTTGGTTGGACAGGTTGGGTGTGTGATAAGGACGAATCGATTCAATTTTGGTGAAAATCCACGTGTAGATCCAACAATTTCTTAAGTGATTCTTCACCATTGATTATAGGGGCCATATCATAAACAATATGTAGCATGATGTTTCAAAAAGATGTGGATGAGTTGTGACAAAACTAGGTTGGACGAGTTGGGTAGGTGACAGGAACGAGGCTTTAGGTTTAGATCCAGATCTGGCCTATCTGTAGGATACAAAATGTAAACTGTTCAGCCTGGTGGAGGTATGCGCTCTACCGAGTGCCGTTGTATGTTCAAGTTTTGAAGTATTTTGAATGCTTTTATAACCAGCACTGAATCTTGGCATTGTTTCACCGTGAGATCACACCTAATTTTGTAGCTGGGTTTATTACTGGCCAAAGTGATGCAACATTGAAGTTAAATTACTTTGCAGCAGAAAGCACTTTGATGACTTGATCGGCAGCACACTATCTGGTTGCTTAGATAGTGTGAAGTGTTGTGCAGTTCTGGCTATTGTTCAAGAATCCATTTTTGTTTGTTCCTGTTGTGGTGGGATTACAGCAATCGACGTTTGCCCAACAACTGCAATTAAAACCACATTGTGAGATGTTGAGACAGCCAATGATAGGTTATAGTGGAGTGAATGAAGTTCCTTGTGAATCTCCTTGTTTAATAATTTAAAAAAACATTTTCGTCCATGTGATGCAACTTTCAGATTGGACTGGATATTGAGGAACTGGAGGAGATGGAAGAAGATGCTGGCCTTGGAAATGGTGGTTTGGGTCGGCTTGCAGGTTTGTTTCGGGCCCTCTACTCTACAGAGCATGTTTTCCTGGGCCACACAAGTCGCAGAATTGTGTGGCATATGATTTTCGGTTTCGGTCTTTGAAGTGAGCAATTGTAATTTGCTGCGTATTTGTTAACTATATGCATCCTCGCGTCTATGATCGTTGATTGAGGTATGCTAACCACACTTAAGCAAGGAGAAGCTAACGTTTCGGGCATTAACCCTAGGTCAGAGCAAAAGGGGGAAATGAGGAATGGGTTACGGGTGAGGGTTGATATTGGATGCGAGCGAGTTAAGGTGTTTTTGTGTCAAAGCGATGTTGGGGATCGGGATGCAAGTGGGGGTGGCAGTGATTGTTTTGGACACCTGAATCCTGGCAACACCTTGAAAGGGTGGTCAGGGTTCAGAATTGAAACAATGGGCTGGGAGAAAAGGGGGAATAATAGGGAAATAAACCAGAGGTTAAAAACAAATGGAGGGAGAGAAAAGAAGATAAATAAAATAAAATAACTTCAAAAAGAAAAAAATATAGGAAGGAAGAAAGACGTACACAAAGATTTCACAGTCAATGACCTTGAGGAAAGTTACTTCCTGGAAAAATAAAACTGGGTACTGCTGGCACCATTTCTTGGGGGAGCTTTTCTCTGCAGTGAGAGGCATTTTTATGAAGAAATCTCCAACTCTTCTTCTTCTCCCTCCTGTGGGATACCAACACTTGATCCTTCACTAAACAATGGTCCAGGATTATATTAGCTGTCTTCCATTGTTCGGGTGTCACTGTTAAGCTGTCTTTCTCATTCTGTATCCTGGGATGCAAGTTAACCACTGCAGGTTAACTACAAGGATGCAAGTTAAGTCTTCGAGGTAACGGTGATTTTGGTACAATTCCTGCTTCTCACTTTTGCACACACTGATGATGCATGATACTCGTTTACAATCTCTGCTTTCTGACTAGCCTCCCTCTGTAATGCTTCTGTGCTCTCATTGGTCTGCCACCTGCCTTAACCCCATCATGTGAATGTCTGCAGCCTGCTTCCTGGACTCCATGGCCACCCTGGGCCTTGCTGCCTATGGCTACGGCATGCGTTACGAGTTTGGCATTTTCAA
Source organism: Myxine glutinosa (assembly GCF_964187855.1). NCBI lineage: Eukaryota > Metazoa > Chordata > Myxini > Myxiniformes > Myxinidae > Myxine > Myxine glutinosa. The sequence goes on along the minus strand of NC_136269.1, from coordinate 29,535,141 downwards.
CCAAAAGATTCACGATGGCTGGCAGGTAAGGATGAATGGAATTTTATTATTTAATCTCTTTGGACTAAATATTCATCCACAGATAAGTTGTGGGTTTAATGGCAATAATATTTAATTATTTATTCCTTCTTTTCATTTTAACAAGTACAAGGTTCATAGAGCGAGTAAAAATATAACAGATGACCATTTGCTCTGAATTATTGTACATCATTGTTTAATGTTTATACTCGTATGAAGAAGCCAAATCTAAATCTACGACATGAGAGCCATTGGTCTGTGTCGCTATTTTTCTCAGAGATGGCCTCGTCAAACTTTCAGAGGTTCATCAGTGAGTGGGAGTGTTTTAGGCAAAAAAAAAAAAATCCCTCTATAGTGCCTCAGCCTTTTTGATTAATGGACAGTTATATACAAGTACACATCCGCATAAATACAAAACAATTACCAGACATTGAACACAAATAATAAAACGATTCCGGAAGTGGTCGAAGTTGGTGGTAAGGCTTCTTCCTCCTGGCCGTCATCATACTTAACTTGGAAACGTGCTCAACGGCACATTCAGCAGCACATATTCAATGAAAAGGTAAAATTATGATTTGACATTTGTGATTGATTCTGATTTGGATGCAATTGCTTTTCCATTATATTTGCCCTCATTTCAAATATGTTAATGTTTGTTTTTCGCTTGAGCAACGCAGGCTACTCCAGCTATAAATACTTGGAAACTTTACTCGGGATACAAATACAACTTTGTCTGGGGGATAACATAGGCTATGTGGCCACGGCCTCATGCGGGGGTGTGGGGGACTGGGAGAGGGGCGTAAACTATCTATGTAAATGTGTACTGTGTAACGCCACCTGGTGATGGGAAAGAGTATTACAATTTCTTTTTTTTACCTGGGCAACACTGAGGTCAAAGCACTCTTTACATGGGTAAATTTTTCCTCTTTCCCTCCCCCCCCCCCCCCCCAAATATGTTAATGCAGTATATCTTTCTCCTCTCTCTCCCCTCACCTCTCTCCCCTCCCCCTTCCACTCCCCACTCCCTTTTTCAACCCTTCCTCTCCTGCCTTCCTCCACTCCCTCACCCCCTCCCCTCCCCTCCCCTTCCCTCCCCCACCCCACCCCCCCCCCTTCCCCCAGCGTTGCCGGGTACTCCTGCTAGGTATATATATATATATATATATATATATATATATATATATATATATATATATATATATATATATATATATATATATATCTACATATCTACAGACTTGGCATTTAATATGGAATATTTTTTTTGTGGGGGTGAACTTACTTTTCAAGATGACTTGGAACCAAAAGTTCATTGGAATTATGTTGAAATTGTTCGAGATTTTGTTAATGTGACCTTTAAAAGAAACAAAAACCACATTTGACATTTCGAAGCAAATAAATTGATCCTTGAAAGTGATGTAAACTGATATCGAACTCAATTCACGGACAGTACTGTGTTAAACTTCTGTACGTTTTCCAGAAGTATATCTTTATTTTGCACATTAGCCAAAAAAAATTTCAACAAAAGCTAAATTATGACTGGGATTATGGACAGTAAAATTACAGTTCAGTACTTCGTGTAACCCCCACGAGCATTCAGTAGAGCACGTACACATCGAGGCATGCTGTTCATGAGATTTGTCAAGGTTTGGACAGGAATCGCTTGCCATGCAGTGACAATAGTCTGCTGCAATTCACGCACAGAGGTAGTCTGCTGGTCCAAGTTGTCGATTTGACCCGTTAATTCTGCCCACAAGTTCTCTATCGGATTCATATCCGGGGACATGGCAGGCCACTCCATATGCTCTACACCACGGTCAGCAAGAAAGTGTTGGATCATGTGAGCACGATGAGGCCGTGCATGTCATCTTGGAAGACAAAGTTTCCTCGAAAGGCTGCACGAGCAAATGAAAGCAATGTTTCTTCCAGAATGACCCTGTACTTGAACTGGTTCAAGTTTCCATTCAGAACAACCAGGTCAGTTTTGCCCCCTGCATGAAAAGCAGCCCAAACGGTCACCCCACCACCTCCAGCTTGGACTCTTGGCACTATACAATCTTCGTTGTGGGCTTCATACACTTGTCTGCGCACTCGGACGCGGCCATCTTGACGATAGACCAGAAATCTAGACTCGTCACTGAAGGTCACGTGATTCCAGTGTCCTGGCTGCCATTGACGGTGCTCTCTGGCCCACTGCAATCGGCGCTGGCTGTGTTGTCTGGTCAGGCGTGGCTTTCTCAGGGGACGCCTGGCACGATAGCCTGCTTGAACCAGTCGTTGGTTGACTCGCCTTCTGGATACAGGCACATTTGTCAGTTGCTGCCACTCAGCCCTAAGCCGATTAGCTGACTTGGTACGGCCATTGCAGACTAACCGGTGCAGCTGGTGATCATCTCTCCTTGTGGTTCTGCGTGGACGTCCTGGCCTCGCTATTGGAGTAGGGACACCGCTCTGAGCATTTCGTTTCAGGATCTTTGACACCTGATCTTGAATGATGCCATACTGCCGAGCAATTGCACGCTGTTTCATGCCAGAATTTCGTAAAGCCACCACTCCATGACAAACAGCATTGTCAAGTTGACGGACCATCTCCAGAGGAAGCGGCAATAACTTTTGTAGACGTGCAGCAGTTGTTTTCCACTAATACAGAACGTAACAACCCTTATATACCCGATTGTGAAGCCAATCGTCAAATATACCTGTCCTTATATTTTGTCACGCCACCTGTGATATAATCCTGTTGTTGACTTCTTGCTGCGAAAGACAATCAGTGACATGGTTCTTTCAACAGACATCACCGAAGGGTAAAATAAACTCACCAGATTGATATACTGAGTTCAGAAAGTAAACCCAAGTCAAGAAAAAAAAAAAAAATCCCATATTAAATGCCAAGTCTGTATATAAAACACAGTTTGTGTGTGTGTGTGTAATGTTACCGATAGACTCCTAAACGGAGAGGCTCACGTGCTTGATATTTGGCATGGACATGGCCATTGAGCCTGGGAAGAACATGGCCTACCTAAAAAAAAAAATTCATAATATTTTTTTTACCATATTTTTACCTCAGCGCATTTCAGCGAGGAATATTGTACACGGAATCTGAGCCGGTGGCAGAGCAGCGCGCTGATTCGCTTAGAGCGATCACGTGATGTTCCATCCTTGCCGCCATAATCTCAGTTACGCGTTCGCACGTAATTCAGAGCGAAAAGCGATTGCGTTTTTTCACATTTCAGCGAGGAACATTGCCATTCACACCACATAGGTTTTTTTTCTCTTTCATCTTTAGATCCCTGGGAAGAGGATTTTTTTATTATTATTTATCTTTAGATCCATATTTTTTGCCATAACGTAGCGCATTATGGCTCGCTCGAGCTCGAGTTAGCCAATCACCTGGGAGCATGAGGCCACGCCCACGACACGACGCAGAGTTGCAATCTTGACGAAGACTGACTGTGATAAAGGCAATGGCACCGAAGAAAAGAAATTTGTCGCGTTCAACCTCCCGAGCAAGGAAAATCGCTGATCGGAGACTCCATGAAACCGATGAAGATACTTTTCACCATCGACAAGCCAATCAAGAACGTGTCTCTAGATTCAGACAGCAAGAGACAAGATGAGAGAACGGCACGTCTAAACGCCAATTAACAATGTCTGGCGAGGGCCAGACAGCGAGAGACAGAAGATGAGACAAACTGTATTTCAAACAAACTGTATTTCCCATCTACACGGCCATGTATTCCTATTAACGTTATGTAATGTACATAAATTGTGTGGATTACATCATTTGTGGATGTGATCAATTGCCAGTAACCATCTATATCCCTCTCCTCCCCCTCCCTCCCCCTCCCTTCCCCCCTACCCCTCCCTTTCCCCCCTTCCCCTTCCCCCTCCCCTCCCCCCTCCCCTTCCCCCTCCCGTACCCATCCTCCTCCCTTTCCCAAATGTTAATTATTTTCTTTCCCTAAGTCTGTCTTTTTTTTATTTATGTTATTTTTTTTTAATGCATTTTTTCATTGGGGTGGGGTTCGCAGTTCATCAAGCAGGTACTCTTCCCCAACATATTTTGCAAACCATCTGGCAAGGACTGACATTCAACTAATGTTTTCAGGAATTTGTAATTTGTTCAGATATCCTACACCCAGAGGAATGGGGTTGGGGATCATTTACTATTGTCTTTCACAGAGCTACAAAGGCTCAGGCACTGCAGAGGTGTGTGTGTGTGTGTGTGTGTGTGTGTGTGTGTGTGTGTGTGTGTGTGTGTGTGTGTGTGTGTGTGTGTGTGTGTGTGTGTGTGTGTGTGTGTGTGTGTGTGTGTGTGTGTGTGTGTGTGTGTGTGTGTGTGTGTGTGTGTGTGTGTACACAATCATGTGAAAAAGTAAGTACACCCCATGTAAAATTTTGACTTTTTCAACATACAGCTATTTGATCTTCATTTCAACAATATTTATAGATAAAGTTGATATAATATAACAAATATCATGAAACATTTACATTTTGTAGTCCATTGTATAATTTAAATAAACATAAATGCAAATTTCGCATGTGGAAAAAGTAAGTACACCCTTGGCTCTAAGAGGTGGTATTGCCCCCTTTGGCAGAAACAACCTCAAGTAGGCGTTTCTTATAACTGTCTACGTCTCTGACATCGACTGGGAGAAATTTTTGCCCACTCCTCCATGCAGAATTCTTTCAGCTGTGCGATGGTTGAGGGGTTCTTGCATGCACAGCTCGTTTCAAATCCCCCCACAACATCTCGATGGGATTTAGATCCGGGCTTTGACTCGGCCATTCCAGAACCCTCCATTTCTTTATTTTCAGCCATTCCTTGGTGGATTTACTGGTATGTTTAGGGTCATTGTCATGTTGCAAGGTCCACCTTCGGTTGAGCTTCAACTTTCCGACAGATGGCCTCACATTATCCTCAAGCACCCTCTGGTACAATGAAGAATTCATAGTGGATTATATGATGGTGAGCTGCCCAGGCCCTGATGCAGCAAAGCTGCCCCAAACCATATTTCCACCACCATGCTTTACAGTTGGTATCAGGTTCTTGTGGTCAAATGCTGTCTTTGGTTTTTGCCAAACATGTCTTCTGGTACTGTGGCCAAATAGCTCTACCTTTGACTCATCTGTCCAGAGCACATTGTTCCAGAAGCGCTGGTACTTACTTTTTCCTCATGCGAAATTTGCATTTATGTTTATTTAAATTATACAATGGACTACAAAATGTAAATGTTTCATGATATTTGTTATATTATATCACCTTTATCTATCAATATTGTTGAAATGAAGATCAAATAGCTGTATGTTGAAATATGTTGAAAAAGTCAAAACTTTACATGGGGTGTACTTACTTTTTCACGTGACTGTGTATAGTGACAACTGGGAGAAAGACAAAAGAGCAGGGAACCATAAAAAAAAAAGAGTTGGACAGATTGGGGCTAGACAAAGATGGATCACTGGAATGCCTAAGTGGTCAGCTCAACTTGGATGAAGAACGAATTATTATGTATGCCCTCGGGCCTAGACCAAGGACACTACACCAATGGATTTTAAAAGGTGGCAGGACTGAGTCGATTGGACAAGTGAAGGTTCTGCAAAGTAGAAACAAAGTATGAGTCACCTCCTACCGGGATGTAAAAAAAACTCATGTCAGAGCAGCGTTACACCCAAAGGCACAACAAGGTATGTAGAGTAATCCACTGGCACATCTAGACATTTCAATATCCCAGTTCCACAAAACTCGGAAACCTGAACCAAAAGCCATCATTGAAAATGAAGGTCATGCTCACGTATGACCTGATAATCCCATCCATTGTGAACATAAACAAAGCACTGTGACCGGACATAGTACTCAAAAACAAAAAGGAAAATACACCATTGCTGATTGAGATATCAGTACCCAGCGATTTTGGCCTAAATAATGCAGAAATCAAGAAAAAGGTCAAATGCCAAGACCAAATGAGAAGATCCTGGAAGCTGAAGAGTGCCGAAATTGTACCAGTGATAATTGGAGCAAAGGGAATGATTAAGAACCTTTAGCGATCTTAAAAACCATCCCTGGGAACATTACCACAAACTAACTACAGTTAGAGTATGTACGGGGCTCAGTGACGATCTTGAAAAGAGACTTTGGAACAAAACTCTGAGAACAACAAAACTTCACAACTTCGCCCATGAAATCGCAATCCTTCACCAAAGTGGAGGGAGGGGGGGTGGGGGGGGATGTTTCGAGTCCTGGGAGGACTCAATTCCACCTTATAAAACCCAAATTATTGAGATGACACACACACACACACACCTCTTATAGTATACACAATGAAGTTGAATGCAGGAGAATGTTATCAGGCCCTCTCTGCCTGGGCATTTCCTCTTTACCCTCCATCTCCAATGCTTATCTCGGAACCAATATAATTCCCATTTGAACCCATCTACTGTTTCTGCTGCCACGACCTTTCCTGGGAGACCATTCTATACATTACCTACTTGGTCAAAGACCCTTGCGTTAATTTTATCATCACTTCTTCACTGAAACTAAAACCCTTAAATCTTAACATAAAGGAAAGATAAATCCCTTAACATCCCTGCCAGATAGGTCTTACCATTCAGACAGCATGGACTTGCAAATCGGTCGACAGTGCCCAAGACCTCAAACTCGATTGACCAATAAAAACAACGAACTGTGCTCTGTAACCGTAACTATACAATGTGCTTGCACAACTATGCTCTGGAGGACCTGAACTCGACCCTATACACATGCTTGAAGATTCAAATCCCTTGAGAGGACCATGAGTATATCCCAATATTCATCTGAAACATGTCCACAACATATTTAACTCTAATATTTCCAATATTTTGATTCGCTAGCTGTCTCTAATGGATGTATTTAGAATGATAATTAAATAACGTCCCTGCATTTAATTTGGTCCTTTTATGAAGGGAAATTTTGTACCGGTCTCCTTACAACAAAACAACATGCATTTTAAGGCCATTTTCCCTGCTATAGCAGAGGCGCGTGCGATTTGCACTTCCGGTCGCGCGGTCAGAAAAGCTCTCTTCCGGTCGTTCGATTTGGACTCTTCTCTTCTCGGAAGCTCTTCTGCCTCTTCCCGTTATCCAGCAGAAGAGGCGCGAGCTCTTCGAAAACAAAATGGCCTCGCAGATTACTTTGAAAGAACTTTGTCATATATAACACATTGATATTACAGCTGTATGGTAAGTTTGCTTAACAGGCTTAACTCACTTAATCACGAGTTCTATTTTACTTATTTGTTGTTTTCTTGGTAATTAGTGAGTGATATGGGTGTGATATATACGCCGTTTTCACCCATAATTTCAGTCACGGAGAAACGCTGCTGGTTATACTCATGCAGCAAAACTTGCAAGTGAAAACACAATCTGGATATTTGCATCAACTTGTGATGGTGTCATCTTTGTCTAATTCTTCCATCATGAGCGCGAGTAATACATTTTTGGCCGCCATCTTGCTTCTCTTCTGCCTGTTCGGCGCAAAGCAATCTTCCGGAAGAGGCTTCTGTCTTCGGAAGAGACCAAATCGCACGTGCCTCAGGGGTTAGCCTTGCGGTCCCCATGACAATCTTCTCCATTTTGCCCTATTTTCTGCATCTCTCCTTGTTAACCCCCTTGCCCGCATTTCTTCTTCCGCCATCTTTAGCCAAGTCTTTCTCGGTCTTCCCCGTCCTCGACTTCCTTCTACATTCATTTCCATCACTCTTCTCAACCAGTCACTTTCATCCTTCCTCAACACATGACCAAACCATCTCAAACTGTTTCTCTTCACAGCATCAATCACAGGCTCTATTCACATCATCTTTCGCAATTCATCATTTGTCTTCTTCTCTCTCAACGATACTCCGCACATCCACCGAACCATTCGCATTTCCACCCTTTCCAGCCTTCGTTGCTGCTCTACGTTCATTACCCATGTCTCGCTGGGTAATGAACGTAGAGCTCCTAGGTCTCCTTGATGTATTACATTTATTGGCGATCATTAATTTATGCAATGCAGTATCCACCTGCAGTCATACCAGATGTGATGATTAGCATGTTGAAAGTAAGTGAAGTGCACATCTGAAGCACCTAATTTCCCCAACACAGATTTTGTTGAAATGTAGCATTACATGGTGCTTTTGAGCAGTATCGTGTGCATGGCCTTTAAAGTGTGTGCCCCCAACCATCTCAGATGGAGGAAGCTGATGACTGGCTGCGTTATGGAAATCCTTGGGAGAAGGCTAGGCCAGAGTACATGCTACCCGTGCACTTTTATGGGCACGTCGAGCATACAGAGGATGGAGCTAAGTGGGTGAACTCTCAGGTATGTGTTTGGAATGGTTCAGGCTCTCGGCTGGATTGAGTCACTGTGTGCAACATTAAGGCCACGCACCGCTCACTGCAGAACCTTCTAGTTAACCGAGCACCTTCGTTCGGTTATCACAGTGTTGTGTTTTTGGTGCTCCATTGTTGATTACTTGCAAAATCGAAGATTTTTCAAGTATATTGGTCGGTTGAATTTGTTATTCAGTCTGTCTGTTTGTCAATCGCCTACAGGTCACAATTTTAAACCGTACTTCACCAAACTTCACCAGATGGCAGACAACAAAACTTCACTTTTGTAATATGGTCACACACTAACTCGACTCCCCTTTCCTTCACAGCTTGTATTTGCACTGCCTTATGACACACCTGTTCCTGGTTATGGCAACAATGCTGTTAACACGATGCGTCTCTGGTCTGCCAAGGCTCCTAATGACTTCAACCTGAAGGAATGTATGAACTGCATCTTCACTCTAATTTACATCTTCATAACCACATAATGAATACCTGCTGTCAGCCTTCAATCCGGTATCTCCATAACCATGTAGCCACTATATCAGGCTTCATTATCGGATTTCGATAGCGTGACACTATTGCTCGTAAGGTGCTGCTATGCATTTATCCCTGTGGTTTTAATTCGAGGAAAAAAAAAAAAACGTGAAGTATTTGAATTATTACTGAACTCGGGTGGAATATTGCTTTTTTATCTGCTGGTGCATTGGTTGTTTATGTTACAGTAAAGGGTAAGCATTTGCCATTTAATTGCACTGTGATTTGGGCTTGGACACCATTGGTGCCTTTTTCCCAATTTTGCTGTGCTGTTTCACGATGAGATTTCTCTTTGTACAGTTAACGTCGGGGATTACATCCAGGCTGTGCTGGACAGGAATTTGGCAGAGAACATCTCTCGTGTGCTCTACCCAAACGACAACGTAACCGCTACACCTGCCACCCAACTTCCGCACTTTTCCTTCTCCGAATTTGTGATTGTGTATTGAGGCCGCAGGTCGTGATAGGTCAACAAAGCTTTGTTTCCTCAGTTTTTCGAAGGTAAAGAACTTCGCTTGAAGCAGGAGTATTTTGTGGTGGCTGCGACACTGCAGGACATCGTTCGCCGCTACAAGGCATCGAAGTTTGGCTCCCGTGAAGCCGTCCGCACAACGTTTGACAGCTTCCCCGACAAGGTGAGCATTCGTTTTCATTTCCCCACAGTTACTTTGAAACACAAAGTTGGGACTCCTAAAAGAGCAACTTTAACACGAGTTCCCCTACAAGGAAGTGTGTGTGTGTGTGTGTGTGTGTGTGTGTGTGTGTGTGTGTGTGTGTGTGTGTGTGTGTGTGTGTGTGTGTGTGTGTGTGTGTGTACACAAGATAGGGGCTCGTGTAAGAGCTAACTAATCACAAAAAGACAAACTGACAAATAAAACATAAGATAAAGGGAGCGGGAGACAATGGGGAGAGAGGGAAGCACACAAATACAACATTTGAGAGCAGGGACATCGGGAGATCTGTGGGAGGGAGAGGGCTTGGGGGAGGAGGCACGGGAATGAGGGGGGGGGGGTGGGGATGGGAGAGGTATAAAACACATGGACACTGCTAGGACTTCCAGGAAAGAAATTGGTATTTCAAAAAAGTAGATCTGGGGTGGAATAACAGGGGTAGAAAAGATCAAGGTTTTGGATGGGGGAAGATAAGAGATGGTGGTGAACAGCTGTTTTAAAGACCTGGAGGGAGGAGTGGGATTGAAGAGAGAGGGGAGTTTGTTCCAGGGGCGGGAAAAAAGAGGAATGACAGAGTGAAGGTGAATAGAGTCTCGACTTCAGTGCAAGAGTCCATTTGGCCCACCAAGCATGCACAATTGTGGCCCACCTGTGGTTGTTTGTCCATGCTCTATCCTTTTTCTAAATCCTGAGCATCAAGCAAGGAATCAGCACGTACCATTTTATGGTCTTTGGTGTGATTCGGCCAGGATTTGAACCACCAACTTCCCCGACTCAGAGTGGATGCTCCAACCATTATGTCACCGAGTCTGAACATTAAGAACAAAATGGATGAAAAAGCAAATGAGAACGAAACCTGCTGATAGTACATAGCAAGTGGCGTGAATATGCGAATTGCTGTACAACTGGCGACACCTGATTATCCGCAAAATTAATATGAGGAAGATATTAAAAAGATAGCAGATTCAGAGAGGAGAGGATGGACTAGCCGTGTGAAAATTATATCGGCCATGAAGTAGATTTAGATGTTAACTGGGATTGCGTCAACTCAACGAGGTAGCACGCAGATTACTCATCTCCCTGCACATTATTCTTCAGCCAGCTGGATTTCAACCTACAACCTTATTGATGCCGCACCAGTGTTCTCTACACTCTGTGGCTATACCCATCGTTGTTTTTGTGAATCATATTTGTGTTTTGTGGATTTTTTTTATTGTTTTCTCCTGTGAAGCACATGGTGGGTTTTGTGTTGTGCGGTCTCCCAGGTGGCGATTCAGCTGAATGACACACATCCTTCGCTCGTTATTCCCGAGCTCATGCGAATCATGGTGGACATCGAGAAGCTGACATGGGAAAAGGTAGTTTGTTTCCGTGTGAAAATTGATGCAGGTGTACACATGGTATTCGTACCTGGATTTGCCACAGGAAGTTTCAGAAAATGTTTTGCAATTAGCTGAAAGTACTGTACAATGTTAATGTGATTTTTGCATGATATGATTAATTTGTTATTCGCTTTCATCAGAAACTGAATCCTTAATCCTCAGGTTTCAGAAATTTCAGAAGTGCATATGCATGTATGTGATTGTGTGTGCAGGCCTGGGAAGTGTTGGTGAGGACTTGTGCTTACACAAATCACACGGTGCTTCCTGAAGCCCTGGAGCGTTGGCCCGTGGATCTGCTGAATACCCTGCTCCCGAGACACCTCGAAATTATCTACGAGATCAATCGGCGCCACCTTGATGTGAGGCCTACTTCTGTCCTTTGAATTTGTATCGGCTTTTCTTTCACCGACATTTTACACCAAAAGTCGTTTCTTTGCACTAACTTGCTTCATTCTGCATTGATGTAACTACAGGTTCTGCCACCTTTTTGTTGTTGTTGTTACCCCAGAATGTGAGCAGGGTCTTCCCTGGGGACTTGGATCGCTTGCGTCGGATGTCCCTGATTGAAGAGGAGGGTTGTAAACGTGTCAATATGGCTCACCTGTGTATTGTTGGATCGCACGCAGTCAATGGTGTTGCTCGCATTCATTCCGACATCATCAAGGCCACATGGTGTGTGTCAAGCCAACTTTGTAAAAATATGATATATTTATTTTGCTTACAAAAACTATTCTTTTAAATGTCACCTAGGTTTGCTGACGTCGGTGGGAGTTTGAAATTGTGATTTCCATGTGACCATGGTTTGTTTGTTGTGTCCACTCAGTTTCCGAGATTTTTGGGAACTCGATCCATCCAAGTTCCAAAACAAAACCAATGGCATCACTCCACGACGCTGGCTCGTCCTGTGCAACCCAGGCTTGGCTGACATTATTGCCGAAGTGAGTAGCTTCGAGTTTGTTTCCATTGGTATAAATAACCACATCCAGGCATTTTTCTGGTATTGTATCATGATGTGCAATACGATTGCTTAACCTCGCATGTAAAATCTCGTGAAATTGCATCTGTGGGAGAAAATAAAAGCCGAAAAAAATAAATAAATAAATAAACAAAACATATAATCTTCACTGTTCTTCCAGAAGGACTGGGGTGGCAAGTTTTCCAATTAATTATTGTAATCAGCCTTTGGTTGAGCTCTGATCGCTAGAGCTCCGAGGTGCTATTATCAGGTATGACCTGTCCTGGAGAGGTCACGTCTCTAAGTGGGCCGACGTGTCAATTTTCTGCAGAGCCAAGTCTTTCCATAAATCTTCCTCAGATTTTATAACGTTGTGCCAGGCCTTCATGTATGTAATTTGTCATATAAATGGCTCCTATCTGTGCACTGGTGCTGCTGCTTTCCAACTTGCACCACTTTGGGCCGTGGAATCTAAGGTCCTCTCTCAATAGCATCTCATGACAGGAGGCTATTTCAGGTTCTTCTTCCTCTTCTTGCTGATCACAGGCAAGTTTGCCCTCACTGTTTTTTTATTTTTTTATTTTATAAATGAGCTCATTTCTGGTTTCCCTCCTCCTGCCCTTTCAACTCTCTACACAATAAACAGGTTATACGCATTTGATCAGAAACCCTTGTTACCCTCCCCAAGCCCAAACTTAATGGTCAACTCCTTTCATTCATCCCCCTCTCTCCTTGTCTGTGGAACTTTTTTTCCTTCATCTGTTGATGCGGCACCCTGCCCTCTAGGATTTAGTTTTGTGACCCACCATCACTCGTCACTCCATAGTCTTTTACAATGAATCTTACCTCTGAGTTTCACTACACATTGAGACCCTGGAGTTGGGGTGAACAATGGTGGCAATACGATATATATATATATATATATATATATATATATATATATATAAAATATATATATATATATATTTTCTGTTTGTTCTCGTTGTAAAAGCACCTGCTCTTCTTTTCTATTTTTATGCCATCACAGCCAAATCCCCAAGGCATGATATGTTTTCGTGTTGTCCATCCATGTGTCCGTTATCGGTCTTGTTAACACGATAACTTGTGAACCACTGCAGGGATTTTGACCAAATTTGTGAAAAGTATGGACTGTAATAAAAAGATGAAGTGGTTTAATTGATTTCAATAGGTCAACGGTCATGTGCTCTTTGAAAATCGCTTTTCAAACCATACCTGGAGTTGGAAGCATTTGACGAAGCCTCCTGGCGGTGGGTTGGCTCCCGGTGGTGGGTTGGCTCCCTGGCTCCCGGCGGTGGGTTGGCTCGTTGGCTCCCAGCTGTGGGTTGGCTCCCGGCGGTGGGTTGGCTCCCGGCGTTGGGTTGGCTCGTTGGCTCCCGGCGTTGGGTTGGCTCGTTGGCTCCCGGCGGTGGGTTGGCTCGTTGGCTCCCGGCTGTGGGTTGGCTCCCTGGCTCCCGGCGGTGGGTTGGCTCCCGGCTGTGGGTTGGCTCGTTGGCTCCCGGCGGTGGGTTGGCTCGTTGGCTCCCGGCGGTGGGTTGGCTCGTTGGCTCCCGACGGTGGGTTGGCTCGTTGGCTCCCGGCGGTGGGTTGGCTCGTTGGCTCCTGGCGGTAGGTGGGCTCGTTGACTCACATTCTACTTTCGTGGATCTATCGACATATTTGCCAAATTTCATTTTCTAAGGAAAAAAAGATTTTTATTCATGCTTTTAATTATGCCCTGAATTTGCTCTTGCAGAAAGCCTGATATGTGACATTAACCCTGTGGTTTGTAAAGTGAAATGACTTAAATCCTGTCAGTTGATAACTAACCCATATATGTTCATGCGGCCTGTCCCTATAATGTTCCTATAATTCAGCGCATTGGAGAGGGTTTCATTCGTGATCTGAGCCAGCTGAGGCAGCTGGAGAAGCACGTCAATGAAGACGCGTTCATCCGTGATGTGGCCAAGGTCAAGCAGGTATGGTTAACGGTTTGCTTATACAATTTCTTTATAGACTTCACGTGTCATTATAGAACGGTATCACCTTGCCATTTTTTTTTTTTTTTTTGCACACCACCCCTTTTTTATTCCATATTTTATTCCCCTATTTTTTATTCATCGCCAGGCACCGAAGGGTGCTTGGTGATGACTCGCGCTGAAAGGGAGTACTCGGTTTTTCACTTGGGTTGTTTGTTTTCGTTCTTTTTCTTGTTCGATTGTTTTCTTGTTTCTCCGGGTGATATTTCAGCCGTCCTTTGAACTAGGAAGTTGAAATTTCGGCACAATAGTGAGCAAGTGCTTTGGCAAAAATAGAATTTTTGGTTTTTTGATTAATTAATTAGCTACTTAATTATTATCGATTAATTAAGTACTTATTTATTTCCTTTCTCATCTGGGCAATATCTCAGGCATCTTTTGAGCTAGGAAGCTGATATTTGGACATGACAATGACCAAATGATTAGTAGCCAATTAATAATTTAATTATTTTACGAATATTTTTTATTTATTTTAATTACGTGATCAATCAATTATTGTACACCTCTCCCTCCCAATGCTGTATCTTTGTGCTGCACGGCGGCAATGTCGCGCGCTGGAGAATCTGTTATTTATTTGGCATGGGGGGTGGGTGTGCTTTGAATGTGTCTGTACTTTGTTTTTTTGCTTATTTATTTTAGGAAAACAAGCAGAAATTTGCAGCCTACCTTGAGAAGCAATACAAAGTGAAAATCAATGCAGCATCAATCTTTGATGTGCAAGTGAAAAGGATCCACGAATATAAGAGGCAACTTCTAAACTGCCTACATGTCATCACCTACTACAACCGTACGTTACTCTTGCTTTCTTCTGCTGTTTGTTGTGGCAACATGACCTGTTGGCATTGTTGGGAATAGCCCAAGTTCATGACTGGAGATGATGGTGTTTGTCATTGTCTTCACCCCTTAGGTCAAAGTAATATTCAAACTGTATTTGCTTGCTTATTGGTGCAGTTTTCTTTCCCTTAGGTTTTCTTTGTTAAATTTAAAAAATCACACATTTATTTTTTATGTCAACTTATTTTTTGTGTTCCTGTTGGTAGAATTGGTAGAGTCTAAGATGTGGGCAGACAGGATGGCCTGGAGGTACGCACAATCAGCTCTGAGCTGTCTAGCTTGGGTTTGAATCCCGACCCAGGTATAAACTGTCATCCGTCCGAAGCACCTGCTCTTCTTTTCTATTTTTATGCCATCACAGCCAATTCCCAAAGGCATGATGTGTTTTCGTGTTGTCCGTCCATGTGTCCGTTATCGGTCTTGTTAACACGATAACGTGTGAACCACTGCAGGCATTTTGACCAAATTTGTGAAAAGTATGGACTAATAAAAAAGATGAAGTGGTATAATTGATTTCAATAGGTCAAAGGTCATGTGCTCTTTGAAAATCGCTTTTCAAACCATACCTGGAGTTGGAAGCATTTGACGAAGCCTCCTGACGGTGGGTTGGCTCGTGTGTCATCCGGTTTCATGTGTGCCATCCCTCGGATGGATGTTAAACTGCTGTCCTGTCTGCCCATATCAATTGTTGGATGTCAAAGACCCCACGGTGTTCTTCACGAAGACTAGGCAAGCTATCACCAGCACCATGAACATATTGCAAGTTCCTGCCCTAATTTTTCCTCGGAAGGCAATGGCAAAAACCACCCAATATAACCCTTGCCCCAGGAAGCTGCTTCGGTGGCAATGACACCAGAAGAGAAGACTAGTTGTGGATATTTTACACGCTTTAATTACATTATCTACTATAATGTGATATTAGTACTATTTGTCTCTAATTCATGAAAACTTCACACAGGTGGACACAACAAGTAATGGAATGAACGAATAGGAAAAAGAGGATAGGGATGTGCAGAAGAAACACAGTAACCTGCAAGTAGAGGATTAGGGTTAGCTGAAGTATGGTTTTTGTGGGATAGGATAGCAAATATTTTGGTTGTGGATGAGATGACTTGTGATAGTAGTGCAGCACCTGCTTAAAGTGCTGGTGAAAAGGGTGTGATTGGTGGGCAGTTACACTAACGGGAGGAAAGGGTGGAGGTGGGGGTCGGAATAAGCCTGGATTTGAGATTTCACCAGAAGAGGGTAACTGGAAGATCATCTTGGAGGAGTTTTGGAGAGTGAGAGAGGAGAGGCCGCTAACCTTATTTTATTTTTCTTTACCGGTAGAGGCTCATGGAAGAGCAAGGTAGAACTGATAGTGGGACAAACGTCAATGCAATTGATGAATAGGAAAAGAGGAAAGGGATGATGGAGGAAATGCAAAGTAGCAAGTAAGATGGTTGTCAGGAAAGGTTAACTGGGGGTAATATAGATCATGGAGAATGTTAAGAGATGTTGGTGCACTGCTTGCCTGAAGGCCTGGAGGGAATGGTGAGACAGAACAGTCTCTGGAAGGTGGTTCCACAGACTCTGCAATATGAGGGCAACAGGCCTTGTGGTGAGGCCTCATCGGAAATGCCAATAATATTGAGAGCTGTAGACTCGAAACTTTTAAGAGGTGTCACTTTTTTTTTTTTAATGGAGGGTTCCCACTCGGATTCATTTTTGAACGGAACGAAATTTTTGAAATGAAATTTTTGAATTTTGAAAAATACTTGTGGAATGGAACGATGCCTCCCCACGTGCTGTTCTCTGCTGTTGGGACCTCATCGGGCAAGTGTAGATGTGGGAACATTCACTTTGTGATCTGATTAAAAACGCGACAACAGGACAAACGGCGGAAGCTTGGAGGGTTGATAACCCTAACCCCACTCTGACCTTGTAATAAAACTTGCATGTGGAGGTGAATATGTAAAATTAATCGATTAACGATGAACAGAAATATGTTCCTTATAACCTGAGGTTTTTCCTTTTTTTTTTTTTTCCCCAGGAATAAGGAAGGAACCACAGAAGCACTTTGTGCCTCGGACTGTGATGATTGGTGGGAAGGTGAGCTGCCTGCGGCTTTTGACGAAAGTGACTTTTTGTCGTGGTAAATTTTAGTAATGGTGGTAAATATCCACGTCGTCGTCTGGTGTGCACAGGCCGCTCCTGGTTACCACATGGCTAAGATGATCATCAAGATAATTACAGCTGTGGGTGACGTGATCAACCACGATCCTGTCATTGGTGACCGTCTCAAATTCATCTTCTTGGAAAACTATAGGGTGTCTCTGGCTGAGAAAGGTGAGGCTGATGCCGATTTTGGAATACCATCATTCCCAATATTACTGTAGACCATGAACACCTGGACTTGGTCCGTCAAACATTATATATGATACGATAGGGCCAAAACAATATATAGCACATCTCAAAAAGCTAGATGGGTTTGGACAAAACTTGGTGGACAGGTTGGGTGTGTGACGAAGAAGAATTGATCAGATTTTTGTGAAGATCCGGGAATTTATTCTTCACCATTGACAGATGTGGCCAAAAACGATAAATAACACCATATTTCAAAAGGTTGTGGATGAGTTGGTTTGGTGACGAGAACAAGCCGATTCGATTTTGGTTCAGGTCTGAATCCAGATCCGGCTTATCAGTAGGATACAAAACGTAAACTGTTCACCCTGGCGGAGGTGTGCGCTCCGAGTGCCGTTCCAGTTTTTACTTGCAAAATCAAAGATTTTTCAAGTATATTGATTGGTCTTGTGCGTTATTCTGTCTGTCAATCACCTACACGTGACAATTTTAAACCGATCTTCACGAAACTTCACCAGATGGTAGAGTTGGTCATAAGGAAAAAGCCTCTAGATGTTGAGGTCAAAGGTCATCTTGAGGGCAAATTTCTAAAATCGTCATTTTTCATCTGATTGACATTTGAAAATTGAACAGCATTTGAATATTGTCACTGAATTGGGAAACCAACGAGTTCTTGGTCAAAAGGTCAACTCAAGGTCAAACTTCCAAAATTTCATCTGAAAAATTGTCAATTTTCATCCGATTGACTTGTCAGATTAAACAGCAATTACATAGTCTGAAAAAGCAATCACTGAATTAGGAAACCAACTATTTTAAGGCCAAAGGTCACCTCGAGGTCAATTTTTTTGGCAAATCAATTTACATCTGAACAATCAATCAATTTTATCATTGATCATTCATTGATCATTCAATCGATTTTAATCGGATTGACCCGAGTTTTAGGATTCTCAATTTTAATCTTAATGAAATGGACAATTTGATGTATCCATGGCAACTTTGTTTTGGGGGAAGGGGTGGATTTTGCAAGTATCATGCTCTGCATGACGTCTTATTTGTTCATTGTCTATTATTACCCTCGCCTGAGAAGAGGGAATTGCATTTGGGTCCGTTTGTTTGTCTGTCCGCACAGAATAAATATTATTTTGTTTGCAACCGTTGGTCTGATTGACAGGAAATTTTCACCATAGGTGCAACTCCACCGGTCATAATTATCATGAAAAAAATTCTACATCATAGGTCACGTGGTATGGCCGCCATCTTGGAAAACCCGAAAAACTTTGCACCTCTATCTCCGAAAGTGCTGCATCGAAAAAATTGACAGCTCATTGTAAAGAACTCTCCATGTGGAATAACATATGTTCATGTCATAGGTACCTCCGTTATGACGTCATAATTCAACAAGTATAAAACTTAATCTCGATAAATTGGTGGAGAAAAAAAAATAATGCATCGGTCACGTGGTTAGGCCGCCATCTTGAAAAAACCGAAAATTTGCACTTATATATCTCAAAGCGCTGCATAGAAAAAAAATTGATGGCTCATTGTAAATAACTCCATGTGGAATAACATATGTTAATGCCATAGGTGCCTCCATTATCCCATCATAATTTGACAAGTACAAAACTTCATCCGATAAAGATGAAATTTCTTGAGCATCATCTAGGAATAAATTTGTGGAGAAAAAATGGCCATCGGTCACGTGGTTGTCGCCATATTTGTTTTAACACAAAAGCCTTAAAAACCACTGAAAACACCCTGGTGAGGGTCTGCAATCTGATTGCTCTTTCTAGTTGTCCTTGTAATTCATCAAAGTACAAATGTCCAAGTCTGCTTGTGTGTGCATCTGTCTGCCCGCCCGTCTGTGCACCTGTGCTTGTCTGTTTCGTGCAAACAAACGCCACACTATGCCAATTTACAACAAACTCCTCACCTCTGCTCCCACACCAGTGGTTCCAGCTGCAGATCTTTCAGAGCAGATCTCCACAGCCGGAACAGAAGCCTCCGGAACGGGCAACATGAAGTTCATGCTGAACGGAGCCCTGACGATCGGCACCATGGATGGAGCGAACGTGGAAATGGCCGAAGAAGCGGGCGAGGAAAACCTCTTCATCTTTGGCATGCGCGTGGAGGATGTCGACGAGATGGATAAGACAGGGTACAACTGGCTAATTAAATCGGGTGATTTTATCCCTAACGCTCCCTCTACGTCTATTAAACACGCTGTCTACCGCTCCCTCTTTTTATATATTTTGTTTGTCTGTTTGTGAAATAAATGTTAGCTCTTTCACGAGCCTCGATTCTGTATCCAAAAAAAAAAAAAAAAACTGCACTGGGGGCTGGGAGGCCTTTTTTTCTCTAGGGTCATGTGCACATTTTGATACTATATAAGCTATATATAGACGGAGGAATATTTGGTAGGACATCCTATTGATGTGACCGTAAATTTAAGTCCGACTGCTTTGTCGTGATGTACGCTCTGCCACGCAGGTACAACGCTCAAGAATATTACGATCGAATCCCAGAGCTGAAGCAGGCGATTGATCAGTTGAGCAGTGGATACTTCTCTCCAAAGGATCCCAACCTCTTCAAGGATGTCGTCAACATGCTCATGCATCACGACAGGTGTGCATTTTCCTGAAATGTGGAATTGTATTGCAATTTGTATGGCTTGTATGATTACTACTACTAACTACTACGACTGTGCCAATTATTCTCACGCAATGGGATTGCTGGGTAAATGTTTTGGCCAAAGCCTTTCATGAACCACATGGCCCAGTCTGACATTCAACTGAAGTTTATTTTTTGCAGGAATTTGGAATTTCAGGATAGGCCAATAACTCAGACTCTTCACCAAAGCCCGTGGGATACTTAATGTTCACAAATGACCGGTGCTGACAGACAGGTCCTCCGGCTTGACATCCCTCCGCCGGATGGCTCGTGCATAGATTCTTCGCCCGGCCTGCGAAACACCAGGGCGTTAGTTTGTGGGTCAACATTTGAACTGTGGGTTGACATCTCAAAGGGGAGTTGATTGGCCAGCAAGTGTAACAAAAGAACGTCAGTAATTTATGCCAAGACTGCCAAATACAGCATTCCTCTCTCGACGGTACTTCATTTATTTATTTGCTTCTCCCCAACGTATGTAATTAATGCCCAATTTAATTAAGGATTAAACATGTTTGTGCAGTTGCTATATGTAAATATCAGTCGTAATTTCGATTGAATTGTTAAAATGTGGTTTTTCAATATTTGCTCCTTATCCCATGAGCCCACAATATTTGATATGAAATATCCCCCTCTACTCTTGCTCGTTCATACCACTCTTCTCTGACGTCCCACCCCCACCACCCAGAACCGGAATGTTAGAATGTTATGATGCGAGACTTGGACAGTTTATTTTTGTCCTGTTTGTGGAAAGAAAAGTAGTTTTGCTTACTTGGCATGCAAAGTAAATGTATATCGGCCCTCAAACAGCACTTATGAAAGAGTTTAAGATTCTACTTACCATTAACTTACCGAAATAATTTTGTGAGCATGAGTATTTGTGGAACTTGTCCCCTTAATCTCCCTTTGCAAACCATCAATGGCTATATTATTGGCCTCTTACATAGCTTCTGGTAATGCAGCAAATGGCTTCCGGGAGCCTCATTGGCTGTGGTTGCAGCGCCCCCTATAGGTCTTGGCAGATATTTGTAATTTGTTCATGGTGTCAGCGACAGCTCGCCGGGGCCTTCAACATCCACAAACTAATGCTGGCAGACCGGACGTCCATTTAACATCCGAGGCACGGCACACACACGATGAATGACCCTGTCTGAGACACTGGAACGACAGTTATAGCCGGGTTGGGATTCAAAACCAGACTAGACTGCTTGAAGGATAATCCAAGTACCTCTAGGCCAGACTTTCTGCCCATCTTACATGTGATCCTACACCTGAGGACATGGAATTTTTTTTTTATATGGGAACTCCTGTTATTGTTTGTAACAAAACCAACCTGTTTGCAGGTTCAAGGTCTTCGCCGATTATGAAGACTACATGTGCGCACAAGATAAAGCCAATCAGCTCTACAAGGTGAAAACCATTCCTTTACTGTAATTATTGATATTGGTAAAACGATTTGCTCATTATTTATTTTGTGTACATAGAATCCAAAGGAATGGACGAAAAAGGTCATCAAGAACATTGCTGGTTCGGGCAAGTTTTCCAGTGATCGTACCATTGCGGAATACGCAAAGGACATTTGGGGCGTGACCCCAAGCTTGGATAAACTTGCCGCTCCAAATGAGCCTCGTCAATGAGCACAGGAAGCCCACCATTGTTTCTCTCCACCCGCTACGTCCTTCCCAACATCCCTAGAGCCCACCTTCCTATGACCCCTCTTAACTTGCTTGCGGCACGAGGCGTAACGCAGTAAGGAAGGAGGTCTTTGGAGGTAGTTTAGAGCGATGCATTCTGCATGCTCTACCTGAGATCGCTTTAACACCAATCTCCAAATGGACCGTCGTACCTCCCACCTCGTGCCAATACTGGGCAATGTGCAACTTGTTTAACATGTGGATATCTCACCCTGCAACTGCTTGGTTACTTGGTCTGTGCTGTTTTGCTTTTCTGTACCCCATGACTAGAATTGACCCATTGTACGTACGTACGTATGTAAGCAGTAAGCACCCACATCACCTGCTATGCTGTATGTTCGGTGACATGCTCACGTGCACTGGCTTCTTGTGCAATTTAATTTGAGGCCCAAAAAAAAAAAAATGCAGAATTAAAAATGAAAACACATTTGGTTTCTTTTGAAATGTTCATGTTTTGAAGAGCTTGGGGCTTCGGTTACATCCAAGCATTTATTTCAAGTAGTGAAACCGCTCGTGTGAATAGGACAAAGTGCAGGCAATATGGCATTGGTTGTGACACACAATATTACATTCCACAATTCTAACCAATCTAAGGGAAGTGTGATTATGTACAAAGCGCAAAGTTACATTTCAGAGGATCCAGGACAAGCATACCAACAGGCATGCAATTTACAGCAGCAATCTCGAAGCATTTTGTTTGCAAATAGGTTAAGCTTTTCCATTCCAACTTGGAACTTGATGTGAGAGCTGAGGATTCAATGGGCAAAGAAACTCCTGTGGGAAGAAGAAGAAAATGGTATGGTTTTATCACTCAGGTGCATCTTACTTGCTGCACATTGTTTTAGAACAAGGATGATTGTAGGAGTAGTGGGGGGTAGGGAAAACAGGCAGAACATCTATTACTGAAAGATATTAGTGCCAATTGAAGAAGCATCACCGAGATTAAATGTAGCTGTTATAGACTAACAAATTGCACGGAGTGGGCTGACTATCATCTTGAGGTTGTAGTCAAGACTGATTTTGGGGAACCCACTTCCCCCCCCAACCCTCCCTGGGAGTCCCACCGATCCGAAAATGCAAGACCGAATGATCCTGCAGACCATCGAGTATAAGGTCTATCAGGTTTCAGAGCAATCTGTTGGTAAACAAGCATTGAGTACTGCGCTGCAATACATGTCCCCTACCAGCAGTCTATCGTCCGGAAAACTGTTGGGGAAATTAAAAAGGGTTATTCACCCACAGGTTCTGAATCGTTCCCAATCGCAAATTACCTCAGGACGGGCTCACCTGTGATTCGCACTCAGGACTTCGATTTATACACCTTTCAGACAGGTCAGCAGAAGCACGAGAAAATAAGTTGACAAATAACCTTTCGAGTCGCTAAATATCTAATTTATTCTATTTTCCAGTTCACGATCAATGATCGATGTGCATATATATGTTGCTCGGCTTGGCTCCGCCGCTTCCGAAAGCACGCGGTGTCATGCTGTTGACGTTCGCGAGACAAGGCTGAGGGTGTGTGGTGCGGCTTGATGAGAACTCGAATAAACAAGATATCCATTAAAAAAATTTTTTTTTCCCTTTAATTAACAATATCTGCCAAACCACGCACCCTATCGCTAATTCCAAAAGGACATTTTAGTAGACTGATATGCTGAACAGATAGGTGAAGTTTCCCCTCGATTGGATCAAAAATGAGGGAGGAGCTCGGTTTTAAAGGTTCATGCTTAAAAACGTCATAACTCAAACCATGTGACGCATGATGTCATGCTCGCTGACCTTTTTGTTCGTCATGGGGATGCGATTCTGCCTGCAAAGTTTGGCCTCTGTTCAGCCGTTGCAGAGAAAAAGGGGTTTTCTTGTTTTCACAAAAAACAATATGGCGGCCGAACCACGTGACCTGTGACGTCATAATTACCATTAAAATATTCTACAGACCGAGTCCCTCATATGGTGAAAATTTGATCTCAATCGGTCCAATTATTGCAGAGAATTTTTAAAGGAAATTAAAACTTAAAATGGCACTGAGTTAAGGATCATCAGAATTCCCAAAGTTCAAAGTGCCATAACTGTCAAAAATGATCGAAACGTCGTGAAGTTCGAACTTGATCTGTAACTTATCATGAGGAAACCAAGTGCCAAGTTTGAAAACATTAGTTTAAGAGTTTTTTTCTAAAGTCAGGAAAACTGTTCTTTGCGTGACGGACTGACGGATGGAGGGACGGCGTGCAAACCTATAGTCCCCTCCGGTGTACACCGGTAGGGGACTAATAAGGGATGACTGGAGGGAGATCTGAAGTTTCAGGGGCTAACCGAGTAAATTTTCCAAAGCATTTATTCACATTTTAAACCCAAGCAAGGACCCGCAAAAGCAGGGCACCACAACTTCTTCCGTAGACGTTAACGGCATGTCCAACTCATTACATTTACTACCTTGTTTTCAATATGAAAAGTGAATAATGTCGGTATCAGATCGAAGAATTTTTATTTTTAAGGAAATTTGCATTTGCATTAAATCCGGCCATGCAACAAACTATATTTTGAGATTATTTATAATTTTGATTTGTTATCCATCACAATATTCCCCCATCAACTGTCGCCAAGCGCACCTCTTTCTGGGTTTCCATGTTTTATTTTTATTTTTGATGCCTCTGCTCCCGATGGTGGCCAGAGGCATTGTTTCGGGTTTGCACGTCCGTCTGTATGGGCTAAACCTCGTTCTTCGCAACCACGTGTCCAATTGAGACTAAACTTTCAGGGTAGGAGTTACACCCATGCAGAATGTTTTTATGATAACTAACGTCATAGGTCAAGTTTTAGTGAATGTAATAACATCTGACCTTGAAATAAAACTAGAATTGCACGTCAAGATGGTAGCCATCTTGAATTAAACGCAAATAATAATAAATTCTCGGCAACCACCGAATGGAAAAATTTGAAACTTGGCACAGTCAATTACTCCCACTGGGGAACAAAAGCATGACAATGATGACCATAGGTGAAGTGGTATACCAGCCAAAAATGTTTTAATCAAATTCCTTATCCTAAAAATCTGAAATTGCATGCACATCTATAACCCATTTGTATTGAAATATTAAATTTGACATCGTAAGTTACATGGTTTGGCAGCCATATTGGAGTTAACCTAAAACCTTAAAAAAAAAACATCTCCCAAACCACCAAATTGATTTACTCGACTTTGTGTGTCATTGACTCGGCACGGCGATTAAAAGATGATCACAAAAACATAATTGGTCACATGGTGTGGCAGCCATATAGGATTGAAGGAAAATATGAAATAATTATATGTGAAACCGTTTACCCTATCGATGCGAAATTGTCCTTGCAAGCTTACCCTACCGATGCGGAATCAGAGGAGGGGAGAGTAGGGGGAGGGGAGAGTAGGGGGAGGTGAGGGAAGGGGAAAGATATACTACATATACATCATATGGGGGAGGTGGGGGTGGGGGGGGGAGGTGGGGGTGGGGGTGGGGGGGGGGGTGGGGGTGGGGGGGGGGAGGTGGGGGTGGGGGTGGGGGGGGGAGGTGGGGGTGGGGGTGGGGGGGGGGGAGGTTGGGGGGGGTGGGGGGGGAGGTGGGGGTGGGGGGGGGGGAGGTGGGGGTGGGGGGGGGGAGGTGGGGGTGGGGGGGGGAGGTGGGGGTGGGGGGGGGAGGTGGGGGTGGGGGTGGAGGGGGGAGGGAGGGTGGCTTTCATTGGCCCCTCCGTTTTGGGGGAGGGGGGAAGTGAAGGAGGAAAATTTTTCCCATGCAAAGGGTGCTGCATAACCTCAGTGTTGCACAGGTAAAAAAAGAAATTGTAATACCCTCTGCCACCATCACCAGGTGGCGCTACACGGTACACATTTATATAGAGAATTTACGCTGCTCTCCCGGTCCCCCACTTCCCCGAATGAGGCCGCGGCCACATAGCCTATGTTACCCCCCAGACAAAGTTGTATTTGTATTTGTACCCCGAGTAAAGTATAAATATTTATAGCTGGAGTATCCGGCGTTGCTCAAGCGAAAAAGAAACATTAACATATTTGAAATGGGGTCAAATATAATGGAAAAGCAATTGTATCCAAATCAGAATCCATCACAAATGTCAAATCATCATTTTACCTTTTCATTGAACATATGCTGGTGAATGTGCCGTTGATGACGTTTGAGAAGTATGATGACGTTCAGGAAGAAGAAGCCTTACCACCAACTTCGACCACTTCTGGAATTTTATTTGTGTTCAAATGTTTGGTGATTGTTTTGTATTGATGTTTATGTACTTGTATATAACTGTCATTAATCAAAAAGGCTTAGGCACTATGGAGCGATTTTAATTCCAAAAAAAACGAACTATTTTTGTTTTTTTTCAAAAACACTCCCAGGCACTCACTGATGAACCTCAAAGTTTGACGAAGATCCATTCAGCCATCTGAGAAAAATGGCGACAGACCAACGGTTCTCTTATCGTAGATTCTCAATACAATAATTCATGGAATATTCTCAATGCAGGGAAACCTCTTTATATGCTCATTTGACCAACGCTTATTCACATTAACGCTTTTTAATAACCTACACCAGTTTTTGGTAAACGCGTCATTTTCGTGTTAACGCTTTTTCATGGGGACGAATTTTTTTAACATCTCTCCAGAAATAAAATGTGCTGTAACCTCTGCTCGCGTTTTTGTGACCCTTGGAATGTCAGAGAAGCGTAAGGCACCATTAATACGAGCAAGTGATGCTCGTGCATCGAAGAAACATCGTAAGATGATCACAAAAACATAAATGGTCACATGGTGTGGCAGCCATATTGGATTGAAGGAAAATATTAAATAATTATATCTGAAACCGCTTACCCTATCGATGCGAAATTGTCCTTGCAAGCTTACCCGACCAGTGCGGAATCAGAGGAGAGTAATAATAATAATAATAATGGAGTCTTATATAGCCCCATCAAGCAGAGTAAACTACCCTCATGGTGCTTTACATTATCATGCGCACCACACACACACACACACACACACACACACACACACACACACACACACACACACACACACACACACACACACACACACACACACACACACACACACACACACACACACACATTCACTCTTGCCCTATTCCTCTCCCTCCCCATCCCCATTCAAAACCCACAGATGTGTCCTCCCCTCCCTCCCCCGCACATGTACACAGACATACTCTCGATCTCTGTCCCACCTCAAACCAAAGGGAAAACAGGACTTAGACTTTGAAAGACTTGTGAAACAGATAGGTTTTGAGGGAGGTTTTAAAGGCAGGAAGAGAGTCAACATGTCGAACAGAGGAAGGCAAGTCATTCCAGAGCAGAGGTGCAGCAAAGGAAAAGGATTTCTCGCCAAACGACTTGGTGCTGGTGCGTGGCGGCTCTAAGGTCATAGAGTCGTCGCTTGAACGAAGCCGTCGCCGAGGTTCATAAGAGAGTGAGCAAATCGGAGAGATAGTGAGGTCCCGTTCCACACAATGATTTATAACATAGTGTGCAAATTTTGTATTGCACACGAGCAGAGACAGGCAGCCAGTGTAAAGATTCAAGAAGCGGAGTAACATGGTCAGACTTCTTCGCCTTACAGACAAGACGAGCGACAGAGTTTTGAACCTTTTGTAACTTATCCAAGAGAAACTGAGGGCAGCCAGCATACAAAGAATTACAATAGTCTAGCCTTGAGAGGACAAGGGTACAGACCAGAGTTAGAGCAGCTTGAGGAGTAAGAAAGTGGCGAATGGATGCGATCTTTCGCAGCTGAAAGTATGCTGATTTGCAAGTTTGAAGTACTTGCTTGGAAAATGTCATGTTACAGTCGAAAACCACACCAAGGTTCTTGGCCGACGAAAAAGTTTACATCGGTTTCACCAACATGAATAGTGGTCGGAAGTGAACATTGTAGAGGACATCTGTGCGATCTTACAATCATAGACTCTGTTTTAGCATCGTTCAGCTGAAGTTTGTTTTGGGTCATCCACGCCTTCACGTCGGCAATACAGCCTTCTAACACTTCAACAGTGGGCACGATTTGTTGAATCGTGCTTCCTTTGTACAGCTGATTGTCGTCCGCAAAGGCGTGGTGATCAACTGAATGTCTGGCAACAAGATAAAATAGAGGCTGAGTGTACAAAAGAAAGAGGATAGGTCCCAGGACTGAGCCCTGTGGAACGCCAAAGGAAAGCGGATAAGGGGCTGATTTCTGGCCATTGACAACAACTGTTTGCACTCTATCAGTAAGATAGGACATCAGCCAAGAAAGGGGAGTACCAGTTATACCAAATGTGATTTCAAGACGCCGAATTAAGACACTCCGGTCAATCGTGTCAAAGGCGGCAGACAAGTCCAAAAGAGCAAGAACGGAAACCTTACCACAGTCAAGAGAGGTCAGAAGATCATTGGTTATTCTTAGGAGAGCGGTCTCGGTGCTATGGCCTGGTCTACATGCTGACTGGCGAGAATTGAAAAGATTATTTGAAACTAGATGGTCATTCATCTGTGATAGCACAATTCTTTCTGTGATCTTTGACAGGAAAGACAGGTTGGAGATAGGACGGTAATTTTTCATGTCGTTAAGGTCAAGGGTGGGCTTTTTAAGAAGTGGTTTAACAAGAGCTTGTTTAAAGAGAAGCGGAAATGAACCCGTAGTCAGAGAATCATTGATAACTGCAGTAATAAATGGGAGGAGGGTGTCCAAACACTCAATAAACAAATCGGTGGGAAGGGGGTCGAGATCACATGTTTTTGTGTTTGACTTGAGGATTGTACATTTGACAATTTCCTCAGTAACAGGAGTAAACGAACTAAGAGGTCGTCTGTGAAAGCAGTGTTCAGCATCATCGAAGGAAAGGAGTGACTGCTTGTCAAGATTGTTTCTTATTGACTGAATTTTATTGTGAAAGAAATGCAGGAAGCGTTGGGGTAGTTCGTTTTGAGGAAATACAGTGGGAAGAACGGATTTATTTTTGGTGGCAAACAGGCGGTTGGTAATGCTGAACAGTTGCTTGCAGGAGGAGCTCCTAGTAATCCGATCAGAAATATATGACGTTTTTGCTTTCAGAATGATTTTTATGACGAGTCTTTTAGCTATGTTATACAACTGTTTATGGACTATGAGGCCAGTCTTCAGCCACTGTCTCTCGGCACGTTGTCATTCCTTTTTGGCAGCCCTGACTTCGTCGCTGACTGCGCTGAACCACGGAGTACTCCTGCGTCTGGGAACGGCGCGCCGTGTCGCTGGAGCATGACAGTTCAACGCTGTGCGGAGGCAACAGTCGAGGTCTTCTGCAGTGACATAGGAACGGCCAGAGAGACGGGTGTGAAGGTCCTCTTTAAAGGCGGAACGGTCGATGGCACGAATGTTGCGGGCAGTGATGAAGGTGGGCTGAAGACGAGGAACAGCAATACTCAGGTGGCTGGTGACACAGAAGTGGTCCGAGGTGATAGCACAGGTCACTGACGTGGACTGCACCAACTGATCATCGCATCTGTGCACTAACCAATCCAGGATGTGTCCTTTAACGTGTGTAGGTTGGGAGACAGACTGAGACAGACTAAAAGTAGAAAAGAGGTCAATGATCTTTGAAGTGAGAGGATGTTGTGGTTGGTCGTAGTGGATGTTGAAATCTCCAAGAATCAAGACGAAACCAGGAAGAGTATTGCAGTGGTCGAGCAGATTAGGAAGCTGGGTCACGAACATAGAGTCAGTAAGCTTGTTTTTCCGGTTAGGTGGAGGTCGGTAGAGGCAGAATAAATGAAGAGTGTTTTCTGACAGAGTGAAGGTGACATGGGCTAGCTCATAGGATGAATGGTCGAACGAAAAAGTCGTGGTGAAGGAGACAAAGGGAGAGAAGTTGTCTCTGTAAATAACAGCCACGCCCCCACCCCGAGAGGAGCGAGGAAATGACTGAGTAGGGGGAGGTGAGGGGATAGGGAGGGGAAAGATATATAGTACTACATATACATCTTTTGGGGGGGACAGGGCAGGGAGGGTGGCTTTGATTGGCCCCTCCGTTTTGGGGGAGGAGAGATTTTCTTTTGCAAGTTTCTGATTTTCTGTTGCAAATTAAATTAGTCATTTATAAAAAGCTGAGGGGAAACTTCACAAATCGCTCGTTCACTATCATTTACTTACCGGTCTACGATTCGATACTCGAGCACAAGGCGAGAATTCCTGAGCACGAAGGGATCTGTGCCAATGAAATTGAAGGTAATGACCAAGAAAAGGAGTTGAGTGATTGCTAATGGAAAAACTTTAAATTTTGTGGCTTGAGGACCAGACAACTGAATCGGTGCATGTTGATGTTTATGTTGCGTACTGTTATGGGCGGGAAGGCACAATGACCATTTTTTGTTGGCTGTTATGACTTGTCTTGGTTTTTCCATGGCATTTCTTGCATGTTCCTGATCCAGAATCTTACGCTAAACTCCAGGAGTTTCTTTTGTCTCTGTGTCTATCTCTCTCTTGACCTTGGGTGGTATCTAACTCCTAGTGCTGCCGTTGAATTAAAATCGTGGTTTTTTTTGTTGTTTTTTTGGCAGATCCAGTTCCAGGTTCAGTTACAGTAGCACGTGGTCTGTGATTGTCTGCCTTTCATTGAGAATGTACACTAACGGTCAAAAGTTTTAGAATTGAAATTGAAATTCCAGTTTTTATTGAAATTTAAGCAATTCAAGTCCAGTGAATAACCTGAAATGGTACAAAGGTAAGCAGTAAACTGCTCGAGTTAAAAAAAAATTTTTAGGTTAGCAAAAACGGGAAAATAATGTAAATTGCACAGTTATATTGTAAAAAAAAAAGGCCTTCTTCAGGGAACAAGTAATGGGATAACAACTTACAGCTGTTCTGGAGCAATGTAAGTAAAATAAGCCTTGAAAGTTGATGCAAACAATTCCCACAGGTGTCCCAACCTCTGCTGATTACTTGATTACAAACCCCCTGTCTGTATAAAAGCAGTATTGGAACAGACTGCTATTACTCCCTCTGAAGCATTATTTGGACAATATTGCACTGCAGGAAGTAGTATATTGGAAACTGGAGGAAACTCTGACAGGAAGAGGTCTGGCAGACCCAAAGCCACAACAGAATCAGAAGGCACGTTTCTGAGAGTCAACAGCTTGCGTGATGGGCGGCTCACAGGAGAACAGCTTCAAGCACAGCTTAACACTGGTCGAAGTAAGCAAGTCTCAGTTTCAACTGTGAAGAGAAGACTTCGAGCTGCAGGTTTGACAGGTTTGACAGGTCTTACTGCAGGCAGTAAGAAAGCCATTGCTGAGATGGCAAAATAAGAAAAAAAGGCTTGCCTGGGCCATGTAGCACCACCAGTGGACTACTCAAGACTGGAAGAAGGTCTTATGGACCGATGAATCAAAATTTGAAATCTTTGGTTCATCACGCAGGGTTTTTGTACGCCGTCGAGTCGGCGAAAAGATGGTTCCTCAGTGTGTGACACCAACTGTCAAACATGGAGGAGGAAGCATGATGGTCTGGGGCTCTTTTGCTGGATCCAGAGTTGGCGACTTGCACAGAGTGACTGGCACCCTGAACCAAAAGGGCTACCACAGCATTTTGCAGCACCATGCCCATGCAATACCCTCTAATATACGCCTAGTTGGTCAGGGGTTCATCCTACAGCAAGAAAATGACCCTCAACACACCTCCAGGCTATGTCAAAACTACCTTCGAGGAAAAGAACAAGACAGTAGGCTTCAAATCATGGAATGGCCAGCACAGTCTCCAGACAAACCCCATCGAGCTGGTTTGGGATGAATTGGACAGAAGGGTGAATGCAAAGCAACCTACAAGTGCAACACATTTGTGGGAACTTCTCAACAGTGTGGGGAAGAACTTCCCGAACAATATTTGATTTCCATTGCAGAAAGAATGCCACGAGTGTGTTCGGCGGTTATATCTGCAAAAGGTGGCTACTTTGCCGAGTCAAAAATTAGAATTAAATTTTGTTAAACAAAATGATTCTATGATTTCTTTTTTATCTCCAATTGTTTATTTGTTCTATGCTTAATTTCAGAGTACATTGAGACATTAAACTGCGTAAATTTCAATAAAAACTGGAAAAATTGAGGTGTTCTAAAACTTTTGATCGGTGGTGTATTTTGCCAAACTTTACCAAAACTCTTCATAATGAGTGGAATTGTTATAAGGAGCCACAGTCTACCAGAAGAAGACGAATGCTGTCCAGACCAGTCTTTGTCCCTTCTTCAAACGTCAGGAAAACCCATGAACCCCCACAACAAGAAAACGAACCTTGCCAGCCATGCATCACTGTCTTAGTAATCTCTCTAATCGTCACCCCAAACCTCAGGCATCCTACATTACACCACTATTTTCGCAGAGTGAGGTGTGCAGTAATACGCAATGTTAATGTTTATAAACAGCTTATTGTGGCGCTTCATCTGGTACCCCAAAAATATTGTAAACCACAAACACATTTGATGACCTTTTGAAACAGTCGCTACTGCTGTTTAACACTAAACGGAAATGGAGGAAACCCAGGGTATGTTCAGTTATCAAGCAGATATCTAGTGCTTGTCAAGCCAGTCGTTTATCAACGGTTTCAAATGGAGTGCTTAAAGCCACTTGGCGAGCACTCTTCAAGAAATTTGGTAACGAAGCACCTCTGATCTTGAAGCCTGAGCCCAAATCTACTGTAATCTGTATACACCAGAGGATAATATGACCCTTCCTGCTGCCCCCATACATCACTGGGTGTACTCGTTTATTGAAATAAACATTTGTCCATGTTCTCCATTTACTTGTTACCTCTGCAACCAAAGGTGGATGAAGGTTATGTTTTTACCCCTGACTTGTCTGTGAACAAAATATTTCAAAAGGTTGTGGATGGATTTGGACGAAATTTGGTGGACAGGTCGGGTATGGGACGACGAATAATTGATTCAATTTTGGTGAAGATTCAAATCTGGATCCAATAATTTTTTAATTGATTCTTCACCATTGAGTGATATGGCTAAAAACAATATGGACATTTTTTTGGAATATCACCAATACAGTAATTTATGGAATATTCCTACCAAGAATAATTTATGGTATATTTCCAAAATAACGAACAACACTTCTCTCTATCAAGGCTGGAGTTCCCCAAGGCAGTGTTCCAGACCCAATCCTATTCCTATCTTCATCAATGGTCTCTGACTCTGGAAAATCCCCTGTATATTTTTGGTGATTACTCCATCCACTCTTTGCCGTGACATCCTTCATCAGGATGACACCAGATAGGCAGCAGCATCCTCCATCTCCTCAGACCTTGACAAAAATCACAAACTGATCAAACACCTGGAACATGTCTTTCAATCCTGAGAAATCCCACACACACACCCTCTCTCTCTCCAAAAGGACCTTCCTTTCTGCAAACCCTCTCATCTACTTTCTCAACAGCCTTATCGAAGACGTTCAGTTGCTCAAACTCTTGGGTCTCACTCTCAGCCATGACCTCTCCCTGGCGAGCCACATTTAAAAGTTGGCCTCAAAAGCCAGACGCCGAACGGGCATCCTCAGTTGTGCAACGTCCTTCCTTGGCACACCCGACCTCCGACCCACCGACGATGCTTTCATCTGCAGCTTGACGGAGTACTACTCTCCCATCAGGCCTGGCTCCCCTGCCTCACATTTTGCTCAGCTTGATGCTGTGAAAACAAAGGCTTTCAAGATCATTGGAATCTCACGATTAAGCTGAGTTATTGGGCCTATCACTTCGCCATCACCAATCGATAGGTGGTCACTGTCTTCTTCCACCTCATTTCTGATCTTTCACCCTCTGCCCTCTCTGTGCTCTGTCCAGCACCACCCCACCCCACCCCACCCCACCCCGATGTATCTGCAGGACGCATGCGGCCCACCAGCAACCCCCTCCTCATGAAACTGCCTAAATCCAGAACCACTGCTCACATCCACTCGTTTATTCCTCTTTTTTCACAACTGTGGTACCCCCTTCCACACACTCCACAATCTCATTCCAGGTCTTCAAGACTGTTGTTCACCACCATCTCAGGTCATCCACCATCCCACATGCGCTGAACTCCCTCCACCAGTGTCGAAAGTTTGCTTACATATCCATCTTGTTCGATCTTTGCTTTCTCCCTTACCACTCGTAGTTACCTGCATTTCTCCCTATGCCCCCCTGTTGGCGTTTCCCTACTCCTGATCTGTTCTGTGTCCTAGTTCTTCCACGAGCCTAGACGTTGTGTGTATGTGTATCTATCTATCTACATAATATATATAAATATATATATACATGTTTAAAAATATAGTAATTACTGTAATATCCCCATCAACATAATTATAATATATAATTATTATTCTGAATAATATAATAATTTATATTCCCAACATCACCAGGAACAACATGGATTCTAATGATGAATAATTTATGTAATATTCCTAACATCAACAATAGTAATTTATGTAATATTCTGAACTGTCACCAATAATAGTAATTTATGTAATATTCCTAACTATCACCAACAATGGTAATTTATGGAATATTCCTAACCATCACCAACAATAGAAATTTATGGAATATTCCTAACTATCATGAAGAATAGTAATTTATGGAATATTCCAAACTATCACCAACAATAGTAATTTATGTGATATCCCGAACTGTCACCAATAATAGTAATTTATGTAATATTCCTATCACCAACAATGGTAATTTATGGAATATTCCTAACCATCACCAACAATGGTAATTTATGTAATATTCCGAACTGTCACCAATAATAGTAATTTATGGAATATTCCTAACCATCACCAACAATAGAAATTTATGGAATATTCCAAACTATCATGAAGAATAGTAATTTATGGAATATTCCAAACTATCACCAACAATAGGAATTTATGTAATATTCCTAACTAACAATAAAGAATAGTAATTTATGTAATATTCCAAACAATACAGTAATTTTACACCCTCAGATGAATCTGACAAGCACTTGACACACAGATATGTATTAACTTCACAACAAGTAAATATGTGGTCAATTACCTTCAAAATTGTCAATTTTACTGCAGACTTTGCGTGTCCTTTGTTGTATTTTTCTCAAAATTAAAATTATCAGGACAGTTTAACTATCTAATAATACCTCAGCGATTTGGTGCGATTGACAGAAAATGCAGTTTGGATCTTTGTATTGAGCCGTCGATTTAAATCAATAAAACGGACAGGGTAAAATTATATAAATAAAAGAAAACTTACTGAAGAATGTGGAAGAGATCGGGGTCCTTGTATATGAACTTGTGGCGGTAACCGAGGCTTGCGGGGAATGACACAAACTTCATGTTGCGTCGTGCCGACACAGGAGACGTCGACATTGCAGCATCGTATAACTGGGAAGGATGGAAAACCTCCAAATTAGAACTCGGCCTCAATTGGCCTACAGCGGAAAGATTCCGAATGCAGAGCTTTCACATTGATCACATGTCCCAAGAACAATGGCAATATAATATTCAATTACAGTACTTTTATGGATTGTGCTAATAACCTGAGGCTTTCCAGGATGCCGGGTTCTTTAAGAAAAGTCTCATTGCCGTTTCAAATAACAGGACCCAAGGTGGAAAAGGCAGAAGATCGTTAATAAGGAACTGAAAAGCGAATTTAAAGTTCAAGCCAATGTCCGAGAAGGGAGATATCCCGCTCCTCAAGTGCTCCAGCATGTTGGAGGTGGAAATTCATACTTCGGAATGTCGTTTGTAGGACATCTTGGGATCTTTCACAGCCAACTAATGCGAGCAGACAGGTCACCTAGTTTAACGTCCATCCAAGGGACGGCACACACATTGATGAATCGCCCTGACCGTGAAACACCAGGATGACAGTTTATACCTGGGTCGGGATTCGAACCCAGGCTAGACAGCTTCGAGGCGAGTGCGCGTAGCCCAGGAGCATCCTGTCAGTCCGTTGGAAGCAACGAAAATTTGATATTTCAGGTATTAACCCTTTGTAGGTGCAGAGTTAACATAAAAAAGATCTTCCTCCTTTATTGCTTTATTCTTAATTTGTGAAACGTATCTTGCCATTCACGGTGCAGTGGTGTCGGAGGATGGATGTGATGAGCATTACCGATCCAACTGCACCTTCCCGTATCCCAGTACCCGCCCCTACCTTTCTGCCCAAGTGGAACGGCACAATGTGGTCGTCCTCAGCATGCAGGATCAGCAGTGGACAATCGATATGCTTCATACTGTGGGAACAAGGTGAACATACTCAAGTCATACATTAGTTGCCACATTATATTCAACGGGCATGTACACCGATATACCTGGCTCTTTTACCCATGCATTTACATGAATAAATTACAGCTACAAGCAAATACCAACTCCACAGGTTCCTGTGAGACACAATATGTTATCCCAATGAAACAAACATTTCAATTTGAGCAAAGTTCTTGGACACAATGGAATACTGGCCTAAAAGTTGTGTGCTCAATGGCAACTTGGGACCGTCTACCTGGATGGACACAGATTTTTAGTCTCTTTTAGGAATTAGGAATATTTTACAGAATTTTTGTTTCGATCCATTCGGACTCCAAATTTACTCCATTTACTACTGCACTTCCAGAGCATCTTTTACAATTGCTAATGCTTAAACCACGTGTGCAATCGAGGGGAGCACCTGTGTAGCATTCCAGCAAACTATTACAATATATAATATAATTATTACACAAAGCATAAAACGACATAATAATAGATTATATTCATACAAGTTAAATACATTAGGGGGGCAAAAATAAGTGTAAATTACTCTGATAAATGAACAGTTTTTGAGGACTCGTGGAAATGCAGAGACTAGTATGGGAATGCTAATTAGCATATCCATACCCAGAATGCATTACCGTGTTTATGTTAATTTTTCTGGATCAATATTTACGGTCATGTGTTGGTATTGTGTCGGTACTTAAGGTGGTGTGTAGGTTTTTAAGATATTGTATCAGAATTTAATATACTAGGACGTGCCCGTACGTGGGTGCCCGTTCGGAAAAACATTCCAAACCGCGTGGCAGTAACGACCACAGAACCCCCCCCCCCTCACATGAAATGGTTTGGTCCATTCGCAAAGCCAAAGCGAACGACCACAGAACCCCCCCCCTCTATTTACATGAATGGTTTGGTCCATTCGCAAAGCCAAAGCGAACGGCGAACGGCTAAATCGCCATAGCTCGGTAACTACTTCTCCGATTAATATGAAACCTTGAAAAGGCACATCCTCAGGTCCCCAGCAATATACCTGGCAAGTTTCAAGTATATCGGACCCGTGGTTGTCGAGAAACAGCGGTCACACACACACACACACACACACACACACACACACACACACACACACACACACACACACACACACACACACACACACACACACACACACACACACACAGACACACACACACACACAGAGATTACTGGAATTATAGATAGACTAGGGCATGCCCGTACTATATCTATATCTAAAATTATATCCCCCCCCCCCCCCCCTCTATTTACATGAAATGGTTTGGTCCAAAGCGAACGGCTTGCGAGTACGGTGACAATCCCCCCCCCCCTCTATTTACATGAAATGGTTTGGTCCAAAGCGAACGGCTTGCGGAGTTTGGTAAAGAAATCGCCATCGCGTGCACAAACGCGCAGGAAAGCGAAAGAATCGCAAATTAGTTTTAATTAGTTTTAAAACATAGTTTAACGCCAACATAGCGGCAACATAGTTTGCCAACGTGAAATAAATGAATACGCTCTCAAATGTGCCGTCCGAGGCAGAGTCTGTTCGCCACGTTCGGCACACGTGATAACTCGCTGCTCTCTGATTGGTTGAATCGTTTTTTGGACATAGCTCGGTAACTACTTGTCCGATTAATATGAAACCTTGAAAAGGCACATCCTCGGGTCCCCAGCAATATACCTGGCAAGTTTCAAGTATATCGGACCCGTGGTTGTCGAGAAACAGCGGTCACAGACATACAGACATACATACATACATACATACATACATACATACACACAGAGATTACTGGAATTATAGATAGATTGTGAAAGTATTTAAGGTAGTGTAAAGGTATTGTTATGTCAGTGGGGTAGGGGGATATATATATTTAGGTAGATCTGCATAGGGTAGGTGCATATGATCTGCATAGGGTAGGGTAGGTGCTCTGATGATCGTGGGTAGCAAGAACCATCTCGATGTAAATAAGTAGAGGACCTGTCTTGCCCGGATGTCGGATAAGTTGGATATGTGTCCCTGCCACAAGGAGGGCGGGTCATGTTAAGTAGTTGTCGGGAATATGTCAATTCCCATGTGTCATTCCCTCTGTGATCATACCTGTGTCCCGTATGGCAACACACCAAAGACATTAGATAGGCCCACTAGTTGCACCACACAAACACTAATTAATTCCCCCCTTATAATAAAACTCACCAGAAGCCAGTTCGGGGCACTGCCGACAGAGCCGCAGCCAGCTACAACACCAACCTGCATGGCAACACTCATTGCTCAGGCAAGCTGAGGCCACGCCCACCTTGCGAAGGATTGGTCGAGGGAGGGCCGGTGACGTCAGACGAGGGACACCACGAACTGCGAGCCGACATTTTCCACCTCTCGTTCTGGATCCCGTAGCAAGCGGTCGCATTTTGGCTTTGTCAGCGTCGACATCCCCGTTTGTTCTCTCGTTGGAATTATCTTCTGGTTGGGACCTTGGCTTGTTGGGCGATGACAGACGATGGAGCGTCGACGATCCTCCTTACCTGCGTTCACGTACGGGACCGAGCGTGCAAACAAGGCGTGCCACACAGCGACGTACGTTGGCCTGGCAGCACGCGAACAGGGGCGCATTGAGGTCTTGCTTCCCGCCAACATCGGAGCCGCGGCAGGCTTGTGCGCTTGGAGCCGACGATCCCTGACATCCAGCCAGACAGAGATAAACTCACACCACACGATGCGGTTCCTTTTGTAAATTCTCCTTTGTGTTGTTTTAGAAGTCTGGTGTGGGGATGTCCCAATTTAGGATTATATTTATTTACCGGCGTGTCCATTGTTCTCGGGTTCCGTATAATAAATCTTTCTTTTTGTACATTGAATTCACTTTTCATGAGTTTAATTTCCTGCAGGTTGAAGACTGCCCGGCGAGATCGTGTCAGGTAAAAGCTTGCCACTTCTTCTTTCCTTTCTTCCTCCCACGCGAGAGTGAAGTCCGCCATTGATCGTCGCCTCATTAACGGTCGATTGCCATTCGTGATTTCCCCGGTCTTAACCGAGGGGGAGTCACGCAACAGTATTTAAGGTAGTGTGTAGGTTTTTAAAATATTGTATCAGAATTTAATGTATTGTGAAGGTATTTAAGGTAGTGTGAAGGTATTTAAGGTAGTGTGAAGTTATTTAAGGTAGTGTGAAGTTATTTAAGGTAGTGTGAAGGTAGTGTGAAGGTATTTAAGATATTGTAATAGTATTTAATGTATAGTGTAGGTATTTAAGATATTGTATCAGTATTGAAGGTTGTGTGTAGGTATTTAAGATGTTTTATCAGTATTTCATGTATTGTGTAGGTATTTAAGATATTGTATCACAATTTAAGGTTGTGTGTAGGTATTTAAGATATTGTATCAGTATTCAATGTATTGTGTAGGTATTTAAGATATTGTATCAGAATTTAAGGTTGTGTGTCGGTATTTAAGATATTGTATCAGTTTATAATGTATTGATTGTGTAGGTATTGAAGATATTGTATCAGTATTTAAGGGTGTGTGTAGGTATTTAAGATATTGTATCAGAATTTCATGTATTGTGTAGGTATTTAAGGTAGTTTGTAGGTATTTAAGATATTGTATCAGTATTAATGTATTGTGTAGGTATTTATGATATTGTATCAGTATTTCATGTATTGTGTAGGTATTTAAGATATTGTATCAGTATTTAATGTAGTATCAGTTGATCTTTTCTACCCCCGTTAATTCACCCCAGAAACACTTTTTTGAAATACCGACTTCTTTCCTTGAAGTCCGAGCAGTGTCCATTTGTTTTTATCTCTCCCAAACTCCCATCCACCTACAAGGCCTTAATCTGTAGCTTGATGGAGTACTGCTCTCCCTACTGTGTTGAGCACCTGCCTCACACCTTGATTAGCTTGACACCATGGAAACCAAAGCCTTCAAGATTATTGGAATCTCCCGTAATGAAGCTGACTATCTAGGTCTATCAGTTTCCCATCGCAGACAGGTCGGTGGTCTCTCGGTGGTACCGCCTCCTTTCTGATCTTGCACACTCCACTCTTTCCATGCTTTCTATCCCACCCACACCTCAGGTTTCTGCAGGGCACACACGGTCCACCATCAATCCCCTTCTCGTGAAACTCATAAAATCCAGAATCACTACTCAACTTCACTCATTTGTTCCTTTTTTTCCCCACCTGTGGCATCACCTTCCACATTCTTATCAATCTCATTCTACCTTCCAAGTCTTCAAGACAGTTGTTCATCACAATCTTAGGTAATCTCCAATCCAAAAAAATCATTGTCTTTTCTACTCCCGCTGGTTCCTCCCCGTCCCCCTCACCTCTTTCTAAATTTCCAGTTTTTCCTTCCTGACAGTTTGCTTCTGCATCTATATTGTCCACCCCATGCATCCTCTCCTCCCTCTATTTTGTCCCTTGGCCCTGCTGTTTGTGCGTCTCCCCCTGCCCCCCAGCCCCTTTTCTACTGCTCATCTTCTTCAGTTATGTCCTTAAACCATTATATGTACTACCTCTTCATGAGCCTCGACTTTGTATACAAAAAAGGTTCCTGAAAGCATATGCAATCATGTACTATTCTCTTCCATTTTATTTTTTATTTCACCAAATTGCAAATTTGCACATCCAAAAATCATTTGCCGTGCCTCATACCCATACCCACATATCATTGCATACATGTGCCGGATATGAAAGAAATCCGTCCAGTTATTTTTGAGTCGAGGCTCTGGATGAACGGACCGAAACTACAAGTCCCCAGTTGTGCGGACACGTGGTTGGGTTCTAATAAACAGAACTCAGTAATTTTATCATTTGTTATAATAAACTTGAGATTTGTTCATCAAAATGGGATTGTCCGTGCCATCCGCTGCAAAAGAATTCATTATAAACCGGAAAGTTCATAGAACACGTTACCCCACATAGTGTTGAAGTTTATACTTCAATTTTGGAATAGTTCAGAGGCAACGTACTGTAAAACAACAAACTTGTCTTTCTATTCATGTTCCAGTTCGTGTTAAAAGTACAACATTCAATTGAAACAAGTTGTTCCTCGATCATAAACGGATAAGACGGACAGACGGACATCAAGACGGACACTCAACCCCAATATTTCGCTTGACGAGAGGCCAATGTGTAATGAGTACGCCTTATTAACAAGATCCTACCGTTTCCATGTAAGAGGCATTATCAATTACTGCACCTTACATGTAGAAATTAATTCACTACACATGTAATAAACACGCAATACACGTAACATGCAATTTCAGGAATGCTAGGATCACAAGAACTCGGATGCACTCACTTCTCATCGCTGGCGAATACGACACCACTTTCAGTGAGTGGATCCAAAAAGAACCAGTCGAACGCTGGGTACACTTTGTAGATCTGAGATTGACACGCAGCATTAGTTGTTGTCAATTATTGAATTCAAAAGGAAAAACTGATTTAAAAAAAAATTAAACCTTTTGTATCAGGGGGCCTCCCAGAGGATCAGGGGGCTCCCAGAGCATCGGGGAGCTCCCCCCAAAATTAGCAGTGGTCTGAACTACAACCTCGAGAGACGACTGTCAGGACAACAACACTACATTGAAGAGTGGACAAGTCAATTGTTCAGATTTGTGCGTAAAAAAAACTCGCATTATTGCAATGTGTCTGAAGAGTCGATGTCAGGATTCAAACAGATTCCTCCGTGCTAGTTTTCTTGCAAAACGGTTATTTTTATTCCATTTCCTGCGATGAACTCGATGTTAACTCTGTCCATTCACAACAAGATGCTCACTGCAAAAACAGCTCCCTACACCCGTTTAAGAATCGATCACTATTGTCTGGAAAAGACCATTCCCATTGCAGCTTCCTCATTAGCAATGCAGTGTGAGAGGATCATGCGAACAATTCTTTTGAAAAGACCATTTTCACCAGGTCAAAAACGAGGGGAGAAAAGATCATGGTTTTGGATTGGGAACGATCTGAGATGGTGGTGAACAACTGTCTCGAAGACCTGGAGGGAAGAATGAGATGGATGGGAATGTGGGAGTTAGTTCCAGAGGTGGTGAAAAAAGAGGCATAAATGAGTGAAGGTGAGCAGTGATCCTGGATTTTGGCAGTTAATTTCATCAGAAGGAGGTTGATGGACCACATTCACCTTGCAGGAACCTGGTGGAGGAGGAGAGGCGGAGGGAACAGTGGAGGGAGGGAACAAAGCACGGAAAGAGTAGAGGGTGCAAGACTAGAAAGGAGGTGGTAGAAGACAGAGAAACCACCGACCTGTCTGCGGTGGGAAAGTGACAGGCCCATAGACTCAGCTTCATCGCAGGAGATTCCCTACAGTCACGTGAAAAAGTAAGTACACCCCATGTAAAGTTTTGACTTTTTCAACATATTTCAACATACAGGTATTTGATCTTCATTTAAACAGTATCTATAGATAAAGGTGATCTAAATGAACAAAAAACAATGACAAATAGACTTTGCAATAATTTATTCAACAAAAAATTAACAGAGATGCCATTTCCTTCTGTGGAAAAAGTAAGTACACCCTTGGCTCTAATAGGTGGTATTGCCCCCTTTGGCAGAAACAACCTCAAGTAGGCGTTTCTTATAACTGTCTACCAGTCTCTGACATCGACTGGGAGAAATTTTTGCCCACTCCTCCATGCAGAATTCTTTCAGCTGTGCGATGTTTGAGGGGTTTCTTGCATGCACAGCTCGTTTCAAATCCCCCCACAACATCTCGATGGGATTTAGATCCGGGCTTTGACTTGGCCATTCCAGAAACCTCAATTTCTTTCTTTTCAGCCATTCCTTGGTGGATTTACTGGTATGTTTAGGGTCATTGTCATGTTGCAAGGTCCACCTTCGGTTGAGCTTCAACTTTCTGACAGAGGGCCTCACATTATCCTCAAGCACCCTCTGGTACAATGAAGAATTCATCGTGGATTCTATGATGGTGAGCTGCCCAGGCCCTGATGCAGCAAAGCTGCCCCAAACCATAATATTTCCACCACCATGCTTTACAATTGGTATCAGGTTCTTGTGGTCAAATGCTGTCTTTGGTTTTCGTCAAACATGTCTTCTGGTACTGTGGCCAAATAGCTCTACCTTTGACTCATCTGTCCAGAGCACATTGTTCCAGAAATGCTGGTCTTTGCCGAGGTGTTCATTGGCAAACTTTAGTCGTGCCCTGATGTTCTTTCTGGACAGCAAAGGTTTCCTCCTGGC
The DNA here is from genome assembly GCF_964187855.1 of Myxine glutinosa. Taxonomy (NCBI): domain Eukaryota; kingdom Metazoa; phylum Chordata; class Myxini; order Myxiniformes; family Myxinidae; genus Myxine; species Myxine glutinosa. The sequence continues at coordinate 29,492,175 of NC_136269.1, read as the reverse complement.
ACACCTCCCATGTAGATCAAATTTGTGCAGCCTCTTTCTAATGGTAGACTCGTGCACTTTGACATCAACATTGGCAAGAGCTACCTGTAGGTCCCGTGATGACATTTTGGGGTTCTTAGAGACTTCTTTCAGCATCTTGCGGTCTGCTCTCGGGCTGAACTTGCTGAGGCGGCCTGGCCTGAACAAGTTGGCAGTTGTTTGGAATCTTCTCCACTTGTAGATGATCTTCCGGACAGTCGAATGATTGATTTCAAATTGTTTGGAGATCTTTTTAAATCCCTTCCAAGACTCGTAGGCATCTATAACCTTCTTTCTGAAGGCCTCAGGGAGCTCTTTTGATCTAGGCATGGTGACACCGCACACTTCAACAACAAAGAGCAAACCAAACTAAATGTCTGAGGTTTAAATAAGACAGGTTCCTCCAAGATCCTCTCTAACGATGTTCTAATCATTTGCACCTAAGCTGGTGCACGTGATTCTAATTTTAGGTATTTGAAGTAGTGATAAATGTGGGGGTGTACTTACTTTTTCCACATGGGAAATTTGCATTTATGTTTATTTAAATTATACAATGGACTACAAAATGTAAATGTTTCATGATATTTGTTATGTTATATCACCTTTATCTATCAATATTGTTGAAATGAAGATCAAATAGCTGTATGTTGAAATATGTTGAAAAAGTCAAAACTTTACATGAGGTGTACTTACTTTTTCACGTGACTGTATAATCTTGAAGGCCTTGGTTTTCATGGCGTCAAGCTGAGCAGGATGTGAGGCATGGGAGCCAGCCCAGAGGGGAGGGGAATACTCCATTAAGCTGCACATGAAGGCCTCGCAGGTGAATAGTTCAGGTGTGCCAAGGAAGGACTTTGTAGGACGGAGGATGCCCAGTCGGCAGCTGGCTTTGAAGGCCAAATTTGAAATGTGGTTTACCCAAGAAAGATCATGGCTGATTGTGAGACCCACGAGATTGAATGAATGAACTTCCTCAAGAGAATTGTTAATGAATTAGATGGGAAAGTTTGCCAGATGGTCCTTTCGGAGAGAGATAGTGAGAGTGTGAGATTTGTCAGGATTGAAAGACATGTTCCAATTGTTTGACCAGCTTGTGATTTTATCAAGGTCTGGAGAGTGTGAAGAGGCTGCAGCCTGCCTACCTGTCTGAAGGATGAAAGTGGAAAAAATCAAATAATAAAATAATGCCTGACACACTACTGCTAATTTGCCCTTTATCTTGAGGTTACTCCCCCCACCCACCACATCATAAAATAATGATAAAAATCTCCTCAAAGCAGTCTAAGAAAGGAAAAAGATACAATTAACTTTGAAAAATTACTATCGTGGCTATTGTAACCTCTTTTCCCTTGGCCAGGTAACATGAAGCAGCAATTTAGGAAGCAAATCGCCCCATGAGTAGCTCGTCGAGTGTGTCCACATACCATGGCGAGCGGGTGACTCACAGCCTCTTCCCTGATGTTTGTGAAGGGAGATTCCAAAACAACTGCATCTGGAGGCTTTCCTGGCGTGCGCAAATGGCAGCAAGGCACAAAAAAGGTAAACGGGACATTGTGGCCACAACACAAACCATCTTTCTATCCCATTATTACACCAGCTTCCATGACCACAGCTACGGCATTGTAACTTGCATGCAGGAAAATATTGAATGACGTTATCAACTCAAACTACATGGATATTGAGGCCCATATAGAAATTTGAATTACAACTAACTGGAGGTTTTACAAGATTGCATGTTGACTAACCCCGACCACTTCCCCAACGTTCTGTTATCATATCAGGCCGAATACCCTCAAAAGTTAAGCCAGTATGCTCTTAGGAAAGCAAGTCTGAGGTACTTTAAATATAGAAAAATCGGTAAAAACAACTGGAAAGTTCATAGAACACCTTACCCCACGTCGTCTTGAGAAACAAAAAGGCATGGGCGGGGTCTACGAGCGGCAAATTTGATAGGTCAAATGATGTAAAATGTAATATTTTGTCCAAGTACTGCTTCACGGAAGGGTTTTGAAAGTGCCATCAAGGCAATTTGTGTTCTTGTGTTCAAGTATATAATTCATTTGAAATGAAAAAAAAAAAGATTTGAAAGGTTGGAGAAAAAAAAATTCTGGAAGTTTACCGCCGTTGATGCAGCGTCTTTTACACCACCTTACTAAACACATTACATTCGTTTTATTGTACCTGCTGTTCTTGTCTTTTATGATGTCCCTAAAAAACAGTAAGTTTCCTGTTTGGAATGATTTTCAAGACTGTTTGAGTGATAGACAGGCTGACAGAGTAAAAAATATATATATAAAAATTTCACCCGTGTCCGAAGAAAGCCATTCAGTTTGGCATTTTTACTATGAATTTGGCAATTCCTAGAAATGAAGGAAACTCCCCCCCGGCCAAGAGGTTTTTCGTGGCGTTTTTCCGCGGCCGCTTCTAATAACAAATGTAATAACAACACTAATCATAATAGCATAATATTAATGTTATTAAAAAACAATATCCCCTCTCCCTCCCCAAGGCGTTTTTACGATGTGCGATATTGCCCCAACCCCACCACAACCCTAGACACCCTCACGAAAGTAAATTTAATTACAGGGAATTTATAATGGTGAGGAACGGTCTGATATTTTCAATGTCCTGATCTTACATAAGTAATAGTAATTGGCAATAATAATAAGAATAATAACATGACTCCTCCGCCGCTCCCGCAGTGAGCGGGTGGACTACTGTTCAAAATACAACATTCAATTGAAATGAAGTTGTTCTTCGATGATAAACTGATGCTGGTGGACAGACAAGGTGAACCAAATGCTTAACCCCATGCACACCTTTCAGAAACGAGAAAATCTTCTTCATTCAAATTCCAGTCTTGTCATCCCCAATTCTAACCCATGATCTTTATTACCCTCATTAACATTTCGTTTCAGGGTTTCCTCCCTTCTCCCTTTCCTGTTCATCAATTCCACTGATGTTCGTCCCACTGTCAGTTCTACCTTGTAGTGTAGCAGCATAGCAAACCTGTTGTGCATTTTGTGATACAAGCACCAAATTTGGCACAAATGTACATTAATATGTTGCGAACATTTTCAGATATTGGGCCACTTGAAATTCCGTAATTTTTTTTTTCAAATTTTTTCAAATTTCGTAATTTCAAATTTTTCGGGTGACACCGTCACAATTTCGGTCTTCGAGGCCGGCCGATATAGTGGGGCGGCTTAGCCCAAATATTCAAAAGAATTGTGCATTTTGTGATACAAGCACCAAATTTGGCACAAATGTACATTAATATGTTGCGAACATTGTGTGGTCAGCAATGAAGACGAGAGTCTGAATTACATGTATGCAAAAGACCTTGTGAACCAGTGAAGCAAATACACGGGTAAGCATGAATTAAATCTAGGGCATGATATAATTTCCATGATGTTTACCTCTACACTCAATGGTGGAAGGAGGTAATGTTTTGATCCCAGCTTGTCTGTATGTCTGTTTGTCTGTTAGTCCACAAAATTCCAGACAAAGCTTGTAGTAGTGGTAGTTGTAGTGGTAGTGGTGATAACAGAAATTGTTATATAGAACTGAACTTATATTATTATTATATGCAGAAAATAACTTCATTTCTATATGCCCTGCAGTGGACAGGTTAATTGGTTTATGCACTGAAGGGGTCACCCTGGTGTGCACTGCTGTGTTCTGCCTCACTGAGTTGTTCAGGTATGATGTACTCAGCACAAGCTTCCGGTCGGCCCGGAGGTGGGGGTGCGGGGCCTGTCACGGAACGTCAAAACAAACGGCCTGCCGGGGCCGCCCAAAAGTCGGGCGTGAGGGGCGCGTCCACTAATGGAACGCCTCTCGCTTCCCAGATCGAGGGCCACGTGGTCAGGAGAACCTCGTCCCTTCTGGTCACACTTTGCCTATCGGCCGGCCTCGAAGACTGAAATTGTGACGGTGTCACCCGAAAAATTTGAAATTACGAAATTTGAAAAAAAAAATTACGGAATTTCAAGTGGCCCAATATCTGAAAATGTTCGCAACATATTAATGTACATTTGTGCCAAATTTGGTGCTTGTTTCACAAAATGCACAATTCTTTTGAATATTTGGGCTAAGCCACCCCACTATTGCTCTTCCATGAGGCTCGGTCACGTGAAAGAAAAATAAATAAATAACTAAACAAATACATGAATAAATAAAACCATGAGAATATGAAATTGTGTCATGGCAGGATGGCATGGCTTCACCCTTTCCTCATTTGCTTTTTCCTAATTGCTCAATTTGGAGCGTCATCGTTGGTTCATTGTCGTGTGCAGGTCTTACCTTGTTCACAAAGCTTTCGGGCCACATTGGTCGCAACACTGTGGAGGAATCGGACACAAACACGCATCGTTCAGTAACTCAGCTTTACAATTCTTTGCTGCAGTGAAATCCCAATAAAACATTGCAGAGCGAAAAGTAAATGTGTTATGACAAATAACAAATTACAACAGCTGTGCCAGTTCCATAGAAAAATGGGCTCGTTTCATGCATTATACTTCCATTGCAACACAGGAAGAGAGAAAAAGGACTCCCGAATGACTCGGAATGAAGGCGCCTCGGCAGGTGTAGTTCACACTCCACAATCACGTTATTTAAGCATCGTGCCCATTTGGAATGAATAATAACCAACCGGGCATCATGGAGGGACGAAGTGGGTACATTGGGGGCATGTTAGTGAGGACACCGGACTCTCATCCTAGAGTTTGTGGCTTTACATCCGGTTGAAGGCAGCAGTATTAGGCGTTTGAAATCCAAGCTTCAGGAAGTTGAGTTAGTTTCAGAACAGACGCGGAGAATGTATGATTTGTGAAAACCCAGCTGGCTCACAAACGACCTTCATAGTGGCGATGATATGCCAGCCCACTTGGTCTGGTCCAAATATGATGCTCATTCATTGTGGTCGACTATTATTCCCTTCGCTTGTTTTGCGTTTTGATAAGATCATTACTAACGAATATGGCCTTCACCTTCTGTGCTTTCCCTATAAAAAAAAAAAGAAACATGTACCCAAATAATGAATACAAATGATGTGGGGCATTTGAAGGATCTCGTGACACCCATGTTCTTTCTTTACATACAAGTGTCAAGGATCATGGGAGAGCAGAATAACAGGGGAAAGGTGAGAACATGGGACATGTTCCAGACAGATGATCAGTTGTGCATTTTCTCAAGATGGGTCCGAGAGGGTTTCCGTTACAGCCCGCCTGGCCGAGAGGTGAAGGAAGTATGTTGCACAAAGTGGAGGACAGGCCTCTACATGTACAATATAGGAGAGAACTCCATTGAAAGCAACGCGCTCCTTGTGAATGCACAGGAAACCAGGCTACAACCTTTAGTCGAGAGTTTATAAATCAAGGCGAGATGCCCCGAGAGTCAAATGGATAGGAGATGCTCAGTGAAATGGGTCTGATGTCTTGTTTTTGAGATTGTAGATGTCCAATGAACGTTCACACCAATAGCGGTAGATCCATGGTGGAATGACTTGGGCAGAAGCGTAGCGAATGGTAAGAGATCAGACGGTAGAGTGAAGATGAATCTTAGCATCTGGCGAGTGCATATGCATTCCGGAGGTAATATGAAGGTAGCGAGGCGACACGGACGACTCCCACCTCAAAAGAGCAATGCAGGAGGCAATGTCGAAGATCAAGTTGATAGACCATTGCTCACTGGTCACAAAAGCTCACCACAACGAGGGCGGGTACCCAAGTGACCAACCACTGGATAGGAAGAGTGAATTGCTGGAAGCTCATATGTAGCCAAACACCTCTTCATTTACACTTTGTACATTTACATTTGTACTCTGTACATTTACATACACTGATGCACTTTGCTGGGAGGTGGGAGATTGAGGGGACTTACCAAGTCATATCCAATGGACAAACATGACAAATTCATCTGCCATATTCTCCGCTTTGCTTTAAGAATAAAATCGCGTATGGTGAACTTTCAGATACACAGCGATCCAGCTTTGTCAGAAATTTATGCAATATTTGTCCAGGGTCATGAAAGGCTGAACATATGTCACTAAAACAACTTTTATTGGCTTACATTGGATAAGCTATGATAGGTGAAGGCCTTATATGAATCACGTGGACGATGACAAAGCAGTCGTCGTAAAAGGCAATGAGCGTGTGTGACCCCAGAATACCTGGTACAAGTAAGAAACAAGAAAAAGAGCAATCAGATTGCAAACCCCCACCAGGATGTATTTTCAGTGGTTTTTAAGGCTTTTGTGTTAAAACAAATATGGCGGCCGAACCACGTGACCGATGACGTCATAATTATTTTTTTCAAACTAATATATTCCTAGATTATGCTCAAGAAATTTCATCTTGATCGGATGAAGTTTTCTACTTGTCGAATTATGACGTCATAATGGAGGCACCTATGACATCATCATTAACATATTTTATTCCCCATGGAGAGTTATTTACAATGAGCCATGTCCCAATTTTTTCTATTCAGCACTTTCCGAGATATAGAGGTGCAAAGTTTTTAGATTTTTCCAAGATGGCGGCCGAACCACGTGACCCATGACGTCATCATTATCATTAAAAAATTATACAGGTGGAGTTGCACCTATGGTGAAACTTTCCTGTCAATCGGACCAACGGTTGCAGAGAAAATCATATTTATTCTGTGCGGACAAACAAACAGACAAACAGCCAAACAAGAAGACAATGTCAATGACGTCCCCCACCAAGCACGATACTTGCAAAATCCGCCCCCCACCCCCAAGAAAAAAAATTCCATCGATACAGCAAATTGTCCATTTCATCAAGATTAAAATTGACAATCATGATCAAAGCTCAGGTCAATAGGAAGAAAAGTGACGATTTTTCAGATGAAAAATGATGATTTTGGAAGGTTGACCTTGAGTTGACCTTTGACATTTTGACCTCAAAAATAGTTCGTTTCCGTATTTAGTGACAATGTGCAAATGCTGTTCAATTTTCAAGTCAATCGGATGAAAATTGAGGATTTTAAAAACTTGGCCTATGTTGACCACTTGGCCTATGTTGACCTTTTGGCCTATGTTGACCTCAAAAATAGTTGGTGGTTGAATTCAGTGACCAGATATGCAAGTCATCTTCAAATTTCAAGTCAATCGGATGTAAATTGAGGATTTTAGAAATTTGGCCTATGTTGACCTCAAAAATACTTGGTGGTTGAATTCATTGACCAGATATGCAAGTCCTCTTCAAATTTCAAGTCAATTGGATGAAAATTGAGGATTTTAGAAATTTGGCCTATGTTGACCTTTTGGCCGATGTTGACCTCAAAAATAGTTGGTGGTTGAATTCAATGACCATATATGTAAATCCTCTTCGAATTATAAGTCAATCAAATGAAAATAGGTGATTTTAGAAATTCGGCCGATATTGACCATTTGGCCTATGTTCACCTAAAATATAATTTGTGGTTGAATTCAGTGACCAGATATGCAAGTCCTCTTCAAATTTCAAGTCAATCGGATGAAAATTGAGGATTTTAGAAATTTGGCCTATGTTGACCTTTTGGCCTACGTTGACCTCAAAAATACTTGGTGGTTGAATTCAATGAACAGATATGCAAGTCCTCTTCAAATTTCAAGTCAATCGGATGAAAATTGAGGATTTTAGAAATTTGGCCTATGTTGACCTTTTGGCCTATGTTGACCTCAAATATACTTGGTGGTTGAATTCAGTGACCAGATATGCAAGTCCTCTTAAAATTTCAAGTCTATCGGATGAAAATTGAGGATTTTAGAAATTCGGCAAAGTTGGTGACCTTTGGCCTATGTTGACCTTTTGACCTTTTGATCCCAAAAACAATAGGCTTCTCAATTGGGACGACATATACAACTTGGTGAAGTTTCGTGAGGATCGGTTTAGAATTGTGACCTCTAGGCCGGTGACAAAGAGACAGACAAACAGACAGACAGACAGACAGAACCACAAACGCAGCCGACCAATATACTTGAAAAATCTTCGATTTTGCAAGTAACAAACGGACTCAAATGCAATACCCTCTCCTCTGGGGAAAGAAATTAGAATAAAGGAGACAGGGTGAGGGAAGGAATAAAGATAAGAAAGTGAAGAGGGGTAACAACTCCAACTTGAACAGCACTCGGTAGAGCGCATACCTACACCAGGTTGAGCAGTTTGTTTTGTATCCACTGATAGGCCGGATCTGGATTTGGACCTGAACAAAAATCGAATCGGCCTGTTGTTGTCACTGAACCAACTCGTCCAACTCGTCCACCAAGTTTAGCCATAATACGTCAATAACTTTTTGAGATATCGTGCTATGCATAGTTTTTGGCCCCGTCTCGTAATGGTGAAGAATTGATCATATGGGTGATATTAACTTGCCAGGGATCAATTGGGTCCAGGAAGAGGGAAAGGGCAGACAGATGGTAGAATGTGCAAGGATCCTGTTAAGAGTTACATTTCAGGATAGTAGTGTAAAGCTGGTAGATTTAAGAAAGTTAAACCTTGAAGGTGTAAAGACATGGGTGAATGCTAGTACCTGCCCCACCAGGTATACAATACTCTGCCACGGGGTTCGAACCACCTTCTTCCCAGACTCAGAGAAGACTCTCTAACCGGTCATTACACCACAGTATCTGGTACATTCCGATTTGTTTCACATTCTTGTCACGACGAGTGTAAACCTGTGCAGGTGAGCTGTTTGGTACAAAGCCGACACGAACCAACAGGTGGCGACATCGCCGAGAACTCTGAACCTCCTCGATGTAAATTGAATCCCATAAAACATTCCAACTTGAACCTTAAACTTTACATGCAAATAAAGAAGAGTCCAGGCATGCATATTCCCACTGAGCCGTTATTGGTACATTTACAGTCGAACTTTGTTGGTTTTTTTTTTGCTCTCAGCTCTTTCTTTTAGCTGAGCTCTCAACTCAGCTCTTTCACGAGCCTCGATTCAATATACAAAAAAAAATTCAAATAAACCAAAGTTTGATTTTTTAAAATAAATTAAACATTATTATATTATAAAATGTACAACGGTACTGTGACGTATCTGCGGTCTGCGCAATTAAAGGGTAAAAGGCAGGAGATGCACGTGTTATTCCACGCGGGAAAGCCACTGCGCATGCGCACCAGTCCCTTTATACATGCGCAATGGCAGGTAAATCTGTTATTGGTTTCAAAATGGAGCTCCCGGAAGAGCCGTCAAAAATTGCCAACGCCGACCATATTTCAGGTCGTCACGGCGGGGTATTGGGAAAAGTTTTCAATTAGCAATAATCGCGCCTCGGGTAAACCTCATTGGCTACGATACTGCCACTGCGCAAAGCTAGCGAGTACCCTCACGTGGGTTGGTTATTCACTACGACCATTCTCACTCTAATGGTGTCTGTGTATAACCTTCATCAAACTACCTTTACCTTTGTTATATTAAATAAACTCGAATCTTGTAATTATTCTCGGGATTGTTTCACTTCGAGTCGATCCCGATAAAAACAAAAAAATTGTTTGTACGGGAAGTACAAATCAGACACTCATTCAGTACTCCGTGTACGTGGGGGCGTGGCCTGGGAGAAGCTTAACGGTGATTGGTCGAATCAAATCAAGGTCCCACCTCCCAACTCCTCCCACTGATCTCTTATACTGACTGGATATTATTTTCATTCATCAGTAAAATTCCAGGTTGTGCGTCGATAAACTGCACAAACAGACAATTCCGTCGATGTGGAAGGATATTCCATTTATAAGTCTGTTTTTGTTTTTATTTTTTTCGAAAATGTAGTGAAGTATATGGTTTAAAAACATGGACCTTGATGCAAATTTGCAAATTTGCTGACCATCGATTCTGACCATCAAAGATCTCTACTAATGACACGTAGACCATCAGTACAGATCTTTGTAAACAGAACCCAAATAATCATTTATAAAGTTTCCTTTCCTTAAGCTTTTCTCTCGTAAGTGGTCATCCATAATTATCGTGAGTTTAAGGCGTACTTTTTATTATTTGCTCCACAAAATATTGTTTCTATTTAAATATTTAACAAGAGGACATTTTATTTGGATACATGTACGAGAGAATGAAACGGTACAACAACAACAACAACATGCATTTTAAAGGCCATTTTCCCTGCTAGAGCGGGGGTTAGCCTTGCGGTCCCCATGACAATCTTCTCCATTTTGCCCTATTTTCTGCATCTCTCCTTGTTAACCCCCTTGCCCGCATTTCTTCTTCCACCATCTTCAGCCAAGTCTTTCTCGGTCTTCCCCGTCTTCTACTTCCTTCTACATTCATTTCCATCACTCTTCTCAACCAGTCACTTTCATCCTTCCTCAACACATGACCAAACCATCTCAACCTGTTCCTCTTCACAGCATCAATCACAGGCTCTATTCCCATCATCTTTCGCAATTCATCATTTGTCTTCCTCTCTCTCAACGATACTCCGCACATCCGTCGAACCATTCGCATTTCCACCCTTTCCAACCTTCGTTGCTGCTCTACGTTCATTACCCATGTCTCGCTCCCATAAATCATAACACTTCTCACACATGCAGCATACACCTTTCCCTTCAGCTTCAACGACACTCCCCTCATCATCAGCACGCCACTCAATTCCCGAAACTTCTTCCATGCACATCTCACTCGAGCAACCGTTGCCGAGTCTGATCCACCTTCTCCATTCAGCATGTCTCCGAGGTAGCAAAATGTTTTCACACCTTCCAGCTTCACGCCGTCTCCAAGATCCAACTCAACATTTCCTCCATCTGCAGCTCCCTCTGTGCACACCTTACATTTGAATGTAGCTGCCACACTGGTTAATGACCCTCTCAAACCACTACATTTTTGATGAACCCACTCAGCGCACATTGTACACTGAATGGAGTTCACTCCGACACCCTTCCTACACACAGCACAGGGCCACTTCCCAGTTCTTTCCACCTCACCACATGCTTTACCACTTGCCATCACCTTCGTCTTTCTGATATTCACCTTCAGACCTTTTGTCTCCATACATTCCTTCCACGTGTTCATCTTTTCCCTCAGTCCATCCATACTTTCCGCAATCAACACCAGATCATCTGCATACAACAACTCCCACGGTAAACCCTCCTTTACGTTCTGAGCCAGCACCTCCATCATAGCTACAAATAGTAGTGGACTTAGTACCGACCCCTGATGCACTCCCACCTTCACCTCAAACTCACCACTGTTCCCGTCCTTCGTCCTTACAGCTGTGCGCGCTCTTTTGTACATTGCCATCACTACTCTGATCAACCATTCCTCCACTCCTAACTTCCTCAATGCCCATGTCAATACTTTGCGTGGAACCCGATCGAATGCTTTCTCCAGATCAACAAACCCAAGAAACAACTTCTTCCTCTTCTCCATGTACTTCTCCTGCAACTGCCTCACAATGAAAAGCGCGTCTGTCGTTCCTCTTCCTGGCATAAATCCAAACTGCATTTCGTCGATCTTCACTTTCTTCCTTATCCTCCTCTCCAACACCCTTTCCAATACCTTCATTCCATGCTCCAATAACTTTATCGCTCGGTACGAGCTACACTCCAGAGGGTCACCTTTCCCCTTGTATAGAGGGACGAGGGTACTCAGTTCCCAATCCACTGGAATGCGGCCTTCTTTCACCACCAGATTACAGATCTCTGTCATTCTCTTCACACCCCAACTTCCTGCTGCCTTCAACATATCTCCCACAACTCCCGTCGGCCCTCCTGCTTTTCTACCCTTCATTGCTTTTATCGCTTCCTCAACTTCCTTCTCGGTTATCTTCTCTGCCGGTCCTAAAACTGGGTGACTCTCTATGTTGCCATCCCATTCATTCTCTGTATTCAACAGCATTTCCATATATCTTTTCCATCTTCCTTTAATTCCATCTGGGTCGACAACGATTTGTCCCACTTCATCCTTCAAGCAGCTCACCCCCATCACATCACACCTCTCTTTCGCTATCTGCTTTGCAATCCTGAATACTGCTTTCTGACCCTCTTCCGAATCCAAGCGTTCTCCGAACATTTTCCTACATGCCTCCTGCGCCTTTGCTACCTCTTTCTTTGCAGCCTCATTTCCTCATTCAATATGTTCGATAATTCAATTGCAATGTTCAATAAATTGCAATGAATATGTTCAATAATGAAACGGTACATGGGGACAATAACCTCATTTCCTCTTGGATGCAGAGGTCGGTTTTCTCTTCTTCATTTAAATTTATGCTCTCGCTCCGCTCTATTTTATTACAATTCCAGGCTTCTCTTTTGAAACATAAATCTTCTTTTTCCCTGCTATAAAAAGCCATTCATGTCTGGAAAAGGTTACATTAAGTACTTATGTCCCTTCATTACGTACTGTTTGAACGTCAGTTGCACCATGACTACGTCTATTAATTACGTACTATTGGAAGTTACATTTCAAACCTTTCAACCCTTTAGACCACCTATGACCCCTTAAACTCCATAGATACTTTAGATCCCTTATAACCCTTTTAATCCCCTTAGAGTTAGAACCTTTGGACTTTTACACCCTTTAGACCTCTTAGAGACTTAGACCCTTTCCACCCCTTGTGACCCTTCAGACTTATTTAGATATTTAGACCCCTTAAGACTAATGACACTTTACCTTTGAATTGCTCAAATCCTTTTGGCCCCTTAACATTCTTTCGACCCTTTAGATCCTTTTAGCCTCTTCAGACCCAATTGATACATTAGACCCCTGAAACCCCATATACTCTAACTACTATCGGAACATACCCTTAAGACTATTTGACCTCTTAGACATGTTAGACCCCTTTAACCACACACCACACAAAAATCAAAAGTGTCTTCTTGCTGATACATAATAACAAAAAATAAAATAAAATCTTGCTTATACAAACAAAATACACAGACTATATTTTTTTCCAACTCGTAATGTGCAAACTCTACGATCCCAGAGGGGGTGATACTCTGCTAGTTTACTTAAGTCGAAGTAACAACATCAACCTACACGACAAAAATATATTAATAACCAGTTTGAAGCTATAGATGGGACTGTTTGAGAGATAACAAGCATTACGCCCAGGTCCCCCGTCGGGGAAGTGATGTGAGTTGACAAAGTGGAGGACGCAGAAAACATGCTACGATATGATATTTCGCTCACAAGGTTCAGACATACATGGAGGCGGCCATCTTGGATTTTGACGTGGCCACCCAATTTTCAATACCGTTCTTCCTTATGCCAAGATACACTCACCCACCAGATTAGAAGTTGGTACTTCGCTTATTTTTCAAGATATTCTGCTCACAAGGTTCAGACATACATGGTATCAGACATACATGGCGGCGGCCATCTTGGATTTTGACGTGGGTTGCACCCACACACCAAATTCGAATGCGGTCCTTCGCTTACGCATGCACGCACACCCGCACGCACGCACGGATGGACGGACGGACGGACAGGAAAACCATAGTCCCCCTTTCGCTCCGCGGTGCGACGGGGGACAATATTAACTGAGGGAATTTCTGGCAGAGAACCAACTTCTGTACGTTAAAGACAACCTTGTATTTGAATATATGATACAACAACATAAAATAGCTTGAATTTGCAACCCAAATCAACAAATAGTAATTCATGCATGCACTTTATGCATAATTGGGCAGCGCCATAAAATTAAACCACGTTGCGAGAACAAAATCCCAGTCAAAGCGAACCAAAAATAGTGTTTTCTCTATATGCACCGTATGTTTGTGAACGTTCCTTTTGTGAGTTTCAAAATGGCCGCGTTGTGTGCACGTGAATGGGCCGACCCTCTATCCAGTCGGTATAATAGAGATCAGTCACCCCTCCCTCTGCACATAAAACAGCTTTTTAAACATAAACCCATTCTTTCTAACAGGCACAGTGACCCACAAGAGGATGTCCCCACACTGGCAATTACACTTAAATAACAGAAGAAGTAAATTAAAATAGCTATAAAGTTCATCGAACACCAAACCTCACACAATCAGGAGAAAGATGTGGGAAGGGACTTTCCAAGCACGAGCCGCCATTTTGTCTAAATCTCAATGCAGTTGGAGTGGCAGAATTTTGTTTTAGTTTCATAATATGTGACGATCCTTTAAGCTTTTCTTTATTGGAGTATTTTCCGTTATGGTGTTTCCCAGCAAGGTTTTTAATGAAAATTTGAAAAAAAGTCGTCCTTCGCAGACACCCAACCTGTCCCCAAGTTTTGTCGAAATCCATCCATAAGTTTTTGAGATATTGTGCTAGATATTGTTTTTGGCCCGATCTGTCATTGGTAAAGAATCCCTTAAAAATTCTCGTCTCTGGATCCGGATCTTCACCAAAATCTTATCAATTAGTCCTTGTCACACACCCAAACCGTCCACCAAAATTTGTCCGAATCGGTCCATAACTGTTTGAGACATCCTGCTCACAGAAAGACAGACGTATACCCTCATTCCACCTTTGGTGGCAGAGGAAGTGATAGGATGATAATTTTTATCCCCATTATTTTTTAATATCAGTCTGTAACATAAAGTCAATGTGATCGAGCTTATAAATAAATATTATTGTCTAATCAACACAATATGTACAGGATGCCTCACCCTGTGCCGAGAGAATGCCCCCAGATGTAAACAGGTCCCCGACTCCTTTCTTTAACCCAATGGTAAGTGTAAAGGGCATCCATGGTGATGCCTTCCTCTGTTGGTGAGCCCAATGAGTCACCCCAGCCTATTCAAGGCCAAGAAATAAGAATGAACAAGCACATATCGGTCATACATCTCGATAGATCACAGCAGACACATAATAAACACTTGCTGGACCCAGCCTATTCAAAACCAAGAATGCATGAGCACAATAAAGTCATTACTCTTGATAGATCAGAAAAGAAAAATAAGGGACACTTAGTCCTTGGGCAAACTTCAGCTGGCTAATGACCAAACCCAAGTTTAAAATAAGCAATCGATTGCATCCCCCCGATCAATAACTATTCGTGTATAAAAGGTTGTTTTATTTTTGTTTTTTTTTGTGTACAGAATCGAGGCTCGTGTAAGAGCTAACTCATTGAACATGAAAACATGCACAGACACATAAAACATGCAATGAAGGGAGCGGGAGACAAGAGGGGGAGAGAGAGGGAAGCACACAAGCACAACAACAGAAGAGAACAGGGACGTCGGTAGATCTGTGGAAGGGGGAGGGCTGGGGGAGGAGGGAGGGGTACACGGTATAAAGCAAATGAACACTACTAGGAATTTAAGGAAAGAAGTTGGGGATTGAAAGAGGTGGATTTGGGGTGTTTTAACAGGGGTAGAAAAGATCAAGGTTTTGGATGGGGAAGATAAGAGATGGTGGTGAACAGCTGTTTTAAAGACCTGTAGGGAGGAGAGGGATTGAATAGAGTGAGGGAGTTTGTTCCAGAGGCGGGAGAAAAGAGGAATGAAGGAGTGAAGGTGAGCAAAGAGTCTTGATTTTGGCAGTTTCACCATAAGAGGGTTGCTGGCAGATCTTGTGCGTCCTGCAGGAATATTTGGGGGACAGAGCACAGACAGAGCAGGGGGAGCAAGGCCAGAGAGGAGTCGGTAGAAGACAGTAAGACCACCAACCTGCCTGCGGTGAGAGAGTGAAAGGCTCTCAGAATCAGCTTCATTGTGGGAGACACCAATGATTCTAAAAGCCTTGGATTAAACAGCGTAAAGCCGAGCTAGGAGTGAGGCAGGAGCACCAGCCCAGAGTGGAGAACAGTATTCCATTGAGCTGCAGATGGAAGCTTTGTAAGTGGTGAGGAGCTCAGAAGTGCCCAGAAAGGACTTCGCAGGATGGAGGATGCCGAGTCGGTGACTGGCTTTGGAGGCCAGCTTGGAAATGTGGTTTTCCCAGGAAAGATCATGGTAGATATTGAGACTAGCACCTGAGTGACAGAACTTCTTTGAGAGGATTGTTGAGAAAGTAGATGGGAGGGTTTTCCAGACGGTATTTTCGGAAAGACAAAGTGAGAGTGTGAAATTTGTCAGGATTGAAAGACATGTTCCACTTGTTTGACCAGTTTGAGATATTGTCCAGGCCTGCAGAGAGTGAAGAGGCTGCTGCCTGCTGATCTGAGGGTTGAGATATGGAGCGGCAGAGAGATAGAGAGGATTTCCCAGAGAGTCAGAGAGATCATTAATGAATACCAGAAAAAGCACAGGGCCCAGAACACTGCCTTGAGGAATTCCAGCCTGGACATGAAGGGAAGATGAGAGAATTCCATTTCGAGCCACACGTTGACTCCGACAGGAGAAGAAGTCCGCAAGCCATGCATGTAGATTTCCATGGATGCCATAGGAGGACAGTTTAGAGAGCAGGGGGGGGGGGGGTGGGGAGGGGGGGTCTTTATCACATCGAAGCAACGAGATATGTGAAGGGAGGCGGCTTTGAATTCCTGTCTGATTTCACCATTGAAAGCAAAACTCAGGTGAGTTACTGGCTATATTCAAACTCCAGCGAGTCTGCTACAAGATCAACAAGGCTGCTGCTGGTAATGTTATTTTGTCACCATTGTAATGTGATATACAATGTTATTTTGTCACCATTGTAATGTGATATACACCCACTCAACAATTTGAGGCCATGGACTGGGATTTCAAAGGGAAAAAAAACTTTTGTTAAAGTGTAACTGTGAAATGAGACGCTGTCAGACAGGATGGTGCAGAGGTAGTGTACTTACCTTTCAGCTGTGCAGTCTGGATTCAATTAGCTACCGAACTATAAACTGCCGGATTAGTGTTTTGCAAGCAAGGCATTGATTTACAAACGACACCGTCCCTCAGGTGGAGGATAACCCGGGTGTCCCATCTGCTAACATTAGTTAGCAGATGTTAATCACCCTACAGCATCCTTTGTGAACCGAATACGAGCTATTACCGATACCCTGAAGAAATTCCAAATTCCTGCCACTTTCAGTAGCATGTCAGACCTGACTAGCCGGTGGTAATAGTAGTAGATGTGTATTTATTTTAATGGCCGACATGATGGCCGAGAGGTACGCACACCCGCCTCTAAGCTATCTAACATGGGTTTGAAACCCGACCAAGCTATAAACCATCATCCCGATGTTTCACCAATGTATGTGCCGTCCTTCAGATCGACGTTAAATGGGCGTCCTGTCTGTCAGCATTAGATGGTGGACGTTAAAGACCCCACGATAACCTTCGCGAAGAGTCGGTGAGCTGTCGCTAACACCATAGCCAAATGACAAATTCCTGCCCTAACCAGCAGAGGGCATTGCATCAGCGGCACAGCCGCGCACTCAGCAAATGATGCTGCCCCGCAGCCTTGTACTGCATGCGAACGAAGAAGAAGATTAAATTTTTTATCTTGGGAACAGCCATATTAAATTGAAATTGAACCTCAAAGGAAAACCTTTACAAACCCAACCAATAAATAAACAAGAAGACATCATGCGTAGCATGATACTTGCAAAATCCGCCCCCCCAAAAAGTTTTCCATTGATACAGCAAATTGTCCATTTCATGAAGATTAAAATTTACAATCTTGATCAAAGCTTGATCTCAAAACTCAAAAACAAAACTCAACAATGACTCAAAACTAAATTTTCATTTTCAATTTTTCAATTTTCAATTTCAATTCAATTTTCAATTTTTATTCAATTCAAATGACAACTCAATTTTGAGTAGATCTTTTTTTTTTTTTACGGGATGAAAAGGATGACCAAACAGGATGAAAAGTGACGATTTTTCAGATGAAAAATGATGATTTTAGAAGTTTGACCTTGAGTTGACCTTTGACCTTTTGACCTCAAAAATAGTTCATTTCCCAATTTATTGACTCAATATACAAATGTTATTCAATTTTCAAGTCAATCGGATTTAAAATGGTGATTTTAGAAATTTGACCTCGAGATGACCTTTGACCTCAAAATCAATAGGCTTCTCAATTGGGACGACCTAGACAGCTTGGTGAAGTTTCGTGACGATCGGTTTGGAATTGTGACCTGTAGGCCGGTGACAAACAGACAGACAGACAGAACCACAAATAAAACGCAACCGACCAATATACTTGAAAAATCTTCGATTTTGCAAGTAAAAAAATGACCATTCAACAACTTAAGTGATCCTGAACTGAAATATATTCCAAATTGTGCATACCCATTAAAACCTAAACACTGCCTTACAACTCCACTAACCTCCTCATATAATACGTACACCAGCCTACCCTGAATTGGCCTCCACTAGCGAGGCCCCCACATGCAACCCTCGCCCACCAATTCACTGTACTTCGACTCCTCTTTACCCTCCCCTCTCTGCCAACATTGGTTCCAAAAAATTCCACCCCATGACTGATTTTTCTCCAACAACACCTCCAATAACTCCATGCCCTCCCCCCCCTCCCCCCCAACCAACCCAGAAGTCAAAACACTACCCTGTAAAGTTTTACTGTGCTTCGCTGTAGGGGAGTGACCCCCACACTCATCCCCAGTTAAATTAAAGCACATGTACTTGTGAACACATTTATGGCTTTTGGCATTATTTGTGAAATGAAAAAGTTTAAAGAGTAATGTTGCTCACCTCGATAGTCCAGCGAAATGACGTGATAGTCAAATGAACTGAGGCGCTGATTCGTATGGAGAAGGAGGGGGAGGGTGACGTTGGGGGGGAGGGAGATGGGAACAGCATGAGCGCACCAAGAACAAGCAATGGGGATTAACAAATCAACCCGACCGACTGTATCATGCGACCTTGAACAGACCATTTGTTTACAAAAAACGCACAACAATGGACTTGGAAAGAGAACAACTAAACAGCTTTTACTGAAAGATCTTTAACATCCCGTCATTCATTACAGTCAAATACAGGTTACAGCTCGCCTCGAAAAGCACCATTTGGTGAAAACTACCAGAACTCGTGCAATTAGCAAAAGCACATCCAAATCACTGTTGTCGGTGACTTGGATTGGGTGTTTAGTCAAAATTAGACAACCACACGTCTCATCTTCTCCTTCCCACTGCAAGTCATGCGCAGTATATTGCATGTGTGATCAGTACATTATATGCCACTTAGAAAACCACCGCACCACACTCTTCTTTACCTTGTACAGATCAACACGATGCTTACTAGCCCTGCAAAACCAGAAAAAAAACAACAGGTTACAGTTTGTCAATCATAACACAGTCATTTTGCAAAACCAAAGCAGTTTAAAAAGAGATCAAGGTTGGAAATTCTCACCGAGTGCCAGCGTTTCCATGGAGATACAAAATGACAGGATTGCCATCTTGCAAAGACTCCTCGTACCAGGCCTGATCCTTACCCTTGGCTTTCCGCCACATTGTTTCTGGGGTCGTGTGCCTGTCCGGCATCGTCCACATTCACAAAAAAGGGAAGACAGACATGCAGCAGCCAATGCAGGCTCACAATTGGAAAAATCAGGCATACTCGAGTTTCCCCAAATAGAACATCGATCCCCGTGGAAAATGGCGTCAGAATCATACATTGCACATGAAGCCTAATAGGCACACAAGAGGCATCAGAAACCGCTCCTTCGCAGCAATAACGGCAGCAGTAG
Source organism: Myxine glutinosa (assembly GCF_964187855.1). NCBI lineage: Eukaryota > Metazoa > Chordata > Myxini > Myxiniformes > Myxinidae > Myxine > Myxine glutinosa. Next base: position 29,472,603 of record NC_136269.1, on the reverse strand, counting down.
CTTTACCCCGGGTGCAAATACCCACTTAAAGCACACGGAGACACAATCAAACAAGGAAACATGTTACTATGGTGCGTACCATACTCCCAGCTGGATGTCAGGCCCAGAGCTTAGGAAGAAACTGATGGTGTGGTTAAGGCCAAGATGTTGTGGCCTGCTCAAGTCCACAAAAAGTGGGACTCGCACTAAAGGTGAACAAAGGGGAACAACAAGACATGTCAAATTATCATTCGAGTCCAGGTATCACAAGCGTCTCCACCCACGCCTCCGCGCACAAGGTACATGATATGCATCACAAAAGCAAATGTTGCGACTTGGTTACAATGATTGCTATAGGTCAACCTTTAAATGATAAATAACACTCAGTCCTAAAGCAGCCATTGATGAATTTACACAAGTATGATGACTGCAATTAAACGATGGAGCTCTCATACCAACCAAAGTTAAGGAAGACGAGTTTAGCTTGAATTCCGGGACACATCTTTGCTAAGATAGGGATGGACAGGTAGATCATAAAGGTCATGAGGATACAGCGGTGCAGCCACCTCCAAACACTCCGAAAGATCTGCCTGCAGCCACACACAGGACCACACAAACTCATCTTCACTAAATAGTGAGCTTCATATGCACGTCACAAAGGACTGTAACGTCCATGCGACACCGAGGTTACCAAAATGTTAACAGTAGTGAACAATACAGTCTACACGATACCTTACAAAATAGTTCAAATACTGCCATGCACACCGGTAGCATGGTGTTAGATAAAGTATTAATGGGACACAGCATGATGCAATTCATGGATATAACCCAAATTGCACCTTACATAATGTCATCTTGTATTTTTGTCGATTCATACGAGAGACAAATGTTCAAACTAGAGCGAAGTCGATGCAAATCGCAAATCCGCACGCTTCCCACCTAAAGCAAAGTTCAAAGATGGCAAAATGTTCTACCAGCAATGACCCAATATCAAATTTTGAGTAGTTCTTTTTCTTTTCTTTTTTCATTTTGACACCTGTAAGTCTCCACCTTTTGGGGTCAAATCCAAAAAATCGTTACACGTTTCATGCATCCCCCAATGTTGATTGCATATATAGAAAGTTTAAAGAAAAAAAGTTTTAAAATGTGCCTGTATTTGCATTTTCGGTATTTGACCTTTGACCCTGAATGACCCTGCCAAAAAAAAAAAATCACTGCTCTTGCACCTTCGTGCCATGTGTTGATCACAACTACCAAATTTGTTGAATTTCTGCAGAACCGTTGAGGAGGGGATTGTCCGTAAAGTTGACAGACAGACTTGTTTACAATATTCCCACGTTTTTGTTTTTTTTGAAAAACTGTGGATAACAAGGACTACATAATAGCAAAGGCCATCAACACTTAACACTACCATTTTGCAATCCTGCATATGTATCAGGCACGAGAGGGTTTTGTTCTATTCTCTAAATGCTGAGTGCCTCAGTTTGGGAACATGTTGAAATTATATATCTCTCTCTATATATATATATATTGTTACGGATCTCAGAGACGGCACTCCCCTTACCAAGGGGTGGTTAATCCCCTTGGCCTGTTAAGCTGGCCGTCTCTGGTCCTGGCACTTGTAACGCTCTTTTGCGGGGTGGAATTGATCAGGGTTATTGGTCAAAGTGTTCTCCCTAATACCTTTACCAATCCCTCCGCAAAACAGGGAGACAAGTACCGCTCGAACCACGGACAAGATGGTATTTGCCGAGCGGGTTAGCAATCCGCGGTTCGAACCGTTATCAATTGACTAAACCCGATTATAAAGCGTTGGCCAAATCATGCCACAGGTACTCAATCGAAAGAAAGGACTAAAGCGATCGGGGGAGAATGAAACCAAAGAATAAGAGGGAACAGGTGGAATTTATTAATTATGTACAAAACCAAAGAAATGGAGAAGAAACAAAAGGTGAGACTGTACAGGAAGAGGAAGAAGCAGATACACAGGGCAAACCTTAAAACGATCTTATATTGTATCCCAGACAACAAACAGGACAGACAACAGACTTACACGACAAGGGACTAGCAGGCAGGAATCAATGGACGAAGGAGAAGGGTCCGTGCAGGTGAGAGGGTAGGGCGGTCCGGGCCGGTGCGCAGCATCGAAGGTCGCTCCAGTCCACGATACGGGCTCGAGGCGAACAGCCAACGACCGCTCCACGTATTCTGTTTCACACGGTAGGGCTTTCCGAAGCAGCTCCGCGCAGCTTCGTCTCTCTCGTGCCTTCTCACCGACTCTTATTCAAGTTGTACCTTCTCACCCAGCTCGTACCTTTTTCTCTCTCCTTCGGAACCCTCTCATTCAACTCAACTCTGCCTTTTTCGTCCCATTCCTCCAACTGGCCAAGCAGTCCCTTGCAGCCGCTTTTATTGCTGTGTTGGAAATCAAGCTGCCGGCTCTGATAACACGCCTACCGGTTGGCTCACCGCGGTGCTGGTTGGCCGGTAAGGGCTTGCTGACTCCACCTCCGATGACAAGCTGACGTGCCACACCTTGTTCTGGTGGCTCCTCCCCATTATTTCTCGGCTTGACCGCATGGCTAATGGCGGCTGGTGGGGAGATAGAAAACCACTCGCACCGCTTTTGAAGGGAACTTTGGGCCTACTCTTATTTGATTAATGCAACGCAGATTCAACTACTGGGAACAGATCCTTAACTGAAACACATAATAATGAAATAACTACGAAGAGATCCTATGGTTCGCTACGTGTTGTTCATGGACTAACTAGGGTACGATCTTTAACAAGCCAATTGATGGGAATATTTACAGGGGGACATTTATAAGGGATACATTTACTAAAATTTACTAGTGAAGGTTCTAAAAACCGTAACAATATATATATAAATATATATATATATATATATATATATATATATATATATATATATATATATATATATATATATATATATATATATATATATATATATATATATATATATATATATATGTATATGTATATATGTATATATATATATATATATATATATATATATATATATATATATATATATTGTTACGGTTTTGCGCGACCCTCCTGCCCTTACCAAGGGGAGATTAAGCCCCTTGTTCTTTTTGGGTCGTCGCAACCGCGAGACTTTGAGTCGCCACTCCCGGGCAGACGCAGGACAGGGTTTCGGGACAATTCTCACACGTACCTAAATACCTATGCCGCCGCGGAAGCGGGGATCAAGTCTCGCACAAACCACGCGTAATTTGAGTACGTCCGAGCGGATGACGTACCACGTGGTCCGTGCAGTTATCTTGTATTGGAAACCGATTAGAGCGATAATTATTCGTACCACGCTAAATCAATGATGGAAAACACAAAAGCGGTAGAATCAAAGGAATAACACGATTTAATTATTATTTACAACTAGCCGAAACCCGGGGAACATCCACGGAAGGGAGGATGTGGTGTATGGATAGAGTGTACCATTATGGATGGCATAGGGGATTTGCTTGTCCGAGTAAGAGTTAGGAAGAAAGATGAGAATGAAGAGTGCGTATATGAACAACGATCGCCGACACCGGCACAAATGCATGCTCTGGATTGTCCACTTAGTGGACGGCTTGCTTCGCCTTCGCCCAGCAGACGCCAATACGATGGCGTCGTAAGATGGCGTCGTATCGGCAGTTAATCGGATGCTTTTGGGCCCCAACGTCGGCTAATTCAGATTTTTCGAGTATGGCTGTACGTGATAAACAAAGAGTGCGGTTCGTAGATCGTAAATCCATTAGTGCCGTGGGCATCGGGTCACTGGGTGCGGCATAAAAGGGATAACAAAGTCGAGTCCTTACGCTATAATTATATAGATGATTCGGTAGAAAGCAGAGACACAGGGCAGTCTTATACAGTCCTAGCTTATTCCCCAGACACGGGCCCGTTCACACTCACAGGGGGAAATGAAGAAAGGAAATGTTCATGCACTGAACGTGCCGGCTCCATTGTTCAGGAACATCTCGCCCGGCGTGGCCCTCTGCCGGTCACAGAACGTCCCTCGATGAAGGCAGGCAGGCAGGCGCGAGGGATCCTTGCGGCACGTATCTCGAACAAAGGCAGGCTGGCGAACATGCGCGTCTATCGCCCGGCTTGGCAGTTCCTCACAGCGCGATTAATCAATGGCGCGCTTTCACTCGCGTAACTCAATAGGGAGGATCTGCCTCAAGCTCAGCGGAGCATTCAACTTGTTCAAGCGCCTCTCTCCTCGAAACTCGTTTCACTTCTTTCAGAGCAACTCTCCTCAGAACTTGTTCAACTCTCAAGCGCCTCTCCCATAACTGGGGTGGGGACTTTGCGCAAAGGGTTATATTGCCACACCCTTAGTCCGCATCGAATGTTCCAAACCACGCATTTGCCACAGTCGTAAGACACTCCCCTTGAGCCTTGATTGGCGGCTCGTGCTTACCGTCGCTTCTTCCCCGCCTTCCTTCGGCTTGCCTCGACTTGTCAGGCCAGCCTCGTGGTAATTTGCACCAAAAACCAAAGCATCACAACAACAACATGCATTTTAAGGCCATTTTCCCTGCTAGAGCGGGGGTTATCCTTGCGGTCCCCATGACAATCTTCTCCATTTTGCCCTATTTTCTGCATCTCTCCTTGTTAACCCCCTTGCCCGCATTTCTTCTTCCACCATCTTTAGCCAAGTCTTTCTCGGTCTTCCCCGTCCTCTACTTCCTTCTACATTAATTTCCATCACTCTTCTCAACCAGTCACTTTCATCCTTCCTCAACACATGACCAAACCATCTCAACCTGTTTCTCTTCACAGCATCAATCACAGGCAATATTCCCATCATCTTTCGCAATTCATCATTTGTCTTCCATCCGGAACATCATTTGTCTTCCATGTCATCAGACATCAGACATCAGCAGACATCATCATCAGACATCATTTGTCTTCCATGTCTTCCATTTGTCTTCCTTCCAAAAACCAAAGCATCGAGGCGGCATAAAGCATTGGAAGGAAACCTAACACTCATTATTCTACCCAACGCAAAACTACACATAGGAAAACGACTATGCTTACATTTACTATGAAATAACTGAACTATCGCGAGGCTACGTGTTGTAGTGTGACTAAACTATGAGGGGGGAAATTAACCTTTATTGGTAAAAACACAAAACTGCAACACTACCCCTCTCCCTCGTCAGACTCGTCCCCGAGTCGAACCCAACAACTGGAACGACCGGTTTTGAGAATGACATGCAAAATTACTTTTACTTTTACATGTGACATCTAGGTGTGGTTCCCCCTAACATTTACTCTAACCAGTGTATGGACAGTTTTAAAACACTAAATATGTCTCCCCTATTGCGTTGAGTAGCTATCTAACAGAATCACGCCCACAACTAACCGAATTCCGTAATTTGTCAAACTAAACACATAGCCGGTGGATAGCATTTTTATATTTACAAGCACAGAAACTTAATTTATTTACAATTCTATGACCCAGGACCTGTCCTTTTTGGAAGAGAAGATTGGAGGGAGAGAAAGCACAACAACAACACAAGACACTCATAATCATCACATTTGCTGCTTGCTTCTTGCATCTTGCATCTTGCTTCTTGCTTCTTCTGTGTGCAGATATCAAACCGGCTAGCCCCTGGACCGGCATACAGGCCATTTTTGATCTTCAGGGCTAACTAAACTTACAAATCTTCTCATCCCTAGCACACCATAATAAAAATGCACACAAAAATGCTTTTATTTCTTTCCTTTGTCAGGCAGGGCCAACCTTATGTGGTCCGACTGCGTGACATTAATGCCATTAAAAACAAGTGGTCCGAAGATGCAAGGTGATGTTGCAACAAGGTGCTGCACAGCAGAGGTGCAAGGCCACAAAGCTTGTGGTCCATAGTGTGTGTGGTGCAGCAAAGTGTTTGTGGCAGCAAAGTGCTGCACAGGTGCAGCAAAGTTACAACAAAAGGATATGGCAGCAAATGCTGTGCATTCAGCTGCACAGATGTAGCAAGGTGCAGCAGGGAATGCTGCACATGTCGCTGGTGCTGCACAGTTCCACCTCCAAAATGGTCCTGGGGTGGGGCGAGAGACAAAGCACGACCAGCAAAGCGGAAAGGGCGCAACGGTACACAGAAAAACAAGGTAATACAACGCGAGGGGCGCGGAAGAGCGAGCAGAGCAGGCTCGTCCCTAGCCGTCCGTACCCCCCACCGTCGGCTTACACTACCCTAGCCCTCCTTATATTTATAATCCGTCTCTACGTCTTGTCTCCCATATCCTCCTCTAATCCAAATTTGTCTCCCAATCCCTCCCAGGAAGGAAGGAATGGAACAAAACAATGTCACCTTTACATCGTGATGCGTCTTACAACTCAAACAGTTTCACAGAGCCTTGGTGTGGAGCTTCGTCCTCCTTGGTGATTGGCTGTGGATGGTGCGAAGGGATTTCTCTCATCCTAACTACACTACTGACATTTACTCATTTAAACTACCCGGGGTCGTACCCTGCCAATCGGCCTCTTTAAACTATGTGGTTCTAAGAACCCGAATTCCCATTGTCCACCTCATGGTGACATCTGAATTTGGGTCTCACTCCCACAAATTTTCTCTCTGTGCCCTTGCACAATTTCGGGGCTGGGTCGTGTGGCTCTACCAGCAGGTCTACCTACCTGCGCACCTCCGCCACTGAAGTCGCCAGCCGAGCTTACCTGCTCCTGCGACTACCTAAACTGGGGAAGGCCCCTCCTGGCACTTTACTCCCTGATGCCCACCTTGGCATTGGGCAACCCGGGTCCTCTCCTGGGATCCTCGGGCCCCACTCAGCACTAACCTAACCGGCTCCAAGAGTCTACCTGCGCCCTCACCTGGCCGACAAACTACCAGTGGCGGAGTGCCCCAATAACCATACGCACCAATTAAACCACACGCCCAGCCATTCCACATACTCATGCACCTAACAAAGCACTACTTGCTACTGCCCGCACCACAGGTGTCAATATCCATACAAATTTTGCCTACGCCCTCTACCTGGCTTTACACTAACCCCCCCCCCCCCCCCCCCGGGCTTACACGAATGGGTTCCACTCTTCCCCCATTCAATCCTTCGCACCATGCATTCCACACCTTTTATTCCCACACCACTTATTCGCACACCATTTATCTCGCACCCCACTTTCCTCGCACACCTTTTGTGCTCACACACCTTTTTCCTCGCCCAACTCAAACACAATTCCTCTTATTTCAATACAATTCCTCACCAAGCACACAGCATCATCTAGCGAACTGGTTTTCCCCTAAACTCGTGCTTCCCCGTCATCCCGTTACACTATGCACTCCCTTTGTCATTATCAACCACCTAAACTGTCTACATCCCCACTACAGTACAGGTGTTGCTACTTAAATCTCTTGTTCCTAGGGTCTTCTAAATCCCTAACATTATCCTAGCCCTCCCTCGGCTAGCTTTGGTGCCCCATGGAGGTAACCATTGCTGGCACCCCCATGTGCCTAACAGTGTCATCCCCCTAAACGAATGCTCATGAGCCCTGGCCATGTGAGGAATGGTCAAGCTACCATTCCTCCACGTAGGGTACACTACTTCCATCAGTCCGCTACACTCGAGCCTCTCCATGCAGATGTACTTTGTCATGGCTCGGCCTCGAAAGGCCGAGCGATCCATTCGGGTGGTTTGTCTCCTGTATGTTGGGTCCGTCCGGCATTTTCTATCCAAAGGGGGAGGGATGGACGGGCCAAGGCACAGGGCTCCATCCCTGCGCGGGGCCTCGCGGTCCCACGCACAGTGACCCAACCGCCCACGGTCGGAGCACCGCACCCGCCAAGGTGCGCGGCTCCGAAAACTCCTACCTCCCCTTGAACCTCGCCGATTGCCTTTGCCGCCACGGCACGGCACCAACCATACAGTGCGGGGGCCGGCACGAATCGAGCACGTCGGTCCTTGTGAAACCGCCGCGGCACCGATCCCTGCCGGTCCCTGCTGCACACCACTCACCGGGGGCTCGCGTCCGCTATCCGTCCCGCTAAACGCTACCCTGGTCGGGGTTGATGCCTGAGCCGCGTCCTCACTACTCACGACGCACTCCGCACTCGCACACCCAGGCGCCCCCGCGCCTCCCATACACTCCGTTACTGCACTCTCCTGTGCACACCCTTCTCTGACACACTCGGGTGCACACCACTCAGGCGCACTTGTACCTTCCACAAACTCCGTTATCGCACACCCTGGCGCACACTCTTCCATAACACACTCTGTAACATGCTAGGGTGTGCACTACTGCACACACTCTCCCGTTACACACTCTAACACCCTCAGGTGTGCACTCTCCTGTTACACACCCAATCATCGCACACTAAGGCACACACTTTTCTCACACATTCGCGCTCCGGTGCACACTCTCTCTCATACTTCATGCCAGTCGCCCTCGTACATCGCACAATGGACCTTCCGTGACCGCCCGGGTTTCGTCTGTCCCAAGCGCGCCAAAAACCCGTTCGCTCCATATTTCCCACTCGCCTCGGGGTCCTCCTTCCCCGGCCTTTCCGCCAGCACCTGTGAACCTTTATTGGGGTTAGCAAGCATGGCATCACTGTGTGAATACAGACTTTGTGCGCATTCCATTTCTTTCTCCCGCGATTTGCTCCCCGATTCTACCGTCTCTTCGGCCCCAATTATTTCTTTTTCCTCGACGACCGCCGGCGCGCATGAAATTTCTTTGTCCAATTCGGCGACCGTCGGCTCTTCTACACCCCGCGTCGCGATTTCCATAGCCCCCGTCAATTTGGCTGTGCTCTGCCCAAGCTCGCTCCCCACGCGTTCCTCACATCGCTTCACCTCGTCACGCCCCATTGCGACCTCCTCGCTCAACCCGCGCCTAATGTCCTCCCCTGCCTTCTTCATGTCCTTCTTCGACGCCACCCTAAATTTTTCCAATTCCCAGGTGGAATTGTCCCCCATTTCTTTCAATTCCCGGGTGGATTTGTCCCCCATTTCTTTCAATTCCCGGGTGGATTTGTCACTCTGGGCATCCATTCGTTTTTCCAATCGATCCGCCTCCAGTCTCATGGATGCCGGTATTTGAGCTAAAAGTACTTCGAGGCTAATCCCGGCTTGCACAGCTGGCCCGGCTTCCGCCGCCACGTGTGAGGTGCCGCCATTTTCTTCGCCAGCTACTGGCCCCTCTTCGGCTTCCTCCATTACCAACTGTCTCTCTCGGTCCTGGGTCCTCAATCCCTCCTCTTCTTCTACCCCCACCGGCATTCGACCGCCTTGGCCAGCCATGGTACGAATAAAATTTGGATTCTTAAACTAAATTTCGGTCGCTCGTAATTTCGAGTGCGTGAAGCGCACTCCAGGTCCAATCCCACTCCTGACACCAAATGTTACGGTTTTCGCGCAACCCTCCTGCCCTTACCAAGGGGAGATTAAGCCCCTTGTTCTTTTTGGGTCGTCGCAACCGTGAGACTTTGAGTCGCCACTCCCGGGCAGACGCAGGACAGGGTTTCGGGACAATTCTCGCACATACCTAAATACCGACGCCGCCGCGGAAGCGGGGATCAAGTCTCGCACGAACCACGCGTAATTTGAGTACGTCCGAGCAGATGATGTACCACGTGGTCCGTGCAGTTATCTTGTATTGGAACCCGATTAGAGCGATTAATTATTCGTACCACGCTAAGTCAATGATGGAAAACACAAAAGCGGTAGAATCAAAGGAATAACACGATTTAATTATTATTTACAATGATTCGGTAGAAAGCAGAGACACAGGGCAGTCTTATACAGTCTTAGCTTATTCCCCAGGCACGGGCCCGTTCACACTCACAGGGGGAAATGAGGAAAGGAAATGTTCATGCGCTGAACATGCCGGCTCCGTTGTTCAGGAACAGCTCGCCCGGCGTGGCCCTCTGCCGGTCACAGCACGTCCCTCGATGAAGGCAGGCAGGCAGGCGGGAGGGATCCTTGCGGCACGTATCTCCTTGCGGCACGTATCCTTGCGGCACGTATCTCGAACAAAGGCAGGCTGGCGAACATGCGAGTCTATCGCCCGGCTCGGCGGTTCCTCACAGCACTATTAATCAATGGCGCGCTTTCACTCACGTAACTCAATAGGGAGGATCTGCCTCAAGCTCAACTGAGCATTCAACTTGTTCAAGCGCCTCTCCCCTCGAAACTCGTTTCACTTCTTTCAGCGCACCTCTCCTCAGAACTTGTTCAACTCTCAAGCGCCTCTCCCATAACTTTTTAACTCTCAAGCGCCTCTCCCATAACTTGTTCAACTCCTAAGCGCCTCTCCCATAACTGGAGTGGGGGCTTTCCGCAAAGGGTTATATTGCCACGCCCTTAGTCCGCATCGAATGTTCCAAACTACGCCTTTGCCACAGCCGTAAGCCACTCCCCTTGAGCCCTGATTGGCGGCTCGTGCTTACCGTCACTCCTTCCCTGCCTTCCTTCGACTTGCCTCGACTTGTCAGGCCAGCCTCGTGGTAATTTGCACCAAAAACCAAAGCATCGAGGCGGCATAAAGCATTGGAAGGAAACCTAACTCTCATTATTCTACCCAACGCAAAACTACACATATGAAAACGACTATGCTTACATTTACTATGAAATAACTGAACTATCGCGAGGCTACGTGTTGTAGTGTGACTAAACTACGAGGGGGAAATTAACCTTTATTGGTAAAAACACAAAACCGCAACATATATATACATAGCTGATGTACCCGGCATTGCCCGAGGGGAGGTAGGGGAGTGGAGCAGAGGGAGGGGTAGGGGGAGCGGGACGGGAGGAGAGTGAGGGGGGGAGTGGAGGGGTGGGGGAAGTGGAGCGGTAGGGTAGGGGGGGTGGCGGGACGGGGAAGGAGGAGAAGGGGAAGGGAGAGGGAGAAGTGTGAGGAAGGGGGACAATATTTACCCGTGCGAAGAGTGCTTTAACGTCAGTGTTGCCCAGGTAAAATAGGAAATTGTAATACCCTCTGCCACCACCACCACCAGGTAGCTCGACAACAACAAACAACAACGGCATTTTAAGGCCATTTTCCCTGCAAGAGCGGGGGTTAGCCTTGCGGTCCCCATAACAATCTTCTCCATTTTGCCCTATTTTCTGCATCTCCTCTTGTTAACCCCCTTGCCCGCATTTCTTCTTCCACCATCTTTAGCCAAGTCTTTGTCTTCCCCGTCCTCTACTTCCTTCTACATTCATTTCCATCACTCTTCTCAACCAGTCACTTTCATCCTTCCTCAACACATGACCAAACCATCTCAACCTGTTCCTCTTCACAACATCAATCACAGGCTCTATCCCCATCATCTTTCGCAATTCCTCATTTGTCTTCCTCTCTCAACGATACTCCGCACATCCATCGAACCATTCGCATTTCCACCCTTTCCAGCCTCCGTTGCTGCTCTTCGTTCATTACCCATGTCTCGCTCCCATAAATCATAACACTTCTCACACATGCAGCATCCACCTTTCCCTTCAGCTTCAACGACACTCCCCTCCTCGTCAGCACGCCACTCAGTTCCCGAAACTTCTTCCATGCACATCTCACTCTAGCAACCGTTGCCGAGTCTGATCCACCTTCTCCATTCAGCATGTCTCCGAGGTAGCAAAATGTTTTCACACCTTTCAGCTTCATGCCGTCTCCAAAATCCAACTCAACATTTCCTCCATCTGCAGCTCCTTGGTACATATTTACATAGAGAACTCACCCCCTACCCCAGACACCCTCAGGAGGCCACGGTCACATAGACTATGTTACACCCCACACAAAGTTGTATTTGTACCCCAAGTTTGTCTTTTGTAACTTAAATGATATGGCCATGCATAGAACAAGTACAAACAAAGACAGAGAGACAGACAGACAGTTGTGTGTTATAGGTATATATATATATATATATATATATATACAAAACACAGTCGGATCCCGACAATTGCGGGAGAAATGTTTCTGGAGAATACTGCGAATGTCGAATTCGGAAATGTGCAGGCATTGCTTGAATGTGGGTTAAAAAAAAGTTTTTTTTTTTTACTACATAGTCCACACACACATACATATATATATATATATATATATATATATATATATATATATATATATATATATATATATATATATTGTTACAGACGCGGTTTTGATGTTATTTTACCGAGCGGTTGGTATTACCGCGTCCGAACAGTTACTCCCCGATTAGAACCCGATTCCACCCGACGTTGACCAGATCGCACCGCAGATATTCAATCGGGAAACCTCTAAAGCGACCGAAAGAGAATGAAAAGAGAAGAAGACAGAGTACGGAGGAAGAACAGATTTATTATACACACACAAGCAATGGATGGAAGAAGCAGTCACACAGCGAATCGTTAACTTACACTATTCATTTTACTTAACCCCAAGACAACGAGTAGGACAGACGACGTTCACACTTAATCGGGGGATATTGCAGGCAGGTAGGGCTTGAGGTGGATTGCTGGAGAGGGAGGAGGGTCGGAGGCAGCAGCTCTCAATTCCTCGCGGTTTTTGGCGGGAAAACCCTCCGTCGCGTATCCGCTGCTGTAGACGTCACGCGCTGGCTCGGCATACCTGCTCCTCTTCTTCTGGTGGAGCCGTCTCCCTCCTTTCAGCGCGTCTCTCCAAAGCTGGTTTCCTTTCCGAGTACCTCTCCTCTTTGGCTTGGACTCCCTTCCGTCTGCCGGTAAAAGCTCCTCTTGGTGTCGCCTCTTCGCTCATCTCCCAGGTCATCTTCCAAGTCATCTGGTAAAGCAGTCCCTTACAGTCGCTTTTATAACTCGGGGCGGAATCAAGCCGCCGGCTGCAAGGGCACACCTACCGGGTCGCTCACCGCGGTGCTGATTGGACATGCGACCCTCTGGCTCACTCCTCCCCTCTATGACGAGGTGGAGACACGCCTTTCTTCTCCGAGATTAGCACATGGGCAATGGCGGCTTGCGGGATTGAACACAACTCGCACCCTTTTGAAAGGAACTTTGGAGAGCGGAGATGATTTGGGGAAATTGGAAGGGCCTACGCTTATTTTGTTTGATACAATGCAAAGTCAATCTAGTGGGAAACACATATTTAACCTACATAGAATAAGGAAATAAACTATTTAAAAAGATATATCGTGGCCTGCGTGTAAGTTTCATGGAATTAACTAGGAGGACGGCTGCGACCATTATTTACATTAACAGGGTGTTACACATAACAAAACCATACTTTTTACATTCGTTACACTTCCTCCAAAATTGTTACACTTCTCAAAAACCGTTACACTTCTCAAATTCGTTACACACTTCTCAAAACCGTTACAATATACATATATATATATATATATACATATATATATATATATATATATATATATATATATATATATATATATATATATATATATATATATATATATAATCAACGAACATAACAGCGTGACGAGCGCTGTCCCGATCTCCTGTGGACCGAAGTCCTAGACCAAAGCGTCACCTCCGACCCAAAGGGTCTTGATCATCTTAATAGACGATTTTGGTCCTCATTGGTTAGATTTTTTGCAGTATGCCGTCCTGACGAGGGTTAATAAGCCCGAAATTTGGATTGGCGGCTCTGCTTGATATTTAGCCAATGGGGACCAATGAATAAATCTCTGTCTGTTGACAGAGTGGCCGGGCTGAAGCCTCCAGAAGACCCTTTGGGTCGGAGGTGACGCTTTGGTCTAGGACTTCGGTCCACAGGAGATCGGGACAGCGCTCGTCATGCTGTTATGTTCGTTGATTATTATCCCCGCCGATCGCACCGCACCCCCTGGTTTTGGTTTGCACTGGTGGGAACGATGGTCTGTGTGGCAGACAGGCTGTTGGTTCCTTGCGGGTTATGCGGTATTTACCGTGAGACATAATTCGTGGCTGGTGCTCACCATTAAAGCTAGGAGGTGCCTTGATCATATATATATATATATATATATATATATATATATATAGTCACGTGAAAAAGTAAGTACACCCCATGTAAAGTTTTGACTTTTTCAACATATTTCAACATAGCTATTTGATCTTCATTTCAACAATATTGATAGATAAAGGTGAGATAATATAACAAATATCATGAAACATTTACATTTTGTAGTCCATTCTATAATTTAAACTTGAGCTTCCAGGGAAGCAGAACTCAACTGAACTGACTGGACAACTTTAAAGTAGGTCAGTTGTCTGTACGAGATTTGACTTAAATGAAAAGCCAACAACCTTGTGTAATAATTTTAAGGTCCTTGTATCCTTGAGTGGCAACCAAGTTTGATCTCACACACCAAGTCTCACACACCAAGTTTGATCAAAATCCATAAATATTTGTGGATGTTAAAGTCTTAACATCGTTTGAGCTGAAAACAATATGGCGGCCTATGGCGGCCATTTTGTGACGGATCGGGTTGGAATACAATACCAACCTACCTTGTGTGGTAAGGGTTAAACATTCTAAGTTTGATAAAATTCTGTTAATATTTGTGGACGCTAGAGTGTTAACGTCGTTTTCATGACCAAAAAAAAAATTGTCGCCTAAGTCCGCCATTTTTCAACGGATCTGGCTGAAATGTAATACCAACCTGGTCCTTGGGGTAAGGATGCTGCATGTCAAGTTTGATCAGAATCGGTTGATATTTGTGGACGCTGGAGTGTTAACGTCGAAAAGTTAATGGACGACAGACGACAGACGACGGACGCCGGAGGGTTCAGCATGTGATGAACTCAACTGGACAATAGTCCAGTTGAGTTAATAAACATAAATGCAAATTTTGCATGTGGAAAAAGTAAGTACATCCTTGGCTCTAATAGGTGGTATTTCCCCCTTTGGCAGAAACAACCTAAAGTAGGCGTTTCTTATAACTGTCTACCAGTCTCTGACATCGACTGGGAGAAATTTTTGCCCACTGCTCCATGCAGAATTCTTTCAGCTGTGCGATGTTTGAGGGGTTTCTTGCATGCATAGCTCGTTTCAAATCCCCCCACAACATCTCGATGGGATTTAGATCCAGGCTTTGACTTGGCCATTCCAGAACCCTCCATTTCTTTCTTTTCAGCCATTCCTTGGTGGATTTACTGGTATGTTTAGGGTCATTGTCATGTTGCAAGGTCCACCTTCGGTTGAGCTTCAACTTTCCGACAGATGGCCTCACATTATCCTCAAGCACCCTCTGGTACAATGAAGAATTCATAGTGGATTCGATGATGGTGAGCTGCCCAGGCCCTGATGCAACAAAGCTGCCCCAAACCATAATATTTCCACCACCATGCTTTACAGTTGGTATCAGGTTCTTGGGGTCAAATGCTGTCTTTGGTTTTCGCCAAACATGTCTTCTGGTACTGTGGCCAAACAGCTCTACCTTTGACTCATCTGTCCAGAGCACATTGCTCCAGAAGTGCTGGTTTTTGCCGAGGTGTTCATTGGCAAACTTTAGTCTTGCCCTGATGTTCTTTCTAGACAGCAAAGGTTTTCTCCTGGCACACCTCCCATGTAGATCAAATTTGTGCAGCCTCTTTCTAATGGTAGACTCGTGCACTTTGACATCAACAGTGGCAAGAGCTACCTGTAGGTCCCGTAATGACATTCTGTGGTTCTTAGAGACTTCTTTCAGCATCTTGCGGTCTGCTCTCGGGCTGAACTTGCTGGGGCGGCCTGGCCTGAACAAGTTGGCAGTTGTTTGGAATCTTCTCCACTTGTCGATGATCTTCCGGACAGTCGAATGATTGATTTCAAATTGTTTGTAGATCTGTTTAAATCCCTTCCCAGAGTCGTAGGCATCTACAACCTTCTTTCTGAAGGCCTCAGAGAGCTCTTTTGATCTAGGCATGGTGACGCCGCACACTTCAACAACAAAGAGCAAACCAAACTAAATGTCTGAGGTTTAAATAAGACAGGTTCCTCCAATATCCTCTCTAACGATGTTCTAATCATTTGCACTTGAGCTGGTGCACCTGATTCTAATTTTAGGTATTTGAAGTAGTGATAAATGTAGGGGTGTACTTACTTCTACCACATGCAAAATTTGCATTTATGTTTATTTTTATTATACAATGGACTACAAAATGTAAATGTTTCATGATATTTGTTATGTTATATCACCTTTATCTATCAATATTGTTGAAATGAAGATCAAATAGCTGTATGTTGAAATATGTTGAAAAAGTCAAAACTTTACATGGGGTGTACTTACTTTTTCACGCGACTGTAAATATATATATATATATATATATATATATATATATATATATATATATATATATATATATATATATATATATATATATATATATATATATATATACATATATATTGTTGCGGATCTCACCGTCGGCCCTTTTTCCCCTTACCAAGGAGGAATTAATCCCCTTGTCTGCGACTGACCGACGTGAGTCCTGAAGCTGCCCAGCTCCCTCCAGGGAGGCAGGTGAGCAACCTCGATCGAGACCGTGGACAAGATGTTATTTTGCCGAGTGGATGGCAGCCCGCGGCTCGAACCGTTAGCAGAACTAGACCCGATTCTTAGTCCTTGGCCAAATCGTGCCACAGGTATTCAATGTGGAAAAGACAAGGACGAACGGATGTGAAGGAAAGAAGGCAAGGTAGAAAGAACAGGATTTATTACTAACTATTATGTCCACAATCAAAGAAACCAAGGAAGATGGAAAGATACGAAAATAAAGACAGAAGGAGTAGACACAGTGCAAATATTAACTTACCTATACAAGCTTACTTAAACCCCAGGACAACATAAAGGACAGACGACAATCAGACTTACACGGGGAATGAAGCAGGAATGAATGGCAGGAGGTGGATGGCTGGACGGACGAGGAGGTGGGATCACAATGCGGGAAGGATGCGGGTGGTTGGTGTGATCGCGCGGCTCGAGGTGAGCAGCCGCCGACCCTCCTCAATCGTATCCGCACGGCGGCATTGCTTCGCGGCCGCAACTGCCGTCAACGCTCAAAGCTGCCGTGGTCAAAAGCTGCGGTGGATTCCGCTGCGGTTGACTCCTTACTCATTGGTTCGTGGGGGCTTCCTCGGTCATCCGCTGGTGGGGGCTTCCTCGGTCATCTCCTTCTTCAATCGTCTCCGGTGGGGGCATCGCGCCGCAGGTTATATAGCCACGCCCTACCAAGCCATGACCACACCTTACCAAGCCGTGCCCACCGAGTCCTGGTTGGGCGCAAGGGCTTCCTGGCTCCACCTCCTGATGACGAGGTGCGGGCCACGCCCGTAATGTAGCTCCTCCCCCTTCTTCTCCGAGGCTTGACCACGTGCGTAATGGAGGCAAAGGCGCTGACAATGCGAGTGGCAATGACGCAGTTGGAAATGGAGGTTTTGGGGCAATTGTAAGGGGATCTATCTTATTTCGATTTCGGTGCAATGCAGTGTCAATTAGTGGGAAACACAGCCTTAAACTAATACACATAAAATAAAATAAACCACCTTTAGAGGCCATTTTTCCCCGCAAAGCAGGGGGTGGCCTTTTTCGGGGACCGTGGTTGTTGTTGTTTTTTGGTCCCCTTTTTGAAGCAATGTTTTACGGCCGGATGCCCTTCCTGCCGCCAACCCTTTTTGTCGCCTTTTACGACAAGCAGGGAATTACCAGTGAACTGGTACTCAATTAGCCGACCTCGGAAGGATGACAGGCTGAGTCAACCCCCCTGGTGTTAATTCAGCGATCGACCGGGATTCGAACCCAGGATCCTCGGATCCTAAGCTGGCACCCTAGCCGCTAGCCCAACACCAGGGTTCTACTAAACTAACCAGGGTTAAACTAATACACATAATAAGGAAATAACTATTTAGAAGGGTATATGGTGGCCTACGTGCTTGTACATGGACTAGCTACGGTGCACTCATTTCAATTAACAGCCAATTAAAGGGGAAATGTACATAGGAAATTTTAATAATAAATTTACAAAGTGAAGGTTCTAAAAACCGTAACAATATAACTGCTGTGCAAAAGTCTTAGACACATTTAGTCGTTATGGTATATGGATATTATGAGCATCAATTTACTCAAAGACTCCACCAATGTTTTCTACTCATATAACAATGTTGTGTGTTAATAATACAGCTTAGTTTGTGCGAGAAGAAACCGAGCTTGTTTGTCATTTCGCAATTTTTCATTCACATTGATCCGAATCTTCAAAAAATTGTGATTGCAACAACTCAAAGTAAACTACACATGAGCAGCTATTATGAAGTGTTGCAGTAGCCAATCCATCACATTTAACTGATGATTCATTGTCGGGTGCTCCTCATCATGTGTATTTCCTCTACACATCCATAAAGCTAAAAGCATCATACTGAAGAACACACAATTATCGGGATTCACTATTAGTTCAAAACAAAATGGCTAAAATCTCAGTGGAAGATCGCCACAGCTCTCT
Organism: Myxine glutinosa; assembly: GCF_964187855.1. Classification (NCBI taxonomy): domain Eukaryota; kingdom Metazoa; phylum Chordata; class Myxini; order Myxiniformes; family Myxinidae; genus Myxine; species Myxine glutinosa. The sequence goes on along the minus strand of NC_136269.1, from coordinate 29,454,198 downwards.
TCACTCGATTTTCAAGGTGTGGTATCTGAAGCATAATCAACAAGAAAAAGAGCAATCAGAGATTGCAAACCCTTGCCAGGATGTATTTTCAGTGGTTTTTAAGGCTTTTGTGCTAAAACAAATATGGCGGCCGAACCGCGTGACCGATGAAGTCATCATTTTTTTTTTCCTCCACTAATTTATTCCTGGATTTTGCTCAAGAAATTTCATCTTGATCGGATGAAATTTTGTACTTGTCGAATTATGACGTCATAATGGAGGCACCTATGACATCATCATTAACATATTTTATTCCCCATGGAGAGTTCTTTACAATGAGCCATGTCTCAATTCTTTCTATTCAGCACTTCCGGAGATATAGAGGTGCAAAGTTTTTCGGTTTTTCCAAGATGGCGGCCGAACCACATGACCTATGACGTCATAATTATCATTAAAAAATTGTACACGTGGTGTTGCACCTATGGTGAAAATTTCCTGTCAATCGGACCAATGGATGCAGAGAAAATCATATTTATTCTGTGCAGACAAACAGACAGAAAAACAAACAAACAAACGGACTCAAATGCAACACCCTCTCCTCTGGCGAGGATAACAAGTACAGAGGAACATCATCCCCCACCTCAATCATTCCCACTCCCCGCCACCTCCACCATAACCATTGCTCTACTGAGTTAGGTGCTATCGTTCAATGAGGTAAGCAACAGTAAAACGTCACACACACACACACACACACACACACACACACACACACACACACACACACACACACACACACACACACACACACACACACACACACACACACACACACACACCAATGAACTGAGGGAGGGTGGGTGAAGGGCAGTGGAAGGGAAAAGTCTTCAACAAGCGAAATGTGTGTGTTGGAAATAAAGGAAAACTAGAACGCCACTCAGTAGAGCGCATACTCCCCGCCGTGGGTGGCCGCTGCTGAGCCCTATCTTCCAATGGTAAAAAATCCTTCAAAAAATTCCTGGATCCGGAATAATATCCTGAGCTTCACCAAAAACTAATCAATTCTTCCTTATCCCAAGGGCAATCATCCCACCAACTTTCATCCAAATCCGTTCAGAACTTTTCCAGATATCTTGTTCACAAACACACGAACATACAAACATACAAGCACACACACGCACACACACACACACACACACACACACACACACACACACACGCACACACACGAATGCATTACTCCCAGGCGGGAGTAATAAAACGAACAAGTCAGGAGACGACGATGGTTCACGAGCGAGCGGTATTCAATGACAAAGGTCAAAACCGACATTGAAAATATATAAATAGGAATGTATTATCTGTTATGAGACTAGTTAGCTACACAATACCAAAAATTCGGTTTGATTCCGACAACTTTGAAAATTTGACCTTTGTGACCTTGAAATGTCAAAACGAAGGTTACTGACCTTGAAATGATAGAAAATAATGCATAATCAGTTATGAGGTTAGTTAGCAACACAATACCGAAAATTCTGTTCGATTCCGACAACTTTGAAAATTTGATGACCTTTGTGACCTTCATTCCGACAACTTTTGTGTGATTGAAGATTCTAAAAATTTGTTGGGAAACTTGTATTTCATGATGTATGTGATAATATAAAAACATGTACGACATTTCACCCTATCAGGAAGCGAACAATGTAATAAAACCATCAAAAATCTGCTTTTCTAAATTTCGTGACCTTGTGACCTTGACCTTGGGGCGAAAATGAAAAATCGAGCTCCGTGGGGCTAGACACATGACATTGGCCTAACCAAATACCGAAACCCCTGTCAGATTCCACCAAACCCATCGGAGAAGATGTAGCTTGAAATAGATTACCCCCGAAAAAGACATCTTTTTTGGGCGTGGCTCCGCCCACAATGGGCGCAATACGCCTACTCTAGGCAGGACACAACTAGATCATGATATCAAGCTCCCACCCAAGTTTCATCAAGATCGGATGATATCATCGGGTAGTTATGCTGCGGACAGACAGACACACAGACAGACACCCATGACGAATATAGTGGTCACTCTGTTTGATAACTGATGAACCAATTATGGGATACAGACCCCTTTTACTCAGTTTATGTGGTGGCACCGAGCAGGCAGAATGCTCATTGCAAAGAATGAGGCCTGTACCTCCTCTAGTAAGAAGAAAGCCCACTCACAAGGAGACAGGAAATTGCACCAAACCAAGAGGTGCTACATGTCTCAAAAATGAAGCTCAACAAGAGTAAACTAAAAAACGAATGTTGGAGTACAGAGGAGAAGGAGGTCACTTACTAATCTAAAGTCTATTCAAGACATGAGCAGTGGGGGATGGCCGGTAGGGGAGTGAGATTCATGGACCAACTGAAATAGACCATATTGACCACCAGAGCAGAGACGGAGCCATCCAACAAATTTGAAAGAGGCACATCAATTCCAAAAATAAAATAAAAATAAAAGATAAACGTGAAAGCCAGAACACAAGCAGAAAAATATATGAGGAGGATGGGAGCCGAGCGCTCTCCAAGGGGTGGACAGAGGGATGGTGGAAAAGTGGCCATAATGGGTGGCAGCAATGGATCGTGTGGAGGGGCTACGCGACAAAGCAAGGGCTTGGAATGCTGAACGCCACTGGGAACACAGCAGCCAGAGTCACTTGGTACTCAGCGGCGAAGGTGAGGTGAGACAGAGGGGAAGGAGACACAACTACCATAATGGGAGGGGGAACAGACCCGACTTCCAGTCATGGACCAAGTGAAAACCCCTACACAGTTGTAGGGGATGAAAACGAGAATGGCGGTTGAGGAGAGAGGTGAAGGAGAGAAGGAGGATGAGGATGATGAGGACCAGTGAAGACTGGAAGAAGAGCTGCCAAATAAAATAGTGGAGACGAGAGTGACACCATTCGGGGAAGGACCACAATTTAACAAGATAGAAAACAACTGACGGACAAAAATGCTGATTGGGAAAACAAATAGAGCACTCGAGCAATTGGTACCAAAATCATTCTGATTAAAGGAACTCAATATCGTGAGCTTTGCAGAAGCACTGCTCAAACAAGAAAACAACACCGCAAGAAGAGCAAATCAGCCCATACAGACAGAGACCAGGCACCACCATGGAAACGGAAGCTAGAGGCACTAATGGAGCAACTGAGAAAAGACAAAATGGGACAAATACGGCAATTTATAAGGGGAAATTGAAGTCCAAAGCTAATGATGAGAATCCAAAAAATAAAAAACAAATACAAAATTGAAAATAAAGACCGAGAGGTTGAAATGGCTGCTGAAAACAAACTCAAAATAGAGATGATCACAAGAAGATTGAAAATATATATGACAAAGTCAACAAAGGGAGGAAAACAGAAACACGTTTCAAAATAACCCAAAGATTCTACCACTAACAAGGGGAACAGAAACAAAACATGTCAAATCCCCCTGAGAAAGAGAAATTTGAAAATTTCTGGAAAGGAATCTGAGGACCCAAAATAACACAACAAAGCGGTGGATTGGAGCCAAAACTTGGAAGATAAAAAAAATAACATGTAAAGGAAATGCCTCCAGTGACATTTAATGAAGAAAAAAAAAAAAGAAGCAATGTCTCTCTTGGAGACGGAGTGAAGCTGGAAGGTGTGAAAACAAAACAAAAATGCCAAACTTTAAAAGCCCAGGCCCAGATGGAATTCTAAACTTCTGGTTAAAGCAACTAGATGCTCTCCACAATCACTACGCTTGAGCATTCAACAAACTTATCCACTTGGGGAGGAGACCTTGGACGAGTGGTAGGTAACACCTTCCTCATCCCAAAGTATGAAGAGACCCAACTACCTCACAAGTATAGACAAATAATTTGTCTGCCAAAAACGTCCAAACTCCTTTTGGGAATCATCACAGAAATGATATACCATCACCTAACACAAGAAGGAGGCCTACAGGCAGAACAGAAGGGATGTAAAAGAGGATGCTATGGAACAATAGACCACCTCCTACGAAACAAGGCCATGCTCGAAAATTGCAATACAAGAACAAAATTATCCATATCATGGATAGACTACAAAAACTTTTGATTGCGTCACACATTCATGGATTATGCAATGTATGCAATTGCACAAGATCAACCCCCAAATAATCAAACCGATAGAGAAAGCAATGGAACTTTAGAATACCACATTGATATTACAGCACTCGGGAGGAAAGATCGAAATACCAGGAGTGAAGATACGTCAAGGGATCTTCTCGGGAGACTGCCTTTCACTCTCCTGTTTTGCCTGGTCCTGGACTCACTGAGCAACGTCATTAATGAGCAAGGACATGGATACACCCCGACATCAAATAAGAGAATGTTCAAAGAGACAAAAAAAGTTTACAGATCTACTTTACATGGATGATTTAAAACTCTTTGCACCAAACGACAAAAAATTGAGGCAGAACAACTCAAATTAGTGAAGCGGTATTCCGACGACATCCAAATGGAATTCTGCCTAGAAAGTGTGCCAAGTGCACATTCATACAAGGCAGCCCAAAAATTGACACAAATACAACAATACAGGAGCTAGACAACAAAGCAATATACAAATACCTCAGAGTAGTAGAGTGCCACCAAATATGTCACAAACAAATGCGCAAAACAATTACCAAATAATACCTGCGTAGAACGAGGCTGATCCTAAAAACATACCTATGTCCAAGGAAGAAAATCAAAGCCATAAACAAATTTGCAACACCAGTATTTCAGTACAACTGCGGAATAATTAACCTGCCACAATCAAAAATCAATAAACTGAATATCAAAACAAGGAAACTCATCGTCCACAAAATTATTTACAAAAATCAATGCATCCCAAGAATGTACGTGCTTCGACGAGGAGGAGGCAGCGGCCTGATGGAGCTCAACCAAGTGCACAGAAAGACAACTGTAGGATTAAAGATTAATAGGTAAAAAGTGCAACAGACTACCGCATCCAATTTGTAAGCAAACACGAACACAACAAACCAGAGAAGGCATCACGAACCCACCTCCCAAAAAAATTCCAAAGACAGGTGCGAATGGAAGATGTCACACAGGAAACTGAAAGCACGAGTCCAGCCCCAACAATTGCAAAAAAAGACAGAAAAATATGAAACGAAATATCAACAGATATACACTGACAACTGGGAAAACAATAAAATAGCTGGACAGGTTGGGAGTAGACAAAGAAAGCTCTTTGGAATGGCTGAGAAGATGTCAGCTCAACAGGAATGGAGAACAAATCATTACAAATGCCCAAGACCAAGAACACCACACGAATGGCTTTAAGAAAATGGCGGAACTGAGCCAATCGGACAAGTGTAGGTACTGCAAGGTAGAAACAGAAAGTACGAGCCACCTATCAGGAAGAAAAAAACCCATGTCAGAACAGCTGTACACCCAAAGGCACAACAAAGTATGTTGATTAATCCACAAGTCCTAATATCCCAGTTCCAGAAAACCCATGGAAACATGAGCCAAAAGCAATCACCGAAAACAAGGACGTAATTCCTCATGTGTGACTAACGATCCCATCAAGCATGAACATAAAAAACAAAGCATTGCAACCGGATATAGTACTGAGGTACAAAAAAGAAAAGGCATTGCTAATCGATGTGTCAGTCCCCAGTGATTTTGGCCTAAACAATGCAGAAATCAAGAAAATGACCAAATACCAAACCTTCCAAGATGTAGTGAAAATATCCTGGAACCCGAAGAGCGCCACAATTGTACCAGTGATAAATGGAGCAACGGGAATGATAAAAAAAACCTTAGAGATTTTAAAAACCATCCCTGTGAATATTACGACAAATAAATTACAGTTGGAATCTGTCCAAGGCTCGGTGATGATCCTCAAGAGTCCTCGGAACAAAACTTTGAGAACAAGAACGGCACTCAGTAGAGAGCATACCTCCGCCTGGTTGGTCATATCACTCAATGGTGAAGAATCACTTAAAAAATTCTTCTAGCCGGATCCGAATCCGAATCTTCACCAAAATCTTATCATTTCGTCCTTGTCACATACAGTACCTCTCTGCCAAATTTCGTCCAAATCCGTCCACAACTTTGAGATGTTTTGTTCACAAATGGACAGACAAACGGACAGACAGGGGTGAAAACGGAACCTCCATCCACCTTTGGTGGTGGAGGTACAAATACCAAATGGAAATTGATGATTTCATGCAACCTTGACCTTTGAACTTTAAAAAAAATAATTCCCCTGTACATTTTGATTGGTGAACCAATTCAGTAACCCTATATGCAAATTCCTTAAATTTCAATCAGATGAAAATTGACGATTTTATGTGATGCTGACCTTTGACCTTTTGACAATTATTAATTTGCCTTATCCATATTATCTTAATAAAAGTTTTGTGAAAATTTGATGACAAAACTCAAAAGGCAAAAAGTTACAACACAGACACAGAGACAGACACAGAGACAGACACAGAGACAGACACAGAGACAGACACAGAGACAGACACAGAGACAGACACAGAGACAGACACAGAGACAGACACAGACACAGAGACAGACACAGAGACAGACACAGAGACAGACACAGAGACAGACACGTGATTGCAAAACCCCGTCTCCTGCTGTCAGTGTCACATTGTCATGTATACACCTTTCTCTTCAGCCCCTCTGGATAGTCACTCATACACCTGTACACCTGTACACCCTCAGCAAATACATCTCTCGATTCATTCGTGCATTTCCAATGGCAATACACCCGTTCGTTCGTCCGCTTTACCCTTTCGTATCTCTTACCGGCAGCCACAAGCCCTGTCCTCCTTCACACAGCAACCTCTCGCGTCGGGTTCCTTCATTTCTTCCCGCCGGTCTCCTGGTCCCTCCGCTGCTTCCCATCGCCGGTTCCGAAATCTCAGCTCGGAATCCCGTGATCCTCCGTTTTCCGCTTCGGCTCGCATGACGCGCGCACTCACAACCCGCGTCCGTCCGACTCGCCGCCGCCTCAACCTGACTGAAGAAAGCTGCTCGTAAATGAACGACGAACGCCGAACACTTGTTCCATATACAAATGAACAAACGAATGATTCATTAAATAAAGAAAAATCGAAAGGAATGAATTTTTTTTTTTTCAATACTTTTATACTCTGGGTTGTAATCTCCTGATTATCGACTCACATGTCGATTATACTTGGTCAAGCAAATGCAAACCACCGCGTGCATGTCATAACAGTAAGCTGCGAAGCCCCGCCCCCTGGGCAGAAAAGGCAATGGGCTTCTCAAGGGGCGGAGCTTTCTCATCACTGGGAGGATTCGGAGCTCGGCTGGTGGTGTTATGCCGTTATGGTCGCCTCATCTTTTCGAGTGGTTAGTTTCCAGTAATGTTTTAATTTTAACCCCCCATCCTGTAATTTTATGCCGAGTCCTTTGTCTGTCGCGTGAGCAGGAAAGATCATTTCACACTCAACTCATCACGTGACATTCGTCAACAATGGCAATCGCGCGACACTCCCACGAGGAACTAAAAGAGGATAGAGGAGTGGCCAATCCAATGAGGTCGTTTCAGAATTCAGACGGAAGCCGATTGGATAGTGGGTGCAACGCAACGTCACATATTGAGTAACTACTTCCAGTTCCTCACATGATCTAATCTCTTATCGACGTAGACCGTTTATTTATGAGCCACATCTGGTCCAACGTCATCCCATTTCTGTAATGTCTTGTTTAATATTTCCCAGCACATTAATTTCTTATGGCAAGAATTAAACGTGCATGAAGGAGTTGAGGTGTATCTTCGCTTAATAATAGTTGGACTGGTTATCCTCCTTTTCTCATTTCACCGCCGTTTTTATTAATTTTTAATATCTGATTTCAAGTATGAACTTGCCTTTATTAAAATGCTTCTCGAAACATTATTCTTTGAATTTACATCCAAAACAACGATGAATTTATACAAATGTAATTTTTAAAAATTCTTATCTTCAGCAGTCAAATCGCACAATGCGTTTTGGTCTCTTCGTGGTTGCGATTGTAATTCTGTGCTTCGTAGTTTTTATTCTTCTTCCTCGCTTTTTGCTCCTTCGTGGAAGTGGCTCCACCTCTCTGTGGAGACCGCAATCGGCGAGAATCGCTGACACGATTTGTCCTGACAGGATTCGCTTGAGCGGTTCATCCACGGTGAGGAGACCGTATGTTATGATTCTTACGTCTCGGCGTGCATCGCGGACAATAAGAGCTCTTTCTCACCGTTTTGCAAAATCCATTTCGTTTTTCCTGCTTTTAAAATCCATTTCGTTTTCCTGCTTTTAAAATCCGTCGTCCATTTTGGAATCGCTTTGCTTGCGCTTGTGACCCATGTCATTATGAGCTGTGACAATAAAATATTTTCAGTTTAAACTGATCGTGGTAGGGATTAAATCGAGTAGGTAGGAACGTTAAGTAGACCATCTTGTTCGCTCACTTTCATCTGTAGTCCCATGGCACCTTCAGAAAAGGGTGTTATGTTAAGCGCCTACACCAGTGACCATGGTGGGCCCGTGTTGAAAATGAATAGCTCGCATAAGTACGTTGCAGTTTTGGGTTGGTTTTTGTTGTCGATACCCAATGCAGTTGGACTTCAACCACAAAAGAACAGTAACTTTCTGACTACGTGTCTGCACGGGGCTCTACAATTATTACATCCTACATTCTCCCACCCTCCCCCAGTCCCTTCAACCCAGCCCCCTCTCCAACCCCCCAGCGCCCCCCCTCGCCATGATCCCCTGTTGTCGAATTTGATTCTGTCTGGGTGAAAGAACCGCTTGGGGTTAGGGGTTTATGCAAACCTCCCACCCCTCCTTCCTCCAACCCCCCAACGCTGACTGTTTGTGCACACATTATTTCTCCATATTCTGGACTTTTCGCCTCTTTGCTGCACCTTTCTGCACTCCCATTATATCTGCAGCACTTGGACAGCTCCATGTTTTCTTGCACTACCCTACCTGTCTTCTTCTGGGGCTCTGGTTCATTCTGCTGGCTCCACATTCGAGTCGTGTCACAACCTTAGCTTCATCATCCTCTGCTTAATCTCCCTTTGGTTGTCATCTCCGTATGCGGGTTTCAGGAGGTGGAATGGAACCCTTCCAGGTCTCGAAGTGTGTGTGTGTGCGTGCAAGATGTTGTTTGCTGCTATCTTCACACACTGGTTTTTATGGCGTAGTCCATAGGGCAATGCCTGCTAGAACAACGAAAGTTTGGCTTACCTGGTGAGGTAGTTCAGGATTGTATTGCGCTTTGCTGTTGGAGACGATCCAGAAAATGGTGCCTTTCGTTTAGGAGCCATATCTTAACACTGCATCTCAGGAATTACAACAGACCTAGCGGAGAAAAGTAGCGTGGCCTGGCTTAATGGCTGTGTGAAAGCAAAAGACGTGTGCGATTGCCGATTGTCCAATGATATCTCGCACAACAATCACATAACAGACTAGAATGGCACTCGGCAGAGCACATACCTCCACCAGGGTTTTTGTAGGCTGAACAGGGTTTTTGTATACAAGATCTAGGCTCGTGGAAGAGCTAGGACACAGAACAGCTCAGGACACTACATAGCAAAGGGAACACCAGGAGAAAGAAAAACACCAACAGCAGGGCGGAGGAAGAAAGACGACGGAGACGGCCAACCAGGGCACACGGGTAATGACGAGCGGTTGGGGAGAAAGCAAAGGACGAACAAGATGGATACGTAAGCAAAGTTTTGAGAGGGTTTGTGATGGTTTGACGGGTGGAGAAAATATCATGGTTTTGGATGGGGGTGTTGGGGGGGGGGGGGGGTAGGGGTGACGAGCTGGTGATATACAGATGTCTTGAAGACCCTGAGGGAAGAATGAGATTGAAGAGAGTTTGGAAGGTGGTTCCAAAGGCAGGAAAAAGAGGAATAAATGAGTGGAGGTGAGCAGTGTTTCTAGATTTTGGCACTATGAGGGGGTTGCTGGTGGACTTTGTGTGTCCTGTAGATAGATACATTGTGGGGGGGGGGGGGGGGGGGAGGAGCAGAGCACGGAGAGGGCAGGTAGTGCAAGACCAGGTATGAGGTAGGAGAGAGAGACAGACCGCCCACCGACCTGTCGGCAATGGCGAAGTGATAGGCTCATAGACTCGGCTTCATCGTGGTAGATTCCAATGATCTTGAAAGCCTTTGTTTACATTGCATCACGTTGAAGATGTGAGCCAGCAGGGGAGCTAGGCCTGATGGGAGAGTAGTACTCTGTCAAGTTGCAGATGAAAGCCTTGTAGTTGGATAGGGGCTCAGGTGTGCCAAGGAAAAACTTTGCACCACCAAGGATGCCCAGTCAGTGTCTGTCTTTGGAGACCTACTTTGAAATGTGGCTGGCCCAAGGGAGATCATAGCTGATAGAAAGATATACAAGAGTTTGAGTGACAACCTTTTTGAGAGGGTTGTTGAGAAAGTACATGGGGGGACATGACAGGTTGAAAAGGGCAGAGAGAGGAAGTGCAGGAGCAGCAGATCAGGTTTTTAGGACGTGTGAGCTGATGCCTTCCGGTCCAGTTGCAGAGTCTAGGGTTGCCAGAAACCTTTCCACCTTCTTAGGTGCAAAAGACATGGAATCAAAATCAGATTACCAACATTTGAACATTACATTTGTATATCTACTCTTTATGGCCAATTAATCAGACTCGGTGGTGTAATCGTTAGAGCGTCTGCTCTGAGTCTGGGAGGTCGACGGTTCAAACCCCGGCCGAGTCATACCAAAGACTTTAAAAATGGTACGTGCTGCTGTCTTGCTTGACGTTGACGTTCAGCATTTAAAAGGATAGAGCACGGACAATCCCCATCGGAATTGGCATCTGTGGGGAGGAGGAATTTCTTCCTGAGGAAATGCCTCGCTCAGTGCTATGAGAAAAGCGGTGCCATTGTTGTGACGTCGCTGGTACCCAGAGTATCCTGGGAAGTGACGGCACTTCCCCCCAAGCTCAGTGGCTGTGTTAAGTGTTTGGCTCATCGGTATTTCCGTGTGTTTGTGAATGGCAGCTCCATTACGAGCCTTAAACCTTGTATAAAAAAACAAACAATTCAAACGGACTCCCACTCCCTCACTTCGGCTGAATGGATTTAGCCTACTCAAACGGGAACTGTGAGTGGTTCCAGTTGGGCCGCCTTTTCATACGGAAGCCCGGTACAGCAACGGTCTGATTTCAGACCAGGGGGAACACCAGACGAGACATCCTTACCCTATCCAGCACTATTTTAGACCAAGCCCGTCCCGAAAGCAGGCAATATATCACATAACTTCACTGTAAACACAGATTAATATAGGAAAGTTGCTAAACAATTCCAAGAACCATGATAAACATAAACCCTTACTTCAGACTATATTCCTCCCCTCCCCTCTCCAACCAAGCTTGTGATATACGTTTAGGGCAAAAATTGAATAACCCATATCTTGGATATCAGGTGACCTATCCAGGTTTGATTTATTTTATTGATCAGTAAAATTTTTCATGGCTTGATTTATTGCTTATACTTACTAGAGACCACGTTTCATTGAAAGAGCTAAAAAATAATCCAAGAGGATATGGTTTAAAAAGAAAAAGTGCACTGTGTAGCAAAACAACTGGACACTTTTGAAAATGGCACTTGTAATGCAAGGAGCTAACAAAAATTTTTTTCTCTCTCTCTTCAGGTTGTGAGAGAATCCCTGGAATTTCACCCCGAGATTGAAAATTGAGGATGGCAATGTGGACACATGAGCAGCTTGCATTTGTTGTTGAGCAGTACTTTGCGAAGGGACACTCTGTAATTTTGGCACAAAGAGAATTCAAGAGACATTTTGAAGTTTGCAAAGCTCCATCGAGGAAAGTGATTAACAGATGTGTGTCAAACTTCCGGGAAACAGCCAGTGTGAAGCACAAAATGCCAACAGCGAAGCCACAAACTTCCCAAGCACTGGAAAATGTGAAAAGCGTGGTACAAGCAATCGATGCAAGCCCACGAAAGTCAGTCCGCCGTTTGTCGCAACAGGTCGGCATGAACATAATAACTCTCCATCAAACGTTCAAGGGTGAACTGTATACTTGTTGATGAGTCTTTAATGGCCACAATTAGGTCTGCCTTAAAGAAGTTACGCCCCCTGCCTCCAACCCCCCAAGTAGGGCCCAAAACCTTCACCCCAGAGTTAATTCCCTACCTAATGGTATGAGTAACATGACATGAGTATCAGAGCACGACGTTGTATGTGGTGGTGATCATTTCACTTTTCAAAAGCTGGTAGTGTATCCATGAAAAACTCACAACTTTTCAGTTCACCCTATACTTTTGATGTGATGGTTTGATTTGGAATGAACCTTGAATGTCGTATTTTAATTTCTTGTATATTAAATAAATTTGACATGAGTTATCCAATTTAATATGTGTAAATACAGAACTTTGTTACTGCAGATAATTTGAAGATGGATTTAAAAGAAAATGAATACTGTATAATATATAAATATTTGTACGGATAGCATCGTATTGCGGTCTTGGGGAATTGCTGAGAAGCAATGGCAACCACCATACAGGTCCCTTAGAATAGTTATTTCATAGCAGAAGATTATGGTAGTTCCTTCCCCTTATACGGGTTAGTATGTCATCCTTATACTTCCCCTTATATGTGTGCTCTAATTTACATGTCGTGCCATAGTCCGACTTGTAGAGTCCCTATGTGCAGCCTTATGTCCCATTGGGGACAACGAGCATAATGGTAAAAGTCCGTACAAGCGGTATTCGGGAGATGATGAGACTCGTTATGAGATAAGTACAGTCCATGCGAGCTTCATCGATGCATTTTACATGCGCTGATATAAACATCGTGCCAAAAACTTTGCGCCTTTTCTTTATTCCCGAAATATTTCCTTGCACGACCCATAAATACCAGAGTTCAACCTTAAATTCATACACATTTTTATTTACACTTGGTTTTATTTTCCCGTTGAGGTAGCAGGCATTTTCCCATTCTACACCTGTTTGGCTCACTCAAAAGCAACGGCGTTTGTTGCCGGTGCTAATTGGCAATTAGCGACTTGTCTGGACACTCTGTTCATCCCTGCAAGCCATTGGGAGGTGGCGGGATTCGCGGCGTGCTTGTGGTGTGGACTGCGGTCGTCCCAGTGGTGAGGTGATTGAAGAGGGAACCTTTCGGTACACCGGCCAGAAGGACCGAATGATGGCATCCGGCTACGGAAGGCTGGTGGGGGCAGGGCGAAGTGATGTCCCACCAATCAGGGCCCAGATAACTTTCGCGAACCTTCGAGAAGGCTGGTGGGGGCAGGGCGAAGTGATGTCCCACCATTCAGGGCCCAGATAACTTTCGCGAACCTTCGAGACGGCTGGTGGTGGCAGGGCGAAGCAACGGCCTACCAATTGGCATCCCAGGAACTTTCTCGAACCCTCGTCTGGGCCTTACTAAAAGCCCTCGGGTGCTTGGCTTGCTCTCTCTGGCTCTGGACTCGCCTGTCTGCCTGGTTCCTACCCGTGCTCATGTCAATGACTATTCGTTCTCTTCTCTCTCACCTGCCTGCCTGATTGCCGACTGCCTGCCTGTGCTTGTGTTGGTGCCTGCCCGTTGCCCACCCGTGCTCATGTTGGTGCCTGCCCGTTGCCCACCCGTGCTTGTGTTGGTACCTGCCCGTTGCCTGCCCTTTGCCTGCCCTTTGCCTGTGTGTTGGTTGCATTGGGATGGAGGAGCACTGACCAAATTAGGGGCCAAAATACACACACTACACTGCTACACCCTTAAACCCCACCAGTATTTCTCCCATTTACTCCCCCCCGCCCCCTTAGCGTTGGGTTACGGAACCACGACTGGTTCCGTCTGTAAAGCGGGAGGCCGTGAATCTCCACACGACTTTCACTCCCAACATTCGTTCCCCCACCTCCCCTCCCTCCGTAAATGTCTGATATGGCGCCCTGTTTTGTTTAATCATAGTTGTAATCATAAGGCATAGGTTAAGGTTCTGCTTCTCGTCCGTTTTTCTTTGCCGTTTCTAAGTTTCGCTATACGCTTTATGTCAGCGACTGCTTGTAAATATTGATTCACCTTTCCCCTTTGTCCCCCTTGCGTGCACTCTTTCTCCCCCAACCATTAAAGCCCTCAAGTCCCTCCCCACATTCTGCATGATCCCTGTGCTTGTAAATACCTGTAATTAAATCCTTTGTTGATGTTTTCCTTTCCATCTGTCCGTGCATGTTCTTTCTTTCATTGATCCAGCGCTGTTGACAACTAGTGTAGGTGGGAGGCTATTCCCCACGTAACCGGCTCATTAGCCCGGCAGTTACCTTGTGGTGAGCTTGAGCCACCCTCATTCGCAGATCAAATCTAAGATAAGATTGGTACACCGCCGGAGGGTACGTTCCCCGATTGGAAAAGTCACGTGATTCAGGTAAATGGTGTCAAGACGGTAGGACCATGATATCGCACGACGGACCAATTGACGTTTGAAGTTGCTTTGCAACCTGCCGAGTTACGAAGGTATTCGTGCGTGGCAGCCTTGGGTCTGGTAAGTTCAAGAGGGAACGGAGGATAACCCCCTCGTAGTAGATCTGAAACCCATGGCCGTAACAATACTGTAACATTTTTGTACTGATAATGTGATAACATTTGTACGGATAACATACTACTTAAGTTGATCGCAGGAATTATCTTTCATGGATTTTCTTTTGAATGGGTTTTGTGGTTTGTAACTTTTTGCGCATCAAACGTGATTACTGCCTACGTTTACACGGATACAACATGGCCTATCTATTCACTGCACTTAACGTTTGCTGAAATTATTTGCCAGCAAAAAGCATGAAAGTTAGATCCACGCAAAAGCCAAGTATTTTACAGTGCAGTATATTGTAGATTCTGATGTGCCATACACTGTTTAACAGCGTTGGCGTTGCCAAAGCAGTTTCTTATCCAGGGTTACACTGGTGCAATCTTTAACGTCCACCAACTAATGTCGGCAGATGGGACACTCAGTTTAAATTCCATCTGAGGGACTTCACACACAATGATGAATCACTTTACCTGTATCACACCAGGATGACATACACAATATGACCAAAAGTATGTGGACACCCAAACATCGAACATCTCATTCCAAAATCAAGGGCATTAATATGGAGTTGGTGCCCCCTTTGCTGTTATAACAGCCTCAACTCTTCTAGGAAGGCTTTCCACAAGATGTTGAAACTGCTGCGGGGATTTGCTTCCATTCAGCCACAAGAGCTTTTGTGAGGTTGGGCACTGATGTTGGGCGATTAGGCCTGGCTCGCAGTCGGCATTCCAATTCATCCCATAGGTGTTCGATGGGGTTGAGGTCAGGGCTCTGTGCAGGCCAGTCAAGTTCTTTCACACCGATCTTGACAAACCATTTTCGTATGGACCTCGCTTTGTGCACGGGGGCATTGTCATGCTGAAACAGGAAAGGGCCTTCCCCAAACTGTTGCCACAAAGTTGGAAGCACACAATTGTCTAGAAGGTCATTGTATGCTGTAGCGTTAAGATTTCCCTTCACTGGAACTAAGGGGCCGAGCCCGAACCATGAAAAACAGCCCCAGACCATTATTTCTCCTCCACCTAACTTTAGAGTTGGCACTATGCATTTGGGCAGGTTGCGTTCTCCTGGCATCCGCGCAACCCAGATTCATCCGTTGGACTGCTAGATGGTGAAGCATGATTCATCACTCCAGAGAACGCATTTCGACTGTTCCAGAGTCCAATGCGGCAAGCTTTACGCTACTCCTGCCAACGCTTGGCATTGCGCATGGTGATCTTAGGCTTGTGTGCGGCTGCTCAGCCATGGAAACCCATTTTGTGAAGCTCCCAACGAACAGTTGTTGTGCTGACAACTTGTGTGGAGGAACTCGGTAGTGAGTGTTGCAACCGAGGACAGGCGATTTTTATGTGATACGCTCTTCAGCACTCGGCCGTCCCCTTCTATGAGCTGGTGTGGCCTACCACTTCACGGCTGAGCTGTTGTTGTTCCTAGACGTTTCCACTTCAGAATAACAGCACTAACAGTTGACCGGGGCAGCTCTCGCAGGGCAGAAATGTGACGAACTGACTTGTTGGAAAGGTGGCATCTGATGACGGTGCCACGTTGAAAGTCACTGAGCTCTTCAATATGGCCCATTCTACTGCCAATGTTTGTCTACGTAGAGTACATTGCTGTGTTCTTGATTATATATACCCGTCAGCAATGGGTGTGGCTGAAACGGCGGAATCCACTAATTAGAAGGGGTGTCCGCATACTTTTGGTCATGTGGTGTATTTAGCTGGGTCGGGATTCAAACACACCATCGACAGCTTAGAGCCTTGTGCGTACCTTTAGGCCATCCTGCCACCGTTGTTATCTCCACCACCTAAGGCTAAGGTTGGTGGGGGTTATGTTTTCTCCACTCTGCTTGTTTGTCTGTGAACAGGATATCTCAAAAAGTTGTGGACAGATCCGAACGGAATTTGGTGGACAGTTTGGGTGTGTGACAATGATGAAATGATTATATGTTGGTGAAGATCTGGATATGAGAATTTTAAAAGTGATTCTTCATCATTGAGAGATAGGGCCAAAAAGGATATACTTTTTAGCATCTCCCAAAATGTTATGGACTGATTCAGACAAAACCTGGTGGACAGTTTCGGTGTATGACGAGGACTACTCTATCCTATTTATGTGAAAATCCAGATCCGAATATGAGGACTTTAAAATTTTCAGTGATTCTTCACCATTGAGAAAAAAAAAAAAAAAACCACCTTTAGAGGCCATTTTTCCCCGCAAGCGGGGGTTGGCCTTTTTCGGGAACTGTGGTTGTTGTTTTTCGGTCCCCTTTTTGAAGCAATGTTTTACGGCCGGATGCCCTTCCTGACGCCAACCCTTTTTGCCGCCTTTAACGACAAGCAGGGAATTACCAGTGAACTGGTACTCAATTAGCCGACCTCGGAAGGATGACAGGCTGAGTCAACCCCCCTGGCGTTAATTCAGCGATTGACCGGGATTCGAACCCAGGATCCTAGGATCCTAAGCTGGCACCCTAGCCGCTAGCCCAACACCAGGGTTCTTCACCATTGAGAGATGGTGCAAAAAGATGATGCAACATTCGCGGGGGATGCGTTCCTGGAAAATGCCCCGAATGTCCGGGCATTGTTTCAATGGTAGAATGGGGATAGGTTCCCGGTGGTTCATGATTCATGAAAAATGCCGCGAATGGACAGTGCGAATGTCAGGGCATTTTCATTGGAAAAATGAGGAGGGTGGGGGTTCCTGACGGTTCCTGATTCATAGGGGAAAATTTTAAAAGTAAAAAAATAAATTAAAAAAATTTCGACAGTGAATGCACATGGTTACAGCTTCATAAAAATGCTTACAAATAAATAAAAAAGCGACAACACCAGGTACCGTTTCCAGTCGGTGTTTATTGAAGGAATGTGATTAAAGTTTAAAGTGCTTGACCAACCGTACCATAAAAGTAAACATTGGGGCAATACCAGTAAACATTGGGGCAATACCAGTAAACATTGGGGCAATACCAGTATACTGCACTTGGGGCAATACCAGTAAACATTGGGGCAATGCCAGTATGGTAGAATAAACAGTATACTGCACTGACTAAAGGTATTTTAAACCAATTTCAATGCTTACTGGAAGACAGGGCAGCATGTAGAATCATACGAACATAATCATAAAACTTCAAACAAACAAAATACCGATCTTGGGGGGCAACTCCCTCACTCCCCACCCCGTGTACCTCCTCAGACCACAATTTTTCCAATACCTTGAACAACCATTGGTATATCACGGCTGATGAAAGTTGTGGTGAAGTTTCATCGAAATTGCGTGTGTAGGTTCTGAGAAAAAAAGCAAATACCTATTTTGGGGGGCAGGCCCCCCCTCCCCCCCATATACCACCTTAGACCCTCATTTCGTTAAATGCCAGGAACAAACTTTGATACAACATGGGTGATTAAGGTTGTGGTCAAGTTTCATCAGAACTGCATGTGTAGTTTCAGAGAAGAAAGCAAATATCTATTTTGGGGGGTCAAACCTGGACCCAATTTGACTCCCGTAAACCCCTCCCAGACTTCGATTTTCTTAGTGCCATGAACAAACTTCGGTACATCACGGGTGATGAAGGTTGTGGTCAAGTTTCATCAAAATAGTGTTTGTAGTTTCAGAGGAAACAGCAAATTCCTATTTTGGGGGGTCAAACCTGGCCCACTTTGACCCCCGATAAACCCCCTTAGATCCCGATTTTTTTTATTTTTTTTTAAATGCCGTGAACAAACCTTACTCACAACACAACAAATATCATCTGTGCCAAATTTTGTCGCAATCCCATCCGCGGTTTCGGAGAAGAAGTTTCAAGTGTTTATGGACAGACGACGGGCCATCGCATAAGCTCCCCTGAACTTCGTTCCAGGTGAGCTAAAAAACAACAGCAGGTGAGCTAAACAACAACAGCAACCTTTCAAATGATAATTAATTACAATCCAGTGAACTCAAACTCTGAAGAGGACACAGCTGAGGTCGCTAATAAGTCATGCACTGAGGTTGAGGCAGGAGAGGGTGCTTATGCTCCTGAGGTGGTGGGACCAGGTCAAAAAAAGTGTGGTTGAGAGCTGCCTGCCTGGCTCTAACATGTCCACCTTCTCGTCAATAAGCTGCGCGAGTTGAGCAGGGAACAGTTCAGCCGCTTCCTGGTCCGCTGAGGCATGCACACCTGATGGTTTGACGTTGCGGAGACCGCAACCACTTCTTGAAGCAGTCAAACCATCCGCTGCTCGCTCAGAATGGACTGGGGGCGCTTGTACCCACATCACTCAGCGCATCACTCGTAGCCGCACCCGCATCACTCGTGCCCAGACCCGCATCACTCTTGCCCAGACCCGCACCACTCATGCCCAGATCCGCATCACTCGTGCCCGGACCCGCATCACTCGTGTCCGGACCCGCATCACTCGTGCCCGGACCCGCATCACTCGTGCCCGGACCCGCATCACTCGTGCCCGGACCCGCATCACTCGTGCCCGGACCCGCATCACTCGTGCCCGGACCCGCATCACTCGTGCCCGGACCCGCATCACTCGTGCCCGGACCCGCATCACTCGTGCCCGGACCCGCATCACTCGTGCCCGGACCCGCATCACTCGTGCCCGGACCCGCATCACTCGTGCCCGGACCCGCTTCACTCGTCCCCCCCGACCCGCATCACTCGTCCCCCCCGACCCGCATCACTCGTGCCCGGACCCGCTTCACTCGTCCCCCCCGACCCGCATCACTCGTCCCCCCCGACCCGCATCACTCGCCCCCCCGACCCGCATCACTCGTCCCCCCCGACCCGCATCTCTCGTGCCCGGACCCGCATCTCTCGTGTCCGGACCCGCATCTCTCGTGCCCGGACACGCATCTCTCGTGCCCGGACACGCATCTCTCGTGCCCGGACCCGCATCACTCGTGCCCGGACCCGCATCACTCGTGCCCGGACCCGCATCACTCGTGCCCGGACCCGCATCACTCGTGCCCGGACCCGCATCACTCGTGCCCGGACCCGCATCACTCGTGCCCGGACCCGCATCACTCGTGCCCGGACCCGCATCACTCGTGCCCGGACCCGCATCACTCGTGCCCGGACCCGCATCACTCGTGCCCGGACCCGCATCACTCGTGCCCGGACCCGCATCACTCGTGCCCGGACCCGCATCACTCGTGCCCGGACCCGCATCACTCGTGCCCGGACCCGCATCACTCGTGCCCGGACCCGCATCACTCGTGCCCGGACCCGCATCACTCGTGCCCGGACCCGCATCACTCGTGCCCGGACCCGCATCACTCGTGCCCGGACCCGCATCACTCGTGCCCGGACCCGCATCACTCGTGCCCGGACCCGCATCACTCGTGCCCGGACCCGCATCACTCGTGCCCGGACCCGCATCACTCGTGCCCGGACCCGCATCACTCGTGCCCGGACCCGCATCACTCGTGCCCGGACCCGCATCACTCGTGCCCGGACCCGCATCACTCGTGCCCGGACCCGCATCACTCGTGCCCGGACCCGCATCACTCGTGCCCGGACCCGCATCACTCGTGCCCGGACCCGCATCACTCGTGCCCGGACCCGCATCACTCGTGCCCGGACCCGCATCACTCGTGCCCGGACCCGCATCACTCGTGCCCGGACCCGCATCACTCGTGCCCGGACCCGCATCACTCGTGCCCGGACCCGCATCACTCGTGCCCGGACCCGCATCACTCGTGCCCGGACCCGCATCACTCGTGCCCGGACCCGCATCACTCGTGCCCGGACCCGCATCACTCATGCCCAGACCTGCCATATTTGATCAATGAGCGGAGTGAAAGGCAAAATGCAGGTCAATGCCAGTGGGACGAGAAGAATGATTGAGACCCAGGACATACTGCACATAAGTACTCGTGCGGGAATGGTGGGTTGCTGCAGGAGGGGTGAGTCATTTGCCCATTGTTTGTGGGGAATGTTGGCGGTGAGAACGTCTTACTCAGCAGGTGTGAGATGCGGTGAAGCGTTTTAAATGTGTAACTGGCGGGTGATGGTCTTCAGCAGCTGGTGATGGATGCAGCGATGCGTTTTAATTGTGTAACTCGCGGAGGATGACGTTTTGCGCAGCTAGTAGATACGGTGGAGTGTCTTTATAGCGTGATTGATGGGACATGATGCTGTGCAGCTCGCTTATAGAGTGGCTAAAAAAATTTATGCGCATGCGAAAAACAGTGAATGCACGAAGGACAGGCCCAAAAGACCCCGAGGAAACATACAGGACCCAAATGACCCAGAGGAAATGGAGGACCCACATGACTCGGAGGACCCAAAGAACCCAAAAGATCACAAGGACCCAAACCACTTAAACAACCCAGACGACCCAATAGACCCTAACGACCCCGAGGGCACGAATGACCCAAAAGACCCCGAAGGACCTTTAAAATCCCATTTACCTTTAAGACACCTTTAGATTCCTTCACCCTTCAGGCCTTTACACCCCTTAAATCCTTTTAGACCCCTTCGACCTTATACCCATTTAGACCCCTTGTACACTTGACAGATTAGACAGCTTGGACACTTGACCGACAACTTGGACCTTTTTAGACCCTTTTACATGCTTGAGAGAATAGACAATTTTGACCCCTTCGACACTAACTACTATTAGAACGTGTACACTTTAGATTCTAGAACCTTTAAAGTGCAAACTATGCAAGCATCCGTAGTCATCTTGCAAAGCATAGAGGGGCTGGGTATTCTGCTAGTACAATCTAAAGTAGCTACAAACGAGTCTGAAATTGAGGATTTATTATTGCAAAAGTCAAAAAAATTCATTCCAAAAGTCTCATCTTTCTGCTATAGTCTTTTCTTGTTGCTTAGTCCATCTTTATTTTTATATGACGTCCCAAAAATACCGATATCTGTTTTAAAGCTGGCATTCTATTCTAAATTGTTATGTTGTTTTCATGTATTGTTATGCATTATGTTTTCCACTCTGTCAAAGCGCCTTTGGGCTTCTGGAAAAGCGCTATACAAAATAAATGAATTATTATTATTATTATTAAATGACGACACTGAGTTAAAGGATGTGATGAAGTGGTCAAATTTTACATTTATGTACATAGTATGGATATGATCCCTAATTTATTCCACGCTATCCTATTCACATGCTTTGGTGTTTGGCGGCACTGGAAGTTGCAGAAAATGTACCCAAATTTTGGTATAATTGGAGGTTTACAAGTTTTGTACAAACAGATGTCCATACACTATTGTATATCTCACAATTTGGACATTTTTGTTGTGTGCGGAATGCGGATGATTGCTTCCAAGTACTTCCGATTCTGTGAATGCTTTGCTTGTGGCAAGTTTAAAAATAAACTAGGCTGTGACAAGGTTGGTGTCCGAGTATTACTGGTGTTGTCGAGGCTATTGGTCAGTTTATAATTATTTTGATAATTTTTTACATCAGTTGTATTTACCTCTGAATCTATGATAAACAATCAAGCTTCCTTCGATCAGACAAGCTTCCTACAGTAAATACAATCACTTTCTGATTTAACAAGGCTGTATTTCTGACAGGTGATGAACTTGACAAGAGCTCGATCCAGAATTGAACCTATCCCGGGATGGCTGCGGGATCAAGGACTGACTGCAGAGGTACTCCATGCCGCGATTACAGGATTGGGGATGGAAAGTCTCCAATTGCTTTGTGTCTTTGCAGAGCCCTCTACAGGAAGGGCAAAACTTTGTTCTTTGGCTGCACGTAAATTCACCCCTTCCAAGTATGCTGCAGTCTGCTGTTTTATGGAGGCTTGTTGTGCAGTCCAGCGTTCTGAGCAGCTTGCTATACATCAGTATGAGGAAGAAAATGAAGAGGAGGAGGAAGGTTTTCCTGGAATTGAGCGCATTATGATACAAGATGAGCACCTAGATGTTCCTGAAGAGCAGGAAACTGATCAGCATTCGGGTAAGTAATGGGAACTCCTTTTTATGCTTCCACCGATGAAGTTGCCAGAGGCATTGTGTTTTTGGGTTGTCCATCTGTCCGTCAGTCTTTGTGTTCGTAATAGATTCTCGTTACCGCGTTAACCTGAGAACGGCTGAAGGGATCTAAGTTAAACTTGGCTTTGGTATGTATAATGATGTGAAGATGAAATTATTAGATACACCCACACACCAGATTAGAAGTTAGGAGTTCATTTATTTTTCAAGATATTCCGCTCACAACGGTACGCACGCACGGACGGATGGAAGCACGCACGGACGCACACACGGACGGAGGGTAAAACCATAGTCCCCCTTTCGCTCCGCGGTGCGACGGGGGACAATTAGTGTAGGGATTAAGACTAATTTTCCCCAGTACGTGATTTTCCCTCTAACTTTCCCTTTACGTTTTGCTGACAAGGCCGGCCATGAAAACCTCCTCTAAACAACATTTACAACCGCCGACAAAAGCCAAGCAGAGCCGATCAGACTAAGCCCCGCCTCTGAAGGACCATAGGAAACAGGCCATGCCCCTGAGGGACATTATTAGCCCAGAGGTTGTGGGCGGGGCGAACTGGGAGACGAATGACCCGATTGGCTCACCTGAGTGACGAAGGAGAGTGCGTCTCTCTCTCTCTCTCTGCTGGTTTTTTTTTGCACGAACAGGAGGGGCGCCATCTTTTTGCGTTGGTGTGCTGGTGATATTGATGCACTTTTGAAGGAGCGTGGAACTTTTGCTGCGCCGGCAGCCTCTCGACAGGTGGGCAACATTTGGGTTCACCAAGGAGCTGGGGTCTGTGTTGCACTTGATGGTGGGGATGAAAGAGGGCCGTCTTGACTGCTTGCCTCACGCCTGGACGTCTTCGACACGCTCTGCTGGTGCCATTTTGGGGCGCTCCCGCGCGGGAGACATCGGACCGGACCATCGCCATCACCTATTGCAAAAGAACTCGTTGGGACGAGCTAAGTGCATGAAAAGGCCATTTTATTTCATTTTTATTTTCCCTTGTGTGTTCGTTTCTGTATCTGAGTGGAGGATCCTCAAAGTAGGAGTTTCAATTAGTTTTTTTACCGCAACTTTATTTCGTCTTTATATTCATTATTGTTGAGTTGACTGTCGTGTTTGCGTGTTTTGTGGTTTCGGAATAAACCCGTGTGTTCCATTCAGGTAAATGCTTCGCATTCCTTCATCCCGCATGCGACAAAAATGCCGCCATTTTTTGGGCTGCCGCCTCGGGAGTAAAACTGTTTTGGCTCTCCGTCATCCAGCGGTCTTAATCACTGGTGACACGACAATACGATAATCCTTTTTAATGGGTTTGAGCTGTTGCCAACATGTTCATGAAACATTTGAAACTGATTCAATTGCCTGATATTTTGGTGTGCTGAACTGTTTTCTGATTTATTTCCTTCCATGATATTCGCAGAGAGATCTGCGATGTTTGTGGAAGAAATTTCATGC
This sequence comes from Myxine glutinosa, assembly GCF_964187855.1. Lineage (NCBI taxonomy): Eukaryota > Metazoa > Chordata > Myxini > Myxiniformes > Myxinidae > Myxine > Myxine glutinosa. The sequence goes on along the minus strand of NC_136269.1, from coordinate 29,430,243 downwards.
AACCGATGTTCCTGCAGTTTCCTGACCGAGGCTGAACTCCAATTACACATGGAAATGTACCACCCGGACTCCAAGGATGAAAAACAAGAAGATTACAATTCTTTTCCTCCTGGTACGCTCCATAAAGACGATTTGAATATCCACTTCAACATCTACAGTAGTGATCGTCCTTACGTGTGCTCAGTTTGTGGGAAGGCTTTTCGATGGCCGTCTCACTGTCAGAGACACATGAGGATCCATAGTGGTGAGCGACCATACATGTGCAGTACATGTGGAAAGGCTTTCGTTTATTCATCGGCCTTTCAGGAACACCTGAGAATTCACAGTGGTGAACGACCCTACAAGTGCTCGACATGTGAAAAGACATTCAAACGATCTTCAACCTATTTGAGACACATGAGGATTCATAGTGGAGAGCGACCCTACAAATGCCCAACATGCGGCAAGGCTTTCATTCGGTCATCAGCCTTTCAAGAACATGTCAGAATCCACAGCGGTGAGCGTCCCTATAAGTGCTCAACATGTGGAAAAACTTTCAACCGTTTGTCAACTTGTCAAGAACACATGAGAATTCATAGCGGTGAGCATCCTTACAAGTGCACGACATGCGAAAAGGTTTTCATTCAGTCTTCGACCTATCAAAAACACTTGAGGATTCATAGTGGAGAGCGTTCGCTTAAATGCACAATATGCAAGATATGTTTCACTCAGTTGTCATCTTATCGTGATCACATGAGCGGACATAGCGGTGAATGCCAATATGAATGTTACAAATGTGGTGAGGCATTTGATCTCTCGGCTCTCTATCAGGAACACATGAGGATGCACAGAAATGAGCGTTTGTACAAATGCTCAATGTGCCAAAAGGCTTTTAATCGATCAGCAGCCCTCGCCGAACACATGATAATCCACAGCACCGAATATCCCTTAAAGTGTTCTACATGTGGAAAAACGTTTATTCGGTTAGAAATCTATCAAGAACACATTAAAATGCATAACAGTGAGCAACCTTACAAGTGCACTACCTGTGGAAAGGAGTTTATTCGGTCATCGAATTATCGCATGCACTTGAGGATACATAGTGGAGAGCGTCCGTTTAAATGCACGATTTGCGGAAAGGCCTTCGCTCGGTTATCAACCTGTCGTGATCACATGAAGATCCACAGTGGTGAGCGTCCGTACAAGTGTGGTACTTGCGGCAAAGTTTTCCTTCAGTCATCGACCTACCACAATCACATGACGACCCACAGTAGCGAGTGCCCGTACAAGTGCTCAATATGTGAAAAGGCATTTAAGCGTTCATCACACTATCAGAGACACATGAGGATTCACAGCGGTGAACAACCGTACAAGTGCAGTACATGTGGAGATGCTTTCTTTCAGTCATCAGACTTGCAGGAACACATGAGTACCCACAGTGAATCCCTCTCGACAGCCCTTCAGTGAGTAGAAGCCTTCAAACATCTCAACATAACCACATGACTGATGAACAGACATATGGTATTAACAGGCAATGATGGCGAGCCCTTTGAAAAGCAGCTCCTCATAGAGATCCAACTCTGACCTCCCTGACACAAGAGCAAAATGCGGGTCGTATTCACAACTACACATCAGCAGCCAAACGATATTGTGAAAGAACAATACAGGTAGCTGGTGCAAGCCCTACTGCAGATGAAGAGAAGGCTAATCGTCTCGTGAAAGGTGGCATGAGCAATAAAAATTGGCATTGGCACTGGATGGGAATGAGGAGGGCGATCAGGATGAATGAAAGAAAAAAAAAAGAAGAAAAAAAATGAGGATGATTGGTGCAAACTTTAAGAATTGTGGCCACTAAACAGGAAGTAAAAGTGATACCATTCAGTAAAGGATCACAACGCTATGGATACAATACATTAACATTGCTAGTTTATTGCAACACTATACATTCAAGAGAAAGTAACAAAGTAAAAAATAAAATTTCCAGAAGTAAGTCTATGAATGTGGGAACAAGAGACAAAATGTGACAACCACTCCATCTCATCCCCCAAGTAATAATGATAAACTTGAAGATGTATGTTAAGAAATTTATGAAGACCCCCAAAAAAAGAATGCAGAATGGATCAAAAGCCTAAAATGAAAGAATAAACAGAGGAAATTCCCTCTGAGGTTTGCTGGCAGGAATTTTAGACCCAATTTTTCCACATAATTTAACACCTCAAACCTTATTGGTCCGACGGCACCTCTGCTCTCTACCACCTGTCAATATACCGTTGCCCGATGTCACCTATCAGGGTCTCAATGTCCTGATCCCTGCTGGCTCGTTTGGGCCCCTGTGTTGCTGTGCCTGGCCCCTTCTAGCCCTCTTTGCCCTGATTCTGCCCTCGGTTCCTATGCCTGATACCCATTGCCCATTGTGATACCCATTGCCCATTGTGGCAGCCACCTTTCCTCCAAGGCTCGTGGGCCTGATGCAGCCACCTTGCCCCTCTTTTCGTCCTCGTGTCCAGTGCAGCCACCTTGCCCCCATTTTCCTCCTCGGCCTCTGCGAGCTCCAGACCACCATGGATGATGGAGTCAGTCCTCAGCTTTTTTCCTCGGTTCTCATAAGTTATCCTATCTCTGTGTTTCATCATATACTAGAATATCAGAACTGTCGCTTCGCTGATGGAAATACCAATCTTTACAGCGATGGTTAAACGATGATTCCTGGGAGATGCTGCTCTCCGTGCATGGATGACCAACGTCACGTGTTGGCATTTGCAGTTGTCAAAACCCGATACTGCAAATCTCTCAAAAAAAATAGTAATTATTATTATTATTATTTTGATCACAAATACTCTCGGGAGTTACCCGAATCCACCGTAGTTGGATTTATTGAAATCCGTTAATCCGTTCTCAAGTTATAACACGACTAACAGACAGACAAACATGGCTCCTTTTATAATATAGATTGCACTTGCATGGCCAAATTCAGCTTGTCCTGGAACTTGCTTGAAGTTGTTTTGCTCTCTTGACAGTCATCAACAACTTTATTGTGCTCACCCTCATAGTACTCATGTTCCTCTTCAAGTCCATTTCCTTTACCTTCATCTTGCTGCTCCTCCACTTCAAAATCCCTTTGATCATCTTCCTCTTTCACCTCTTCTTCATCTGGCTCCCCCATCCATATTCATCTTCCTCGGCTTGCAAACTTCCTGTTGCTGCCTTATCCCTTAATCTTCAGCAAAATCCATTAGTGTGGTGCCTCTGCTCTGTAACCTCGAGCGCAGGGCCTGTCGTTCTGCTGGATCTGCAAGGCAACATCTCATGCTTCATCTCCAGCAACAATTCATCAGCAACAGCAACAATTCATCAACATTCAGCAACAACATCTCCAAGCAACAATTCCTCGCACCGTTGCAAGTGCTCCCACTGACCGAAAACCACTGAGAACCCAGATCTGACTTCTGCGGGCACCAAATTAACCTCCGTGAACATTGTCCATGGAGGTCAACAGCTCAGTGGGCATCCCGATCCTACCAAACACCCTCTTGGGGTATTTTGTTCCCTTGGGCCCTATACTGCTCCCTTTTGCCTCTACACCATCCTCTTGGGGGGTTTTCTGGGATTTATACTGCCCTCCTGGGTTTATGGTACACCCTCTATGGGCTCCAAGCTATCTTCCACAGGGTACATCCCAGTCTCCGCAGGGTCTGTACCACTATTCCCTACGGGGACTAACCTGTCCTCCATGTGGTCTACGACACCCTCCATGGTCTCTCCACTGCCCTCCATGGTCTCTCCACAGCTTTCCACTGCCCACCACAGGCTCTGTACAATCACCCATGGGGTTTACACTACTTCCTATGGAGTTCTACTTACCATGAGTGCTATTCTCTCTCACCCATCACAGGGTCCTCTGTTCTCTATGACATGGGGATTTTGCTATCACTCACAATGGGGTCTACCTCATTTCTTCCCATGAGCATTGTTCCCAGCTTTTCCCCCAGTCGCAATGAACAATGAACACCACCCCAGGCATTTCCTCCTCCAAGGTGCCCAACACCATTTCACCCAAACCGGTGCTGCTGATCTTTTACTCGGCTGCCATTTCTTGCGGTTCGGCCACCACCTCTTGTAGCTCGGCAATCACTTCATCTGGTCATCCCAGCTGACCTTTAGCCCAGCATCCATCATGGCAAACATTTTCATATTTGTCTATTGCACCCCCAGTCTGTGCTCATAGGCATCCCATTCGGCATTCCCTTTCTCCTTCCTGGCCTTACTATTGGCCTTCCTCCTGGTCTCAATTTCAGCCATTCTCTTCTGGTAGGCATCCATTGCACCCCCTGGTGGATCCTTTGCCTTCATCTCAACCGAGGCTACTTTAAAATTTAATAAATGCCCATCCTCTTCGCCCATAGTGTTTAATTTTCTTTAACAAAAAAACAATTATCCCCTCGACCCGACTCCTTAAGATGTCCGAGTGTGGAGACAAAATTGTGCACATGTGCAGAAATCTGTGTGGTGCGGTAGTGAATTAATTCATCAGGTGGTGCTCACCACAACTATGACGTGTTCTTGATAATTTAGTCAAACAGGAGGTAGGAATGCACGTCTCCAAACCGGCATTGACAATGGAATAAATACAAAAAGTGGATTTCACAGTAACAATAAGGATTGGGACATGGTGAACAAGAAACAATGCAGTAATTAAAGAAATGGGGGTGGGGGGGGAGGCAAAATCAACATCACGGAACCACTTGGCTAGACGCAGAACGGACTCGTCACCTACTTAACCTAATATTAAACACCACATCCAACTCGTTCAAGGACACAGCGATGGAGAGAGGACACTGATGGGGGAGTATGGTAGAACAAGGAGGCCACCTTCTCTGTAGCGCTTCGAGTGTGTGGTAGAGGCAAGGAATGTGTTAAGTGTGAGTGGAGCATTCTCTGGCCGGAAGACTCGTGGTGCCGTCCGAGACTGCAACTAGTACTGGTCCTTTGCTCGTGATCCACACCTAACCAGATCTGCAGCTTGTGACTTTTCTCCGATCTTTGCCAACCTCTTGTTCTGGACGTTTTCTCGTTCGTCACCTTCTTCGATATTGTTTTTTCCCCATCTCTCCGCTCTCTGATCTTGGTTCCCTCTGTGTTCACTTCTGCGATGGCTTTTATTGGCTCAGCCATGACGTCAACACCGCACACGTGGAGACACCGTTGCTTTTGTGGTGGCACTCATGGAGACACCGTTGCTTCTGTGGTGGCACATGTGGAGATGCCGTTGCTTCTGTGGTTGTGGCATGTGTGGAGTCGCCGTTGCTTCTGTGGTGGCATGTGTGTGGAGACGTCATTGCTTCTGTGGTGGCATGTGTGGAGACGTCGTTGCTTCTGTAGTGGCATGGTCAAGATGTAATGGGCAACCATGGTGAAAGACTGAAGTGACATTATATAACAGGGATAAAGAGGAAGAAGCCAGATACGGAGCTTTAGGGTGACGGTTAGCTTACTATGAACACGATCCTGGCAGCTGCTAAGTGAGTCACTACAAGACGTCTTCTGACGTTAACTATGAAATAACCGCATAATTAACCATTTGTCACCTCCCTAAGTCATTTTTGTAACAATATGTTCCGTCTGCAGAATGTGAACACTTTAAAGGGGAACCCAAACGCAAAATTTATTTTTTCTGAAAACCATTGAAAATCATTAATCACGGTCTAATTTGAAGGGTATTTTTTTGAATTTTTTTTTGCCAGTCACAAAGCGTCGAAAATAGCCCTAAAATGTCGATTTTCGATTTCACCAGTGACGTCAAATCGTGATCTCACCTCAATCCAAATGGCGACTTCTATAGAGAAACAGTGTATTCCGAGCATGGATTCCGATACTGATTCCTCCATCATTCGCAACTGAAGGTTCTCAGTATGTTGAAACGGATCAGGGGGAGTGTGAAGACTCTATTGAAGTCGAGATTTGTGATAGTCGTACCTCTAAACTGAGCATCAAGGTATATGGATCTGTTGCTCAATTGTATTTCCTGCATCACCTGTGAAGATGTCATCTTTATATATTGCAGTGCAAGGATTTATTTTTTTATGTATGTCTGCACACTAACGTAATCAACACACACACACACGCGCACCCATGCGACACAGACATTTCAGATATACTAACTCTCATTCTCTATCTTTTCATGAATGCCGATCGTACTGAATTTGAATCATCCTTGGGTGGTAGTTTATGGGATATCGGAGTTGACGTGATGGCATCTGAGACAATGGCTTCTAGGTTTTTGAGCTCTGAAGATGCATAGGGCAAGGTGGCGGCGATGTTTAGGCAGCACATCTAGCAAGGTGAGTTTGATAGCCGGCAGACCAACACAGGTGTTCAATTCACCACTCAAATCGCCCGTGCCCATATGCTGGTAGCTCGGCAGAGAAGGTGTTGCAGATTCGTGGGACGGCTGTTTCTTCCGCTTATTCGTGGGAATGGCATCTTCTCTAAATCGTGGCAAATAACCACAAGGTCTAGCCATCTCTGTTGTTTCTTAACAGTGATCTGTAAAATGTTCCGAGCACAAAAGCGACCATTTTGTAGGCCCCATCCACACCAGGATATTTCGAACAAACCTCGTCCAATTTCTGCCAACCCTCGGATCTTTTGGCCATTGGTGTAGCATGAAACCATGTAGGTTTGGATTATTACAACCCCAAGGGCGCATCGACGAGGCATATTTGTAGAACTTCAAAAATTATTCACCCTTTGAGGTCAATCGTTCATTGATGTAAACTGCAGACAATATATGGAAGTGGCGGTTGCGTTCACGAGGTGACGTCACGACTAATGTGAAGAAGAAGCTTTCGACTTTTAATCGCAAAATTACCTACTTTGTATATCTCAAATCGGAAAAAGACACATCATATCTATTTTGTATGGTATCAAGGGATAGATTAGTGTTGAGGTGGTCTGAGCATTTCGTTCCCTTTTAAACTAAATCTACATGCACACTGAATGGACATGCACACTGAATGGAAATTGTGCACTACGTGTGCCAAATTAAAATTGATATTTCTTTCTGGAGTGATACCTTGAGCATAAGCTGTGCTTTTAGGGACACCTTTCTGCTTTGCATTTGCTATGTGTGATACTGGTGATGTTGTATGTCACTTCTACTCTTCTCCCATTGTTTACAACAGGAAGTGTTGTGATCATAGGTAAATGCATGTGTATGCATTATACAGCAGTGCAAATAGTAAATTTGGGTAAAATAACCTATATAATATAACAATACAATAAGTGTTTTTGCTCTTTTTATCAATTCTGGAATACCAATACGGCAATGGGTTTTTAAAAAATGGCATTGATATTGTATTTTCATGTGTAGATGAAGAAACACCAAACCCATACACCACAATAACTTGTTAGGTGGCTGGTGTTTAACCACTTATTAATGTAAATGCAAAAACATTGCCATAACTTTTGATTCCTCTTCTTATTTTCCATTTGAATACATCACAGTAAACTATAGTTAGGAAGAATGAAATTATATGTCTGTCATCTGGACATCGACGCATCGCTCGACATTTTCAAGAGAACACTGCCAAAGATGTAGGCCTTTGGGAGATTTGTTTTACAGTAAATGTAACAAAGTTACTATAGATGTAAATGTAATGTTTTTTTTCCCTTTACGTTACATAAAAAAAGAAAATTTGTGTGTACAATAAAATATGATAGCAGATTATTGTGTTTTTGCAATCTCTCTGCTATGTTATCGATAATCACCTCCGCCACCTAAGGTGGATGGAGGTTATATTTTCACCCCTGTCTGCTTGTGTCTCTGTGTGCAGGATATCTCAAAAAGTTAGGGACAGATTCAAACGAAACTTGGTGGACTGGTTGGGTGTGTGAAAGGACTAATTGATTCGATTTTGGTGAAAATCTGGATCTGGATAGAATAATTTATTTTTAAGTGATTCTTCATCATTGAGAGATGGGCCACACTCTAGAGGGTCACCTTTCCCCTTGTATAGAGGGACGAGGGTACTCAGTTCCCTATCCACTGAAATGCGGCCTTCTTTCACCACCAGATTGCAGATCTCTGTCATTCTCTTCACACCCCAATTTCCCGCTGCCTTCAACATATCTCCCACAACTCCCGTCGGCCCTCCCGCTTTTCCACTCTTCATTGCTTTTATCGCTTCCTCAACTTCCTTCTCGGTTATCTTCTCTGCTGGTCCTAAAACTGGGTTACTCTCTATGTTACAATCCCATTCATTCTCTGCATTCAACAGTATTTCCATATATCTTTTCCATCTTCCTTTAATTCCATCTGGGTCCACAACGATTTGTCCCACTTCATCCTTCAAGCAACTCACCCCCATCACAGCACACCTCTCTTTTGCTATCTGCTTTGCAATCCTGAATACCGCTCTCTGACCCTCTTCCAAATCCAAGCGTTCTCCGAACGTTTTCCTGCATGCCTCCTGCGCCTTTGCTACCTCTTTCTTTGCAGCCCTCTTGGCTTCCTTATAACTTTCATGCTCTGCCTTTTCTGCCCCCATACCCTTCGGCTTCTGCCACTCCTTGAACTCTTTCCTCTTCTCGTCAATCTTCTTTCCAACTTCATCATCCCACCACCATGTTTCCGAGTGCCTCGGTGGTCCTTTTGTCCATTGGTCTTTTGTCCATGTCCAGGTGGTCCTTTTGTCCATCCACATAACTCACCAACGGCTCCCAACAGACTATCTTTCATTGACATCCAATCACTTTCAAGCTCAACCACATCATCCTTCACCATACTCAGCCTCTCTTTTAATGCCTCTCTCACTGTCACCTCTTTCAACCTTCACACCTTCATTCTCGGTTGGTACTTCACCTGCCGAGCTCTCCTCACACCTTTCACCCTTATGTCACAAACAACCAAGTGGTGCTGTGAAACAGCCTCCTCCCCCGGGATCACCTTTGTGTCCCGGAGGTGCCCCCCATCCCGCCCACACACCATCAGGTAGTCAACGGTTGTCGTCGACCCACCTGACGTGTATGTAACAAGCTTATTATCCTCTTTCTGGAACTAAGTATTACAAATCAACAAATCAGCTCCATCAGCAAACTCCAAAATCCTTTCACCTTCTCCATTTCTCACACCATATCCGTAACCCCCATGAACTCCCTCAAAACCGTCCATACTCCTTCCCACATGTCCATTTAGGTCTCCTCCTACCACAACAACTTCCTTATCTTTCACGTTTTCCATCAGCTTCTCTTTCGCACACCAGAACTTGTCCTTCTCTTCATCGCTCCGACCAACCTGCGGAGCATATCCTGAGATGATGTTCACCAAGAGCTTTCCAATCATAATTTTCACCATCATCAACCTTTCACTCACTCTCGTCACACTCACCACACCGTCTACAAACTCCTTAGAAAACAGGACACCAACACCATTCACGCCTTCTGGGCACCCTTGCCACACAAACTTGTATTTCTGTCCCTGCCTTCCCTTCACCATTCTCACACCACTTCCCTTCCATCTCGTCTCCTGCACACAACATATGTCCACTCTTCTTCTGACCAATACTTCCACCACTTCTCCTGATCTCCCTGTCATTGTCCCTACATTCCATGTCCCAAACCTCAGAAACCGATCTCCACTTCGGTCATCAGACATTTCGTCGTCATAAATGGAGTGATTTCCACCCTTGCTTCGATCGGGTTCCCCACCTTGAGTTTTGACGAGAGGGAGTGGGGTCCCCCACGGGGTACTTCGGGCTGTACCCTGCCCATATGTAGTTGTAATTGTCATGGTTCTCTTTTTGAGGCAATGTTTTTATGGCCGGATGCCCTTCCTGACGCCAACCCTTTTAGTCGCCTCTTACGACACGCAGGGATACGGTGTACCTATTCTAAACCGGGGTACACACCGGGATATATAGATATATGTTATGTGCCATTGGTAGATTTGCCCTATCGACCGATCGCGCTGCGCTATCAATGGATCCATCATTCGTGCAGGCATAGGTAGATGGTGCAGACATCGATTGATTGTGCTCTTGCGCTATCGATGGATTAGTTTTTAGAGAAAATGATAGACTGTCCAGTTTTGGAGGGGCTTTTTGAGCTTTTCATTACTCATCGTTTGTTCTATTTGTGAGATACTTAATTATATCCCTTGCTCTGCTGTATGACCAGATGAGATACTTAATTAGGCCTACATCCTTAGTATGTGACCAAAAAGTGAGATACTTAATTGCATCCTTTGTTTGTCCTGTCTATGTTCTAGTGACCAGAAAGATTGTTGATTTCACAACTTTTTGGTCATTTTCATGGGTTGCTGGCCCATCACTGGCCTATAAAATAGGTCCTCTTTCTCCTGTTTGCCATACACTTCCCAGTGAGTGATAGACGATACAACATGGATGATAACTTCAGACGACGTATGCAGGAAATAGCCGACAACCAAGCAGCTTCACCAAAGAGTCCAGTGATAAGCCAAGAAAGGTACGATGCTATACGGAACCACCTCCTCGACAGAAGTAAAAAGGTTGACCCACACTTCAAGCACTGGGTGAAGACTAGGAAGTTTGAGATTGTGGACCTTTCAGGACTTGGCCTACAGCAGGTTCTGGTAATACCAAATGACCACCAGAAGAACCAGTTAGACGGTACCTCCAGATTCCTCAGAGTTGTCCACGCTGGGGATCTGTGTGATATAGTATATGGAGTTCATGCTGAGGAGCTGAAACACAGCGGCTACAAGAAAGTGATGGACTATGTGCAGAAACATTACTTTGGCATAACACGTGGATTCATCCAAGAGTTTTGCAAACATTGTCCCGTGTGCCAGCTGAGTCAGCCCCAAGTCACAAGACCCCCTCTCAGACTGATGATTCACAAGGACTTTCTTGAGAGGGTGCAAGTCGACCTAATCGATATGCGGCATTCACCAGATGGCGATTTCAATTATATAGGACATTTCATGGACCACTTCTCCGAGTTCCATGTGCTTTTCCCACTGAAAAGAAAGACGGCAGAAGAAGTTTCGATGCTGCTCGAAGAGAGAGTGCTGGCCTACTTCGGACCCCCAAAGTTCTTCCACTCAGATAACGGCAGAGAATTCATCAACCAACTGATCAAAGCGATGTTCGAGAGGTGGGGAGGTGACACTACGTTTATTAACGGCCAACTGCGGCATTCCCAATCGCAGGGTTTAGTCGAGAGAGGAAATCGAACCGTCGAGAGAAAGATAGCCTCAATGAAGAAAGACGAGAACCTGGAAGAAGACAAGACGGGGTATCCTTGGGCTTCATGGCTGCCCCGCATCATGTTCTCTATGAACAGTGCCTGTCAGGAGACCATTAAGGATGCCCCCTATCATGTTGTATTTGGGAGGAGTGTCCCTGCTGCAGTATTTCCGGGCGCCAAGGCGAACTGCATCAATGAAGAGTGCCTTGGGGATACATGTACTGAAGCCACTGTAACTCAAACGAAACCCGTTCCTGCACCCCACCAAACCAAAGTGTGACCCATTCTGGCACCACGCTTGAAGAAGACATCATCAAGCATTCAAGAGGATCCCGATGTATGACCAGACGACGACGAGTTGCCAGACGGCGACCCGCCAGCCGTACCAAGACCAGAGGACATCAAACACAAGATTCCAGATGACGACAAGAAAAAAAGACAGACATTCTTCACAGTCGCTACTTCAGAGAAAAAACCGCCGGGAAGTCGATGGGAAAAGACCATTAGATGAGTGACCGTCACATGGCAGCAGCAAGTAAACTGTTAAGACGTCATTGCCCCTCGCCGGTGGATTACAGGACACCCTTCTTCAACAGAACATGTTCTTTGACATTCCCACTGAGGAATTTGTGCAGTTAATTCAAGTTGCAGGAAACAACTGGGTTACGATATCGAACTTAAGAGAACGCGATACGTATTTACGATTCTATGCACCAGAAGCCAAGTTCCGACACCATCCCTACCATCCCTACCATCCCTACCATCGCCAGATATCGACACGGTCCAGAGGAAAACCTCGTCCTCAAAGTTATGAATGTGGACCATCAGCCTAACTCAAACGACTGTGGACTCTACGCTATGACATTTGCAACGTCACTTCTGTTTGGAGAGGACCCCACAGAGCTGAAATATGATCAGTCGTTGCGCAAGCATTTCAGAAAATGTGTCGACAATGGTAGGATTACGACGTTTCCATTTACCGTTGAGTACCGTCGTCCGACAGTTCTCCACGAAAAGGAAATGAGGATCTACTGCAACTGCCACTGCCCAGATGACGGCAAATTAAATGCCAAGAGTGGTACCATGCCGCATGTGCAAAGGTGACAGCCAAAACGATGGAAATGAGATGGAAATGCGAGTTATGTTTCGGAGTTGCCTGAACTGTCTGATTGTGCAATAGTATTTTAACTGACCATTCTTATTGGTATGGTTGCGCTGATTGAATAACTTGTGTTGTTTTAAATTTTTATATTTTACATAAGTTACATTTTAAAAGATGAAATGAAAATAAATACTTGCCTTCATTCACTTATACATGTATACCCATTCTCCATGTTCATGCAAGATGCAAATAAATACAATGTACTTGTGCTCATTCACATTGAGATGCATGGTTTCCCGAAATTGTGTTTTTGTATGGTTGTGCTGATTGTAAATAACTTGTCATTTTAAATGTTTTATGTATTTAATTTTTGTTGTGAAATCAACCAAGTCCACAACTTTGTCCCATAGGTAGGTTTAATCTCAATCAGATCTTTAGCATCATCCTGTAAAATACAATCATGCAATAGATATCAGGATCTTGGCATCATATAGGAAGGATCGATTATATTAGTCAATGCAAGCAAGCCTAAAATATATGTGCGGGTAGGTACCATTCAAGTCTACATGTAATAGTAAAATGTCACAGGAGTGGCTCAGCGTCGGACGTCCGAGGTCTTATAGACGCCCCTCTGCGGTTTAAGTGGGCATCACTCCTGGGTTCAACTTTGATACATTTTCACGACATTCTCCCCGCCGTCAGAACTACACTGCCGCTAGGCAGGAATCAAGCGTGCCACAGCATTAATTGATTGGGGATGTCATTCCATGTCAGTCGGTCCATCCGTAGCGGTCAGGGTGGCGAATTACCCTGCCAGCACGTGTCCGAAAACTACCAGGTACGGCCTCCCCAAGCCCGGAGTCCCCTGCTTCGGAGTAGCCGCTGGAGGCAGGTGTCGGAGGGGGCACCTCAGAGCCTTCAGGCAGGGGTGTATTTGACGAAGGAAGGGACGGCAGATGTTCCATAGAGGAAGCTTCGGGAGAGTCCATAGACTCGTAGATCGGTTCGTCGATATCCCTAAAAGGGTCGATGACCCCACATGGGGTGAGATGGCGTACGGAGACAGTGGACTCGCGTCCATCTGCCGTCATCACACGAGCATGCTCGGGATTAGCCTGGAGTACCTGCACCTTATCCACTAAGGGGTCGTACTTGCTTGTGCGAACCGCACGTTTGAGAGAGGCCGGCCCCGGCTCAGCGAGCCAACTGGGTAAAGATCGGATACTACCCGAGCTTCTCGGGTGGTGGAACAGTCTTTCGTGAGGAGTCTGGTTGGTGGCCGTACATAGTAGAGCCCTGATCGAGTTCAGCGCCGCAGGTAGCGACCAAGCCCATTTATCGAGGCCACGGCCGAGGGTCCTGAGGCTTAGCATGACGGCCCTCCATATAATCCCATTGAAGCGTTCGACCTGCCCATTCGCCTGGGGTCTGTACGGTGTGGTGTAACTCAAAGCGACATTATTTTGGAGCAAGTAACCTCTCACTTCCTGAGACAGGAACACCGCACCCCGATCGGTATGCACGTAGGCCGGATACCCAAACATAGAAAACAAATTCTGCAGGCACCGTATGACCGTGGCAGCCGTCATATCCACGCACGTGTAAGCAAAAGGGAATCGCGAGTACTCATCAACGATAGTGAGCAGATAACGAGAGTTACTCGACACCGGCAGCGGCCCTTTGAAATTGCCAATTGCCAATTGCCAATTGCCAATTGCCAAATTCCATTGCCAATCTCTCCCACGGTCTAGTAGCCCTAACCAGCGTCCCCATGGGAGGGTTGTAAAAACGCGGTTTGAGTTCCGCACATATAGCGCAGATCCGGCGGATGTCCTCAATCGAGTACGGCAGATTACCACTACGCACAAAATGAGCGAAACGCGTCACCCCAGGATGACACATAGTGCCGTGCAAAGTGCGCAGACCCTCCAGATTTATAATACCCGCGCACGTAGCCGGCCTCGATAAGGCGTCGGCGACCAGGTTATCCTTCCCCCGGGCGATATTTGATGGTGTAGCAGAAGTCGGCGAGTTCGATACGCCAGCGAGTGATTTTCTCATTCTTAATGCGTTGAGAATGTAAGGTGTCGTACATGAATGCTACGCTTTGTTGGTCCGTGATGATTTGGAAGCATCGCCCGAGTAAGTACGGTCGCCATCGCCGAATCGACTCGACGATCGCGTACGCTTCCTTTTCGACAGACGAATGCCTCCGCTCAGCGGAGGTGAGAGTCCGCGAAAACAAAGCCACAGGGCGCCCCCCCTGGGAGAGTGTCGCCGCTATCGCATGATCCAAGGCATCACTTTCTAAGACGAAAGATTCGCTCTCGTCGATCGTCGCCACAGCGGCGCCAGCGATGTCGGCCTTAAGGCCCCCAAAGGCTGCCAAGGCGGCTGGGCTCATGGGGAACGTGTCGCAGGCCACAAGGGGGCGGAGCTTCACGGAGAAATTTTGCACCCACTTAGAATAATGGGCGAATAGCCTGAGAGCACGCTTCAGCGAAGCTCGATCGCTAGGCGGAGCCATATTGAGCAAAGGTCGCAGACACTCCTTATCTGGAGCGACAGAGCCATGGGTCACGGTGTACTCCAGAAGATCTATCGTGCGTAGAGAGGAACGACACTTAGCCTCATTCATGGTTAGGCGATACCTCTGCGCGACCTCGAGGAAGCGCTTCAGATTAGCATCATGATGCCCCTGGTCATACCCACAAACCATAAGATTGTCCAGATATACAAAGACATCTGTCAAGTTCTCCTTAGTAACGAGGTCGTCCATAGCCCTCTGAAAACAGGCGACCCCGTTCGTCACCCCAAAAGGTAGTCGGGTGAACTGGTATAACCTTTGACCCGATTCAAAGGCGGTATAGATGCGATCAGCCCTAGAGATGGGGATCTGATGATACGCACTACGCAGATCGAGAGTGCTGTAGACTGAGTACTGGGCCACCTGTCGTACCAGCGCGTCCATCCCCGGTAAGGGGTAGGCGTCCAGCTGTGTAAAGCGATTAACCGTCTGTGAATAGTCGATTACCATGCGTCGGCGATGGGCTTCACTTCGCACCACTAAGACCTGGGCCCGCCACGGCGACCGGCTGGGTTCTATGATGCCTTACTTTAAGAGCTGGGCCGTTTCTTCCGCAATGAATTGCGCGTCTGCTCGTGAGTAGCGCCGTGATTTCACCGCTACAGGAGTGCAGTCAGTGGTCAGGTTGGGGAACAGCGAAAGAGGCTCAATTTCCATTTTCGCGAGTGCACACACAGCAAGCGTGTCAGTCCCACCGAATTCCATTTCCAAACGTCCATGCCGTTTAAGAAAATCGTGTCCTAACAGAATGTCAGCACATAAAGCAGGTAAGACCATGAGGTGTACATCTGGAAACATGCGTCCCTTTATCACAAGCTTCAATCGACATTCCCCTTTTGTGCTGGGCCTAAGCCCTTGGGAGGCCATAAAGAGCCATCGTGTTGTCCCGAGGACCGGCCACCCATGTTTACGCACCAGTCGATGATCGATAAAACTATCCGTAGACCCCGTGTCGACTAAAGCCCGCACAAAAATGCCTTCGACCATGAGTGGAATAATTGCCTGAGCAAGGCCGGAAGATCCGGCAGGTATTGAGCCATCCGAGCGAGAAGATCGCGCCTCGCGTGTGGATCCCACGCCGGCTGCAGTTTTACGGTCGTTTGAGCAGGCTCCGGAGGGCACTCGTGTCAAACACATAGTTGGTCGTGCCAAAGCAGGAGCTTCAGGAGCTTGTAGTCCGTACGAGCTGCCGTCAGAGGGCGCTCGTGTCACGCGAGAAGGATCGCAGCCAACTGTAGTTTCACGTGCTGAAGCAAGAGCGTGTAGTTCGTACGAGCTGCCGTCAGATGGCGCTCGTGTCACGCGAGAAGGATCGCAGCCAACTGTAGTTTCACGTGCTGAGGCAAGAGCGTGTAGTTTGTACGAGCTGCCGTCGGATGGCGCTCGTGTCACGTGCATTGTTTGCCGTGTCAAAGCAGGAGCTTGTCGATTGTATGAGTAGCCTTCGGAGGGCATTCGGATTCCAGTCAAGGACGGTCGCTCCGCGGTCGGTCGTGTTCGCGCCATTTGTTTTGGCGGCCCGATGTATCTCACCAAGGTCGAGCGTGCAGCCAGGGGCCCACGAGGAGGAGGACCGCTCATCAAAGTCGGGTGAGGCGCCCCGCTCTGTGCTCGGTCCGTTGGCTCGGCGATAAGCCCATTAAGGGTCGCGCGAGTTCGTGCGCCCCGCGCGGTCTTTCGGCAGACTTTTGCAAAATGTCCTTTAGTCGAACACAAATGGCATATTGCTTCCCGAGCCGGACACGCCGACCTGGGATGCTGTCGATTGCCACAGAAGTAACACGTAGCATTTCGTACAGGCCATGGCTTGGCCGCCGTAACTGCCGCCAAGCCGGAATCCGAGTCCACCTCGGGAGCGGCCAGGGGCTCCGCGAGCGTGGTCGAGACCGCTCCCGTATCCTCGGCGGTAGCCCTCTCCGGTCGCGCGAGTTGAGAAGTCCCCGCAACGACCCGTGTGTGGTCATAGGCGGTAGATTGTTCCCGGGCCTCAGTGTAGACGTGTGCCACCCGTAGAGCCTCCGTGAACGTCAGGTCAGCTGTCTCCAAAAGTCTTCGCCTAAGAGTCGAAGAGCCGATCCCAGAGACAAAAGCATCTCGGACAAGATCATCCTGGACTTGCTCGTGAGTGCGTACCTCTTGAGTACTGTCCGCAAGTAGTTGTCGTAGCTCCTGGGCGAAGCGATCTATCGACTCGGTGGGCTGTTGTCGCCGTGATGAGAGCAGATACCTGGTGTACACCACGCTCCGTTTCTTAATGTAAATTCGCTTTAGCTCTGCCACTGCGGCATTGTACGTCGTACATCGTGCAATGCTCCTGTAGACGTGGTGGTCCACTTTAGTCTGCAGCACGTCCAGTTTCGTTTCAGCAGTGGGAACGGTATCCTGGGCTCTGAACTGGTTCTCCAGTGACTTGAGCCAGTGAGTTAACTCCGAGCCCGAATCCACAGCTTGTGGGTCGGCGCTGAATGTCGGTACATGGATCATCTTGTGTCCCGCCATTTCCGTAGATCTTGATTGAGATTAAATGTTGTGAAATCAACCAAGTCCACAACTTTGTCCCATAGGTAGGTTTCATCTCA
Organism: Myxine glutinosa; assembly: GCF_964187855.1. Classification (NCBI taxonomy): domain Eukaryota; kingdom Metazoa; phylum Chordata; class Myxini; order Myxiniformes; family Myxinidae; genus Myxine; species Myxine glutinosa. The sequence continues at coordinate 29,412,770 of NC_136269.1, read as the reverse complement.
ATCAGATCTTTAGCATCATTCTGTAAAATACAATCATGCAATAGATATCAGGATCTTGGCATCATATAGGAAGGATCGATTATATTAGTCAATGCAAGCAAGCCTAGAATATATGTGCGGGTACGTACCATTCAAGACTACATGTCATAGTAAAATGTCACAGGAGTGGCCCAGCGTCACAGACGTCCGAGGTCTTATAGACGCCCCTCTGTGGTTTAAGTGGGCATCACTCCTGGGTTCAACTTTGATACATTTTCACTACAATTTTAAAAGATGATATAAAATAAAGTACTTGCCTTCATCTCCCACGATGACATCCCAGGATAGACAGCCAAGACAGGTACTCAATCAGGATCAGTCTCGTCTGATTGAATATGGATGGGATGCCCTCCTCTTTTATAGAGACTTGGGACTCTCTACCACATGCACCTTCCCTCCTCCCCCTCATTGAATATTGACAACCAACTTGATCAATCACCACTCATTATGTATTTTCAATCCTATTATTTTCCTTTCTGATGAACTTCGTCTGAAATGAATGGTTGGTGATGGTGAAAAGCAAAAAGAATAGGTGAACTACTAGAATACAATAATCTAACGAAAAGAAAGGGCAGGCATGTATGAATGGTTAGCTGGGGTGCACACTAGAGACTAGAGTCGCAGTAGGGTTACATCCGACACCAGACAAACATTACACTGATACCAAGACATGGCACTAAAAAGGAAGAAACAATTAGAAAAAAAAGAGGTTTTTCTAAACATTTCGGAATATTATCTCCTACAAACAATCCTTACCATTTCTCCCTCCCCTCCTGACGAAAATCGATCAACGGTGCTGCGCTATCTACCGATCATACGCATCCATTGATGGTGCAAAACGATGCCTGCGCCATCTACCGATGCCTGCACAGATGATGGATCCACTGATAGCGCAGCACGATCGGTCGATAATGCAAATCTACCGATGGTGCATAACATATATATATATATATATATATATATACACACACACACACACACACACACACACACACACACACACACACACACACACACACACACACACACACACACACACACGTCAAGCATGAATAAACATCTTGTTCTCTATATAATGAAGTTGATGTGGTTCCGACATGAAATTATATAGGTAGCTGGGTTCAAACGACGTGATGTCAATGTCAGACCTCCCCATTATTGACAAATGACCATTACTGTTTGAAGCGTGAGGCTTTCAATGCCGTCTCTTGCGGAATTGTTTTGAGAGGAACACGTTTTGCATTTTACTTGGAAGGTGCTGCATTGTATAACATATCCATTGTCTTAGATGTGCGCTGCGAATGAAGTACAAAATACCTATTCTATATCATGTTTGTGGAGAGAGGATGAACAACAACAACAACAACATGCATTTTAAGGCCATGTTCCCTGCTAGAGCGGGGGTTAGCCTTGCGGTCCCCATGACAATCTTCTCCATTTTGCCCTATTTTCTGCATCTCTCCTTGTTAACCCCCTTGCCCGCATTTCTTCTTCCACCATCTTTAGCCAAGTCTTTCTCGGTCTTCCCCGTCTTCTACTTCCTTCTACATTAACTTCCATCACTCTTCTCAACCAGTCACTTTCATCCTTCCTCAATACATGACCAAACCATCTCAACCTGTTCCTCTTCACAGCATCAATCACAGGCAATATTCCCATCATCTTTCGCAATTCATCATTTGTCTTCCTCTCTCTCAACGATACTCCGCACATCCATCGAACCATTCGCATTTCCACCCTTTCCAGCCTTCGTTGCTGCTCTACGTTCATTACCCATGTCTCGCTCCCATAAATCATAACACTTCTCACACATGCAGCATACACCTTTCCCTTCAGCTTCAGCGACACTCTCCTCCTCATCAGCACGCCACTCAGTTCCCGAAACTTCTTCCATGCACATCTCACTCGAGCAACCGTTGCCGAGTCTGATCCACCTTCTCCATTCAGCATGTCTCCGAGGTAGCAAAATGTTTTCACACCTTCCAGCTTCACGCCGTCTCCAAGATCCAACTCAACATTTCCTCCATCTGCAGCTCCCTCTGTGCACACCTTACATTTGAATGTAGCTGCCACACTGGTTAATGACCCTCTCAGACCACTACATTTTTGATGAACCCACTCAGCACACATTGTACATTGAATGGAGTTCACTCCGACACCCTTCCTGCACACAGCACACGGCCACTTCCCAGTTCTTTCCACCTCACCACATGCTTTACCACTTGCCATCACCTTTGTCTTTCCGATATTCACCTTCAGACCTTTTGTCTCCATACATTCCTTCCACTTGTTCATCTTTTCCTTCAGTCCATCCATACTTTCTGCAATCAACACCAGATCATCTGCATACAACAACTCCCACGGTAAACCCTCCTTTACGGTCTGAGCCAGCACCTCCATCACAGCTACAAATAGTAGTGGACTTAGTACCGACCCCTGATGCACTCCCACCTTCACCTCAAACTCACCACTGTTCCCGTCCTTCGTCCTTACAGCTGTGCGTGCTCTTTTGTACATTGCCATCACTACTCTGATCAACCATTCCTCCACTCCTAACTTCCTCAATGCCCATGTCAATACTTTGCGTGGAACCCTATCGAATGCTTTCTCCAGATCAACAAACCCAAAAAACAACTTCTTCCTCTTATCCATGTACTTCTCCTGCAACTGCCTCACAATGAAAAGCGCATCTGTCGTTCCTCTTCCTGGCATAAATCCAAACTGCATTTCGTCGATCTTCACTTTCTTCCTTATCCTCCTCTCCAACACCCTTTCCAATACCTTCATTCCATGCTCCAATAACTTTATCGCTCGGTACGAGCCACACTCCAGAGGGTCACCTTTCCCCTTGTATAGAGGGACGAGGGTACTCAGTTCCCAAGCCACTGGAATGCGGCCTTCTTTCACCACCAAATTACAGATCTCTGTCATTCTCTTCACACCCCAACATCCTGCTGCCTTCAACATATCTCCCACAACTCCCGTCGGCCCTCCCGCTTTTCCACTCTTCATTGCTTTTATCGCTTCCTCAACTTCCTTCTCAGTTATCTTCTCTGCCGGTCCTAAAACTGGGTTACTCTCTATGTTGCCATCCCATTCATTCTCTGTATTCAACAGCATTTCCATATAGCTTTTCCATCTTCCTTTAATTCCATCTGGGTCGACAACGATTTGTCCCACTTCATCCTTCAAGCAACTCACCCCCATCACATCACACCTCTCTTTCGCTATCTGCTTTGCAATCCTGAATACTGCTTTCTGACCCTCTTCCGAATCCAAGCGTTCTCCGAACATTTTCCTCCATGCCTCCTGCGCCTTTGCTACCTCTTTCTTTGCAGCCTTCCTGGCTGCCTTATAACTTTCATGCTCTGCTGTTTCTGCTCCCGTACCCTTCGCCTTCTGCCACTCTTTGAACTTCTTCCTCTTCTCGTCAATCCTCTTTCCAACCTCAACATCCCACCACCATGTTTCCGAGTGCCTCGGTGGTCCTTTTGTCCATCCACATACCTCACCAACGGCTCCCAACAGACTAGCTTTCATTGACATCCAACCACTTTCAAGCTCAACCACATCATCCTCTACCCTACTCAGCCTCTCTTTTAATGCCTCCCTTACTGTCACCTCTTTCAACCTCCACACCTTCATTCTTGGTTGGTACTTCACCCGCCGAGCTCTCCTCGCACCTTTCACCCTTATGTCGCAGACAACCAAGTGGTGCTGTGAAACAGCCTCCTCCCCCAGGATCACCTTTGTGTCCCGGAGGTGCCCCCTATCTCGCCGACGCACCATCAGGTAGTCAACGGTTGTCGTCGACCCACCTGACGTGTATGTAACAAGCTTATTGTCCTCTTTCTGGAACTGAGTATTACAAATCAACAAATCAGCTCCATCAGCAAACTCCAAAATCGTTTCACCTTCTCCATTTTTCACACCATATCCGTAACCCCCATGAACTCCCTCAAAACCGTCCATACTCTTTTGCACATGTCCATTTAGGTCTCCTCCTACCACAACAACTTCCTCATCTTTCACGTTTTCCATCAGCTTCTCTATCGCACAGCAGAACTTGTCCTTCTCTTCATCGCTCTGACCAACCTGCGGAGCATATCCTGAGATGACGTTCACAAAGAGCTTTCCAATCATAATTTTCACCATCATCAACCTATCACTCACTCTAGTCACACTCACCACACTGTCTACAAACTCCTCAGAAAACAGGACACCAACACCATTCACGCCCTCCAGGCACCCTTGCCACATAAACTTGTATTTCTGTCCCTGCCTTCCCTTCACCATTCTCACACCACTTCCCTTGCATCTTGTCTCTTGCACACAACATATGTCCACTCTTCTTCTGATCAATACCTCCACCACTTCTCCTGATCTCCCTGTCATTGTCCCTACATTCCATGTCCCAAACCTCAGAAACCGATCTCCACTTCGGGCTGCACCCTGCCCATATGTACTTGTGATTGTCATGGTTCCCTTTTTGAGGCAATGTTTTTATGGCCGGATGCCCTTCCTGACGCCAACCCTCTTAGTCGTCTCTTATGACACGCAGGGATACGGTGTACCTATTCTGACCAGGGTACACACTGGGAAACGTTTAAAACATGTAAATTCTGGGGGTGGGGGGGGGGGGTGGGGGGGGGGAGGCGTCAGCATCACGGCTGCGGTTTAAACATATTCCAACAATATCCAAACAGAACGATGAAAAAAAACAATCCGGGAAAAGTCTCCAAGCGAGAACGTCGATTTGAGAAAGAAGGAGCAGAGGCGGAAGAAAACGAGATACAGGGGGCGGGGCACAAGCCGAGACGAGGAGGAGAGCGAACAAGCACGTGTCCGGGAGGAGAGAAAGAATCAATATAGAATTATTTGTCTCGGGAGGTGAGGTGAGGGGGAGAAAATAAAATAAAAGAAACAAGCAATACAGCAATACAGCAATACAGAGGATGAACAGGGAGTCTGAATTCCCTTCATGAGCTCATGAGACACTTGAAATCGATACATCGCACGATTACTTTTTACAAACAGAAAACTCACGCCTTGTGCCTTATCGGTGGCGTCCTACACTGATGTGAATGGGAAATTAGAATTTGAGAAAAATAAGCTCCATCCCGTATGAAAAACATAATGTTGAATATATTGGTTCGGGTGATTGAAGGAAAAATAAAATAACCCATCGGTGAAGAGTTTCTGAACAGCTGGTGGAAATGAGAGGGGCAACAGCAATGATTAAGATATTGAGCAAAAGCTTTGGTACCAATCCGATTTTCATGATTTTCAATAAGTTTTAAAAGGTAGTAGATTGAGTGAACTGGATGAGGTTGCTCAAATTGAAGAGGATTGATGTTGACTGGAGAGGTGGTTGTTGTTGTTTTTGCTGTTGCCTCAATCAATTCTGGTTGAACAGACCAGCGACACGGAGATAGCTGATCGATCTCAATGGAACGACCCAGAGATCCCTCATATTAGCTGGGGGAGGAACATGTCGGAATCGTGCACTTTGTGACACCTTTTTGAAATTTGGCACGATGTTTGGGCCAGGCACGGGATTTTCAAGAACCCACTGGCTACAAGTTGGGGCACCCCCCTGGTGGCCGGTAGCTGCAAACTTCAAAATGGCCACCAATAGGTACGAAACGGACAATATCTCAGCTTCTACTGATCGTATATCTAAGTGTAATACCACTTTTTCCATGTTTTCGAGTACAGATAATCCATTTTTAAAGAGTATTTTAGGATTTGAGGTCAATTAAAAGGTCACCGAGGTCAAGCAGCAAACGAAGAAACATATTAAATGGAACAAGGCATCAATGGAACTGTCATCCTGAATCACACCAACATGATAATTGTTTTCCTGCTCGATCACATCACTCCATATTATTGCACTTATGATACACTGCTTTGCACTTATGACATGTCTTATGATTAGACTACGGATTTTTATGTGAAGAAAATAGGCCTTTATGTTTTGAAAAGTGGGAATTTTTTTTTTTTATGTGAAAAAATCCCGAAATATTTTTTTCCCCCGTTTTATTCATTTTTTATTATTACCAAGTTTTTCAGAAATCAGTCAAAAAAAGAACAAAAAATGGTAAGCTTTTTCCTGCACAACATTAAGCACTCTGGGCTAGTAAACAGGTAAAAAATGACGCTCAGGTACCTTTATTGCAACCGCATTGTTTGATAAGTAGAGGACTAGAAGAAATTGACAAGATTGCCTTTTAGGAACCCTTTTAGGAACGGTTAAAGTAGGTGTTTGAAATCATTATCTTGGTAATGTTCTCCTTGGTGAGGCGGTGTCGGCGGTCGGTGAGGACGTTTCTGTAGACGGAGAAGGACCTTTCCACGTCGACGCTGATGATGAGGCAGTACCTCAAGAGGGGGATGTCGGCAAGCTTGACTCCAGCCGGCACACCAACCTCAGATCCGTGCTGATCTCCATCCAGGATCAAAGCCACTGTCCTCAGCACACCAATGTCGGGATTGCGCTGCAGCACCGCCTTGAACTTGGTGAGCAGGATCTCCTTACGGCAGCCTCGGATCTTTTCGAGCTCTTCCTTGGCCTGATCAAGGAGCTGGAAGGCCTTGACCAGCTCCATGCCGGCCTCCTCCAGCTGCTTAAGGATCTTCGGGATGAACGACACGTGGGCATTTAAGAAGACCAAACTGAGCTTGATGTCCGCCTTTCCGAACAGGTCCTTGGCACTCCGGATTGCCATCGCGTGGTCATCGTTCAGCTGGTCCACAATGTCCTTGACGGCCTCACCGTCCTGTGAATTGGCAAAAGAATGCCAATGACGGTCATCAGTCATCACTGTCCTGTGTGTCGTATCCGACAATATAGTCCGCATCGTTTTCACAGTCCGTTTCACACAAGCAAAGGTCGGTCAAATTGATTGGCAAATCGAATTGGTCGAATGGTCGATCGAATCGAATCGAATCGATCGAATTGGTCGAATGGTCGATCGAAGCGATTGGTCGAATTGGTCGATTGGTCGAATCGGTCGGAATTGGCAAATGTAAACATTGATTTTCAGATTTTCCATGTAATAACGTTTCCAAAAATGTATAGGTTTGCTCATCTACCATGATTTTGAATGAAAAAACATAGTGAACCTGACTATACCGGTGTACACCGGAGGGGACTATAGGTTTGCACACCGTCAGTCCGTCAGTCTGTCAGTCCGTCACGCAAAGAACAGTTTTCCGGACTTTTTTTTCTAAACGCTTAATGCTAATGATTTCAAACTTGGCACATCGTTTCCTCATGATAAGTTACAGATCAACTTCGAACTTCACGACGTTTCGATCATTTTTGACAAGGTTATGGCACTTTGAACTTTGGGAATTCTGATAATTCTGATGATCCTTAACTCAGTGCTATTTTAAGTTTTAATTTCCTTTAAAAAAGATTTTCTCTGCAATAATAGGACCGATTGAGATCAAAATTTCACCGTAGGGGGGGACTCGGTCTGCAGAATATTTGAATGGTAATTATGATGTCACAGGTCACGTGGTTCGGCCGCCATATTGTTTTTCGTGAAAACACGAAAACCCCTTTTTCTCTGCAACGGCTGAACAGATCGAGGCCAAACTTTGCAGGCAAAATCGCATACCCATGATGAACAAAAAAGTCATCGAGCATGACATCATGCGTCACATGGTTTCAGAGTTATGACGTTTTTAAGCATGAACCTTTAAAACCGAGCTCCTCCGTCATTTTTGATCCAATCGAGGGGAAACTTCACAGATCTGTTCAGCATGTCAGTCTACTAAAATGTCCTTTTGGAATTTGTGATAGGGCACGTGGTTTGGCAGATATCGTTAATTAAACGAAAATATTTTAAAAATAGATATCTCTTGAATCGCTGGTACCTCAGACCATGAGTTGGTAATTATATAATTCACACAGTACAATACGTGCAGGCCGCTCCACGGAGCGACCTTGCGGGCTTATCGGCGAGGCTTGACACACATGTGTCTCTGCATACCTCAGATCAAGTTTGAAAACTAGCATCAACCGTGCATAAATTCGTATATTCGATCATTTTTGACAAAGTTGTGGCACTTTGAACTTTGGTCGGGGACATGTTGTTTTTTTGTTTTTTTTTGTATACAGAATCGAGGCTCGTGAAAGAGCTAACATTTATTTCACAAACAAATCAAACAGACAAACAAAATATATAAAAGGAGGGAGCGGTAGACAAGATGGGGAGAGAAGGGGAAGCACACAAACACAACATTTCAGAGCAGGGACATCGGGAGATGTGTGGGAGGGAGAGGGCTTGGGGGGAGGAGGCGTGGGAAGAGGGGTGGGGTGGGAGAAGTATAAAACACAAGGACTTCCAGGACAGAAGTTGGTATTTCAAAAAGTGGATTTGGGGTGAAATTAGCGGGGGTAGAAAAGATCAAAGTTTTGGATGGGGGGAGATAAGAGATGGTGGTGAACAGCTGTTTTAAAGACCTGGAGGGAGGAGTGGGATTGAAGAGAGCGAGGGAGTTTGTTCCAGAGGCGGGAGAAAAGAGGAGTGAAGGTGAGCAGAGAGTCTTGATTTTGGCAGTTTAACCATAAGAGGGTTGCAGGCAGATCTTGTGCGACCTGTAGGAATATTTGGGGGACAGAGCCCAGAGAGAGCTGGTGGGGCAAGGCCGGAGAGGAGTCGGTAGAAGACGGAAAGACCACCAACCTGCCTGCAGTGAGTGAGTGAAAGGCCCTTGGAGTTAGCTTCATCGTGGGAGATTCCAATGATTCTGAACGCTTTGGTTTCAACAGCGTGAAGACGAGCTAGGTGTGAGGCAGGAGCACCAGCCCAGAGGGGAGAGCAGTATTCCATTGAGCTGCGGATGAAAGCCTTGTATGTGGTGAGTTGCTCAGGTGTGCCAAGGAAGGACTTCGCACGACGGAGGATGCCCAGTCGGCGACTGGCTTTGGAGGCCAGATTTGAAATGTGGTTTTCCCAGGAAAGATCATGGCAGATAGTGAGACCCAAAAGCTTGAGTGACAGAACTTCTTGGAGAGGATTATTCAGAAAGTGGATGGGAGGGTTGTCCAGTCGGTCTTTTCGGAGAGACATCGTAGGTGTGAGATTTGTCAGGATTGAAAGACATGTTCCACTTGTTTGCCCAGTCTGTGATTTTGTCCAGGTCTGCAGAGAGTGAGGAGGCTGCAGACTGCCGATCTGAGGGATGAGGAATGGAGCGGCAGAGAGTGGAGTCATCAGCAAAGAGATAGGATTTTCAAGAGAGTCAGAGAGATCATTGATGAAGACCAGAAAAAGCACAGGGCCCAGAACACTGCCTTGGGGGAACTCCAGCCTGAACAGGAAGGGGAGATGAGAGAAATCCATTCAGGGCCACACGTTGACTACGACTAGAGAGGAAGTCCACCAGCCATGCGTGGAGATTTCCATGGATACCAAAGGAGGAGAGTTTGGTGAGCAGAGCGGGGTGCCAGACTGTATCGAAGGCACGTGATATGTCAGTCAAGGGAGACAGCTTTAATTTCCTGTTTGGCATTGAGGACCTCCATCCATTGTTGAGAAAGCAGAAGCAGCATGTCCAGAGTAGAGTGACCAGGTCTGAAACCAAATTGATGATCAGAGATCAAGTCATTGGAGAAGAGGAAAGATTTCATATCCGAAGCAATGATGGATTCCATGACTTTGCTGATAATTGGGAGAAGGCTGATTGGTCTGTAGTTGCTAGGATCTGTTTTTGCACCTTTTTTGTGCAAAGCGGTGATGTTGGCTGATTTCCAAGCAGATGGAAGATGACCTTGAGCAAAAGAGAGGGTGAAGAGAACAGAGAGAGGGAGTGAAAGAGCGGAAGAACAGGATTTGAGGACCTGTGGGCTGATGCCGTCAGGTCCAGTTGCAGAAAGTCGAGGGTTGACAAATTTTTCCACCTTGTCAGGAGGAAAGGACACAGAGTCCAGGAGCAGCTGGGTACGACTGGGTATGGTGGGTACAGAGAGGGATGGGTTTGGGACACAACATTAAGCGCAATACTCAAAGCGCAGCGCAATACTCAGAATGCTTGTTGATATTTCTTCAGTAACCTTTAAATTGATCTCAAATCCTAAAATACTCTTTAAAAATGGATTATCTGTACTCGAAAACATGGAAAAAGTGGTATTGCACTTAGATATATGATCAGTAGAAGCTGAGATATTGTCCGTTTCGTACCTATTCGTGGCCATTTTGAATTTTGCAGCTACCGGCCATCAGAGGGGTGTGCCGACTTGTTGCCAGTGGTTTTTGAAAATTTCATGACCTGCCCTGTCATGCCAAATTTCAAAAAGGTGTCACAAAGTGCACGATTCTTGTGTTTTATGACATGTTCCTCCCCCGCTATATCCAAGATAGGCTATGAGCCAAGGGGGTTGGTCGGTACCATACAGATGGAGTAAGGCTCATTGTGATTTTTAGCAAGATATATGTCCCTAGATATGAAAAAAAAGTGATAGCAGTGTATAACTCTCGGCCATCTCAGTGTTATCACCCGAAATATTATTATAGGCTATGAGCCAAGGGGGTTGGTCGGTACCATACAGATGGAGTAAGGCTCATTGTGGTTTTTAGCAAGATATATGTCCCTAGATATGAAAAAAAAGTGATAGCAGTGTATAACTCTCGGCCATCTCTGTGTTATCACCAAAGGTGGGCGGTCCGCTTCGAAAGTCCGCTTATCCGCTGCAGCGGACTAACGTTTTCGAAGCGGATAAGCGAATCAGAACAACCCCCGGAAACCGAAGCGGATAAGCGTAAGCGGACTACCGAAAAATTAAAGCGCATCGCGATTCGCCAAATCAGCTGTTAGCCTGAGCCGTTACTCTAGAATTGTGAATATTTATTTAAGTGAATAATAAGTGAAAACTGAATATTTTATTGGACGCTAGAGCGGCAATAACGTCAAGATGGAGAGATTTCTGACTCTCCAGCCCAGCGGCAGTGCCAGGGACAGGCACACGAGCGACGCAAACCAGCAGTCCCAGCACAGCGACATCCACAACCCGGTGGTCAACATGATGGGGGACGTGGAGGACAGTCAGGAGATCTGCGCCCTGACCCCTCAGCTCGCGCGCAGCGAGAGCAGGATGTCGCTGGACTCAATCGAGTCGGCTGAGATCAACGTGACAATGGACACAGACAATTCCTCAAGAAGGCCCACGAGGTGGAGGAGGAAGACGAGGACTAGTCAACAGACTGCTAGTCTGTTGACTAGTAGACTCTCTTGTCAAAGAAAGGATGGGCAAATTGATTTTTCTTTAATGTAACTTGCATATATTAAAATTATATTTAAATTAACTGTAGAGTAGAGTAGAGTCGAGTGGAAAACTTTATTTCAATAAATTTTGAATAAATTTTATTTAAATAAAAATGTATATTTTTGATCTTAAAAGCTTTGTTTGTCTTTGTAGTAGTTAGAAATGGCTATTTAGGCTTAAAACGCATTAAATTCCCTTTAGAAACGTCAAAAAGCGCTTTAAAAACGTCGAAGTGCTTTTAAAAATCGAATCGAAGCAGATAAGCGGTAAGCGGACTAAGATTTTCGGCCGCTGAAGCGGATAAGCGAATCGGACTACACGGGCTGGCGGAGCGGATAAGCGGTAAGCGGACTTAAAATTTTCCGAATCGCGCCCACCTTTAGTTATCACCCGAAATATTATTATACGCCTGCTTCGCTTCGCCAAAAAATGTGATATTTGCTAAAATTGGAATAAATATGTTTTTAAGGACCACAGAGTGCCAATAATTTGCATACTGGATGCCAACTAATATAGTAATAGAAATATAGAACATTTGTGGGGGTTATTTATCAAAATATTGATATAATGACAAAAAATATGTTAAATTTAGTGAAAAAGTGGTCGAAATCACTTTGAGTTCAGAATTCACATTGTACATTTTTGTCAATATTTCAAAAATGAAAACTCCCAGAGTAACATTTGACCCCTCAAAATCTTCGCAAGGAACCACTGCATTGGAATATATCATTACTTTGTAATATGGTGGTTGTTTGGGGCACATATTTTGGCAAAGTTCAAAATATGTTCAACCATACCCCCTAATTTTGATATTTTGGAACGAAACATAGCTTTTGAACATTTTAGGTTTATTCGTCTACTACTTTTGGTATCTCAGTGTAATTTTTGGTATTAGCTAGTATCCTAAAGTAGGTTTGTAACATCAGCTACATTATATTTCACAATGCATGCAAACTTGCTCCACACTCTAGGTTTATCATGATCTCTCGAACAAATACGATCTCGATCTCGATCTCGGCACTCTGTCGTCCTTAAAAACATATTTATTCCAATTTTAGCAAATATCACATTTTTTGGCGAAGCGAAGCAGGCGTATAATAATATTTCGGGTGATAACACAGAGATGGCCGATAGTTATACACTGCTATCACTTTTTTTTCATATCTAGGGACATATATCTTGCTAAAAATCACAGTGAGCCTTACTCCATCTGTATGATACCAACCGGTCAATTTGGGGGGTCTGGCTCATAGCCTAAGATGGTGTGCTCTTGCCTGCAGTTAAGCCAGTACTGCGCAGTCTTCCATGTATGTTTTATTGTATGTGGAGCGGCCTCGCAGCGGTTGCAGGTGTCATCGAGTCTCGGAAATATGAACAGAGGCGAATCTGGAAGGAGTGTTGCTAGGTAGTTTGTGTATTAGCATGGTCAAGTCTACGGTCTTGTAAAATTTGGTGACTTGCTCAACAAGGTCTACAAAAGTTAGTTGACAGTTTTTACAAGTGGCTGAAGACTATAAAATGATCATTTATGTGCAGAGAATAAAGGTGACATGAATTAGCGTGGTCAAGTCTACGGTCTTGTAAAATTTGGTGACTTGCTCAACAAGGTCTACAAAAGTTAGTTGACAGTTTTCACAAGTGGCTGAAGACTATGAAATGATCATTTATGTGCAGAGAATAAAGGTGACATGAATTTGCAACATGCCAGATGCAGGATTTATCATCTCTGTAAAAGGAAGACAGTTGGACCAAATTACATAGCAGAGATATATCTTCAAAGTGTATTGGCATAGGATGGCAGGTGTTTGGAAGGAATTGCTGCACACTTGCCAGGAAGGCGTCAAATGCAGCAAAATATCTCACGGTGTCCATGAAGAGTAGGTGAGCTATCTGCGTCACCTTGAACATTCTTGCTCTAATGCAGGGGGCACTGCATCAACGGCTGCGATCCCAGCAAATGATGCTTCCTGCAGTTATGTGCTGCATGCAAAAGAAGAAGGAAAATAAAAAGTTTCATGAGATTAAGAAGTTGAACTTGGTTGCTTGCTGTTCCAATCTAAGACATTGCTTGACGTCCCATTTGTTCATTTCCTGTGTCTTTCATATGATCACATACTCGTAATGTTTGTCTTGCCTGTTTAATATGTACAAGTTCCTACGTGATCCTCAAATATTGTGAAGAAATAAAACGATGCCTAAAGAACGAGATGGGGCACATTGTTATCGAAGAGCTTTGCAGTGTTAGAAGGAAGGATTCCTCCTCAATTGTCATCTATCTATTCTATTCGTCTATATTCTATATCTTTTGCACTTTCTATCTATATATTCTATATCTATACTATATATACTCATAGTCTATACTATACACTCAACCCTCGGCTATCGCGCCTAATTGGTGCCGCCATCGGTGCGCGTTAGCCGAAATCGCGATAGCCGAACTGAAGAACGTATGGTAATAATTCTAATTGGTGCCAGGACCCCCAAGTTGACCACATATTTAACCTATTTTTGCCACTTTTTTTACCAGGTGTTTCTACCATATAAAGAAACATGAACATATAAAGAAACATTAAAACAAGAATCACAATATGTAAATAAAAATAAAATGATGAAAAACGTACTTTCTTTAACCATTTTATTTACTTTTTGGGGACGATGAGGGGCTTAGATGGTTGGGTAGGTTCCGAGGCTTGGGTGGAGGCTTATTGACCATCCCTACGTGCCTCTAACTCATCCAGGATTGCGTCAGCTGTAGCACCAGAGAAGCCCTCAACGTCAGAGGGCTCGTCAAAGACAGAGGGCTGTGCCTCGTTGCGACGCTGTAAGAATTCGGTGATCTGGCATTGGCGGAGGGAGTTGATGTGGGCGTGATACTGCTCCTCGTAACCTGCCAGTGCCTTATTAATAAAGGAGCACCTTGCTTCGCTGTTGATTGTTAAATCTTGTTCAAGGAGGTGGCGAAGCTGGCAACCCAAGTCTATCATCTTCTTGATGTCGGCCATGGATAATCCCTCACGCCTCACATTTACACCTTCCTCATCCTCTCCTGAACTGTCCTCTTCTTGTTCCACATCATCTTCCTCAATTATTTCGTCGACAGTAACTGCAGCAGGCTGTATCATTTCTCGGATGTCCTCACCAGTCGTCTCAGCAAAACCAGCTCCAGGGATTTGGCGTGCCTCTTCCGCCGCTGCCTCTACTTCTGCCTCAACAGTCTGTGGCGTACCTGGCACAGCCACCTGGCGGTCCTCAGGGAGACCTTCCAAAATGTTACGCCAGGCATGATTGATAGTGGCTGGGGTAACATTGTTCCAGCAGTCTACCATTAAGTCGATAGCCTGTTTCACATTGTAGTTTTTCCAATACCGAATCACTTTTTGTTCTGCCTCAGTATCCCATTGAACCATGTCATCCTCATCCTCACTGTCGAGCAATTGCTGGATAACGGCGGTGTCTTTAGTTGCCTGCCGCATCTTCCTAAATTGCCGTGTGGAATAGGATGCCTTCACAACTGATATGACCTCCTGATCGAGGGGCTGGATCAAGGAAGTCGTGTTTGGTGGCAAAAACTCGACCTTCACATTAGGATGCTCGGCCCTTAGCAGTGGCGAATGTCCAGGGGGTATTGTCGAGGAGCAGGAGAATGTTCAACCTTATGTTTTGGGACTTGCAAAAATCCTCAACCTCGGGAATGAATGCCTCCTTGAGCCAGTCCTGGGAAAGTTTGGCCGACATGTACCCCTTCTTTGATGTCAACCAGTCCCCACTTGCCGCCTCGCCAGATATCTTCACACTTTTCACTTTATGACGGGACATGAACTTATCTACCCACCCTTTGGATGCAAGAAAGACTGGAGGTTGTTGCACACCCATCTTACGAGCCACAGCAGCATAAATGTCCTTGGCAGTGTCCATAATTTCACGAGTATCAATCGCCAAGTTTCGCTTTGCTTGCCTCTCCAGATATCGTCCTAGTAATTGTTCTGGCTTGAGGAGCAATTGATTACGGCTTCGCATAGCTTGGGCACCTGCTTCTGATGAGGCAAGATTCATATGGGCCTTGATATGGTCACGGTTTTGGTAAATACCTCGCACTGTTGACTCATTTATCCCAAATTTCTTTCCAACACTTCGCCTTGTTTCACCATTGTCGATCAACTGCACAATTTCGCATTTCTGAGCGTAAGTTAAGTTCTTCCTCTTCTTGATTTCCCTTGCAGGTGCCGTTGCATTACGCTGGGCAATGGTGGGGGGTCGGGGTCGGGGTATATCGGCCATTGTTATATCACAAAAAAAAGGTTTAGACACTGCTATTACAGTACATACAGTATTCACTCTGAGGCGATGCGCACTTGAATGGCGCCGGGCGGACAATCACAGTGCCCCTGATGTCCTGACGTCACAACCAATCAGCACGTGAATCACCCCACGCTCGGTGATGACGTAGCACCCGGACTGTTTGAATTTTTTTTTCCACCATTTCCGGTGCGCTATAGCGCGTATTTGGGGCGCGATAGTCGTGTTTGTGCAGTTTTTTAGGTAGCCGCGATAGCAGATAAACGCGATAGCTGAGTTCGCGATAGCCGAGGGTTGAGTGTATATAAAAAGACCGAGGGTCTACGTTTGTCTTGGGTAATCTCAGCTGACGCCACGAGTAGGGAGTTGGTTATCCTTGACAAGATGGCCTAGTTCACGATTCCGTCCATGGTTTTATCAACTTGAATGAAGAAAACAAAACTCACCGTAATCGTATTTGACGACCTTTTTCATGCACCATTCGTATCGCATCCTAAGATGGGGAATCGAAAATGTCTATTACGTACTATTGAAAGGTACCTTTTTAGATGTTTTCAACCTTTCGGCTTAAGGTGGCTGGGTGAGATCTTGGTGCTGGGTTTGAGTCCCCCTGTCAATTCGTTGAATTAACACCAGTTGGGTTGCCTCATCCTGTCATCTTTCCGAGGTAGGCAAAATGAGTACCAGCTGACTTGAAATGGGGGGCATTGCATCAGCGGCACAACCGCACCCCCAGAGGATGATGCGGGCAACAGGCTGCATACGACTACCACCACCAACCAAACCCTACCCATCCTCAAGGGGAGGGGAAGCCTCGGTTGACCCATGTAATTATGTCTTTTAATTACGTGATGTTTGAACGTGATTTTGGACCTTTACAATGTCTATTAATTACATAATATTAATTGGAACGTATTTTTTGGACTTTTCGATTCTTGTTCAGACCTTTGAACCCTTTTTAAACTCCTTAGGCCCTTTTACACTCCTTGGACTTAGACCCTTACTTTACACCACTTAGACCCTTCAGGCTGAGCTTAAATGCACAAACTCCACCTACTTTCAGGGTGGGGAGGGGTTGGGGGGGTTACAAGGGTGAAGTCTCGATTTTTTTATTTTTTTTGTATACTGAATCGAGGCTCGTGAAAGCGCTAACATTTATTTCACAAACAAATCAACCAGACAAACAAAATATACAAAAAGAGGGAGCGGAAGACAAGATGGGGAGAGAAGGGGAAGCACACAACCACAACATTTGAGAGCAGGGACATGTGTGGGAGGGAGAGGGCTTGGGGGGAGGAGGCGTGGGAAGGGGGGGGCGGGGGGGGTGGGAGAAGTATAAAACACAAGGACTTCCAGGACAGAAGTTGGTATTTCAAAAAAGTGGATTTGGGGTGAAATTAGCGGGGGTAGAAAAGATCCAGGTTTTGGATGGGGGAAGATAAGATATGGTGGTGAACAGCTGTTTTAAAGACCTGGAGGTCCTGTACCTGGTGGAAGTACCTCCAGGTACTTCCACCACTTCTCCTGATCTCCCTGTCATTGTCCCTACATTCCATGTCCCAAACCTCAGAAACCGATCTCCACTTCGGGCTGCACCCTGCCCATATGTAGTTGTAATTGTCATGGTTCTCTTTTTGAGGCAATGTTTTTATGGCCGGATGCCCTTCCTGACGCCAACCCTCTTAGTCGCTTCTTACGACACGCAGGGATACGGTGTACCTATTCTAACCAGGGTACACACCGGGAACCCGAGAATTAAAAAAAAAGAATAAAAACCCGAGAGTAAAATGAAGTTATCACAAAGCGCCGACATTTCGGACTTTACTCTCCGTCAGAGCAAAATAATAGATTGGGTCTGAGTGAGGAAAGCAGCACTTACGTTTTGCTATGTAGCATGTCCAGTGTTTGAAAGACGAGGGTGTACAGATACTCAAGCTGAAATAACTCATCCAATGACATGTTAACAAGCGGTTATCAATATCCATGAAATGCAGCAAAAATAATCCGAACGTTAGTTAATGTAACAGTAGTTATGGAGTGAATACTGTATTATGTTCTTCAATAAGGAGGAAACAAGGGTAGGGAGGGAGGTGAAGGAGTCTGGGCTCTAGCAGAATACGGACAAAAGGATGGCAAGGCACAAACTCGTCCGAGAAGATGTTTATTCGTAAAACCAACTCGGGAACACTGTAAAGCCCGTTTATCGGGCTGCATTATAAAGCACAACCAGAAACCGAAAGCCACGCCTCTGCTTCGGTGGTCACGTGATCCACAGGTGTAGCTCATTATACCCGCACGCGCGGCACGCTTTGGTGGTCACGTGACCAGCCACTCTGGCGCCGTGGATCCCCGCCGGTGACGTCACCGGCTGGAGCAAGGAGATTCTGATGCCGGTCTTGCTTGGGGGACCCATGGGTCGCTACAGAGGAAAGATTTGTGGCAATGCTCTATGTTTCAAACTACATCACGTACAATGCTCTATACAGAGCGTCGGTGCCGTTGAAGCAGTTTCTCTGGGTAAGGTCCCAATCCAGGATGGGGTCGCCACTCCAACACAGGACATTATGGCAGGAATTTGTTCAGGGTACCGGCGATATCTCACCTACCCTTCGTGAAGGACACCGTGGGATCATGAAAGTCCACAACCAATGTCGGCAGACGGGACGCACCGTTTAACGTCCATCCGAGGGACGGCACACACATTGATGAATCACCCCACCTGTGAAATATCAGGATGACAGTTTATAGCTGGGTCGGGATTCTCACCATCCTGGAGAGCTTAGAGGCGAGTGTGCGTACCTCTAGGGCCTAGGCCATCCAGCTGCCCATATGTTTGAATAAAGATCTACTATATAAGAGAGATGTCTGTCTGTCTGTCGCCATTTTTCTCAGAGTTGGCTGAACGGATCTTCGTCAAACTTCATCAGTGAGTGCCTGGTAGTGTTTTAGGCAAAAAATAAAAAAGATCGTTTTTTAAAAGTTTTTTATTTTTATTTTAAATCGCTCGATAGTGCCGAAGCCTTTTAAAATTAATGACAGTTATATACAAGTACACATTCGCATAAATAAATACAAAACAATCATGAGAAATTTGAACACAAATAAATCAAACAATTCCGGAAGTGTACGAAGTTGGTAGTACGGCTTCGATGGACTCATGTGAGTATGTTTATAAATTACGTACTGTTTGAGCGTGACTTGGACCTGACAACGGCCATTACTTATGTACTAGCCGAAACCCGTGGAACATGCACGGAAGGGAGGATGTGTTGTATGGATAGATTGTACCATTATGGATGGCATAGGGGAGCGCTCATGGGATCTTCTTCTTCCGTTAAGCTCCAATTTTTTCTCTTTAAGTTAAGCCCAATCAGTCCTCTCTGCTCGAAGTGCTCAGGCCATGCCTTCCCGCTCTCATACTTTTATTGCCGTTCGGTGTAGAAAGAGATTGACATATCGTTCGTCTGTTTCAGCTCGTTATCTTTAAGCTTCCTTACGTCTCGCCACCTGCTACACCTCTCTGAGTTACGAGGATTTATGCAACGCACCCCGAGTATCGCAACGTCACTCCATTTAACTTTATTAAAACGACGATAAAGACATTTCCTTATATATCCTAATTTAAAATGTTCAAGGGAATAAAAAGACCATTTGGTTCACACCACCCATGTTCACACCACTCGACTGTCCAATCAGCGGATGGCTCGCTTCGCCTTCGCCCAGCAGACGCCAATACGATGGCGTCGTAAGATGGCGTCGTATCGGCAGTTAATCGGATGCTTTTGGGCCCAACGTCGGCTAATTCAGATTTTTCTAGTATGGCTGTACGTGATAAACAAAGAGTGCGGTTCGTAGATCGTAAATCCATTAGTGCCGTGGGCATCGGGTCACTGGGTGCGGCGTAAAAGGGATAACAAAGTCGAGTCCTTACGCTATTATTATATAGATTATTGGACCGTGCCGACGTCTATTAATTCAGTTGCATACCATTGCAATGTAACTTTTGGACACCACAGACCCTTTAGACCCCTTACTTAAATCCTTATTTAGACTCCTTACTTTAGATCCTTAAGACATCTTAGTCCCCTTCATACTCCTTTTTTTTTTTGTATACAAGATCGAGGCTCGCGTAAGAGCTAACATCAATCACAAAAAGAAAAACGGACACACAAAACATACAATAAAGGGAGCGGGAGACAAGATGGGGAATGGGGAGAGAGAGGGAAGCACACAAGCATAACAGCAGAGAACAGGGACATCGGGATATCTGTGGGAGGGAGAGGGCTTGGGGGGAGGAGGCAGGGGGAGGGGGGTGGGAGAGGTATAAAACACATGGACACTGCTCGGACTTCCAGGAAAGAAGTCGGAATTTCAAAAAAGTGGATCTGGGGTGAATTAATGGGGGTAGAAAAGATCAACGTTTTGGATGGGGAAGATAAGAGATGGTGGTGAACAGCTGTTTTAAAGACCTGGAGGGAGGAGTGGGATTGAAGAGAGTGAGGGAGTTTGTTCCAGAGGCGGGAGAAAAGAGGAATGAAAGAGTGAAGGTGAGCAGAGAGTCTTGATTTTGGCAGTTTAACCATAAGAGGGTTGCTGGCAGATCTTGTGCGACCTGTAGGAATATTTGGGGGACATAGCACAGATAGAGCTGGGGGAGATAGGCCGAATTGGATTCGGTAGAAGACAGAAAGACCACCAACCTGCCTGCGGTGAGTGAGTGAAAGGCCCTCACAATCAGCTTCATCACGGGAGATTCCAATGATTGTGAAAGCTTTGGTTTCAACAGTGTGAAGCCAACCCAGGTGTGAGACAGGAGCAGCAGCCCAGAGGGGAGAGCAGTATTGCATTGAGCTGCGGATGAAAGCCTTGTATGTGCTAAGGAGCTCAGGTGTGCCAAGGAAGGAATTCACACGACGGAGGATGCCCAGTCCGCGACTGACTTTGGAAGCCAGCTTGGAAATGTGGTTTTCCCAGGAAAGATCATGGCAGATAGCCACCAGGATTTGGAAGAGGGAGACAGGTTTGAGAGTTCGGTCTTGAGAGTGGAGAGATATTGCTTCCTGGCTCTCCTGAGGGTGGACACACACTTGTTTCAGGCTTTGTGAAAGGAAATGAGATTTCCTTCCGTTGGATTTGCTTTCCAGGAGGCGAAGGCAAATTGTTTCTGGGCAACTGCCTCACTACAAGCTTCAGTGTACCATGGATGGGAGGAGGGTATGACAACTGCAGACGAGATGGGATAAATCTGTGCATGAGAGAGCAGTTTACTTTGGAAGAATTCCCAGGAAGAGTTAATGTCAGAGGCAGTAGAGATGGGAGACCAGTCCAGATGATTTATGGCTGCTTGAAGACCGTGCCAGTCGGCTTGAGTGAAATGCCAGACTCGTCGATGCTGAGGAGGCTCTCTGAGAATGGCCAGAGAGATGTCCACTTTAACAAGCACATGATCAGAAGAACCGATTGGAGCAGAAGAAGAGCAGCAGACATTTGCAGGAAAGTTTGTCATAACCAAGTCTGGAAGACAAGATACTCCATTGACTGAGATCCGGGTCGGGAAATTGACAGATTGTGTCAGTTACAATGAGTCACAGAAGTCCTTTGCTGAGGAGCCATGGCTGGTGAGAGAGGTACCCACACCCAGCCAGTTGGCATGATGACAGTTGAAGTCGCCACATATGAGGAAGAGAGAGTTGGGATGAGTGGATAGAAGTTGGTCCATGTTGTCAGACAGCGAAATGTAAATGGAGTCATCACTGTTTGGAGGATGGTACAAAACACGTATGAACAAAAGGTGGGAGCAGAGAGGAAGCCGTAGCCAGAGGTACTCCTGGTGGTAGGGTGGAGAGAGGGCAGTGCAAGGAGAGTGAGGAGGAGAGTTTTTTTGTAAAGATAGCAACCCCACCACCAGGACGAGGCTCAGGTCTATCATACCGGAAGGAGTAACCAGGAAGAGATATTAAGGAATCAGAGACATCGTGAAGAAGGAAAGTTTCTGTTAAGCAGATTACATCTGGTTTGTCAGAAGCAACCTGTATGGAGAGATCAATCAGGTTTGAGCAAAGGCCCCGGATGTTTGAGGTCCACACCGTTAAGTAAGAGGGAAGGGGGGAGGCGTCGGGTGCAGGACAGGGGAGGGGTAGGGTAAGATGAAGGGTGAGAGGGGGGGGTAGGGAGAGCTGTTGATAGTGTGTCAGAAATTGCAGAAGAGTTAGGAGAAAGGGAAGGATGAGGAGGGCAAAAAGGTTTATAGTGATGGGATGAGGCACAGTGAGGGGTAGTTGGGGGCAGAGCAAAGTAGAAGGTTGAAGGAGGTGGAGGTATGAGATAGAAGGGAGACGAAGTGAGGAGGAGGCAGCTTTGAGGGGGTGGGGGGAGAATTGGAGAAAGATGGTAGGGGGGGAGATTTGAAGGGGAGAGGTTGGGGGGGAGTTTTGAACGGGAGGGGTGAGGGGGGAGTTTTGAAGGGGAGGGGGGAGTTTTGAAGGGGAGGGGAGAGGGGGAGATTTGAAGGGGAGGGGCAAGGGGGGATATTTGGAGGGGAGGGGGGAGAATTGAAAATGAGGGGGGAGATTAGGAGGTGGGGTGTGAGGGGGGAGTTTAGAAAGTGGATGATTAGTGAAAAATGAACATTTATTACAAACTGGGTTTATTGTGATTTTCAAGTCAGAGATCCGTTTAAAATCGATAGAGGAGGGGTGGAATACAACAACAACACAACATGCATTTTAAGGCCATTTTCCCTGCTAGAGCGGGGGTTAGCCTTGCGGTCCCCATGACAATCTTCTCCATCTTGCCCTATTTTCTGCATCGCTCCTTGTTAACCCCCTTGCCCGCATTTCTTCTTCCACCATCTTTAGCCAAGTCTTTCTCGGTCTTCCCCGTCTTCTACTTCCTTCTATTCCATCACTCTTCTCAACCAGTCACTTTCATCCTTCCTCAACACATGACCAAACCATCTCAACCTGTTCCTCTTCACAGCATCAATCACAGGCTCTATTCCCATCATCTTTCACAATTCATCATTTGTCTTCCTCTCTCAACGATACTCCGCACATCCATCGAACCATTCGCATTTCCACCCTTTCCAACCTTCGTTGCTGCTCTACGTTCATTACCCATGTCTCGCTCCCATAAATCATAACACTTCTCACACATGCAGCATACACCTTTCCCTTCAGCTTCAACGACACTCCCCTCCTCATCAGCACGCCACTCAGTTCCCGAAACTTCTTCCATGCACATCTCACTCTAGCAACCGTTGCCGAGTCTGATCCACCTTCTCCATTCAGCATGTCTCCGAGGCAGCAAAAAAATTTCACACCTTCCAGCTTCACTCCGTCTCCAAGATCCAACTCAACATTTCCTCCATGTGCAGCTCCCTCTGTGCACACCTTACATTTGAATGTAGCTGCCACACTGGTTAATGACCCTCTCAGACCACTACATTTTTGATGAACCCACTCAGCGCACATTGTACATTGAATGGAGTTCACTCCGACACCCTTTCTGCACACAGCACAGGGCCACTTCCCAGTTCTTTCCACCTCACCACATGCTTTACCACTTGCCATCACCTTCATCTTTCCGATATTCACCTTCAGACCTTTTGTCTCCATACATTCCTTCCACTTGTTAATCTTTTCCTTCCGTCCATCCATACTTTCCGCAATCAACACCAGATCATCTGCATACAACAACTCCCACGGTAAACCCTCCTTTACGTTCTGAGCCAGCACCTCCATCACAGCTACAAATAGTAGTGGACTTAGTACCGACCCCTGATGCACTCCCACCTTCACCTCAAACTCACCACTGTCCCCGTCCTTCGTCCTTACAGCTGTGCGTGCTCTTTTGTACATTGCCATCACTACTCTGATCAATCATTCCTCCACTCCTAACTTCCTCATTGTCCATGTCAATACTTTGCGGGGAACCCTATCGAATGCTTACTCCAGATCAACAAACCCAAGAAACAACTTCTTCCTCTATTCCATGTACTTCTCCTGCAACTGCCTCACAATAAAAAGTGTGTCTGTCGTTCCTCTTCCTGGCATAAATCCAAACTGCATTTCGTCGATCTTCACTTTCTTCCTTATCCTCCTCTCCAACACCCTTTCCAATACCTTCATTCCATGCTCCAATAACTTTATCGCTCGGTACGAGCCACACTCTAGAGGGTCACCTTTCCCCTTGTATAGAGGGACGAGGGTACTCAGTTCCCAATCCACTGGAATGCGGCCTTCTTTCACCACCAGATTACAGATCTCTGTCATTCTCTTCACACTCCACCTTCCTGCTGCCTTCAACATATCTCCCACAACTCCCGTCGGCCCTCCCGCTTTTCTACTCTTCATTGCTTTTATCTTATCCCGCTATCGTCGGCCCTCCCGCTATTTTAGCCTGGTGTTGGGCTAGCGGCTAGGGTGCCGGCTTAGGATCCTAGGATCCTGGGTTCGAATCCCGGTCAATCGCTGAATTAACGCCAGGGGGGTTGACTCAGCCTGTCATCCTTCCGAGGTCGGCAAATTGAGTACCAGTTCACTGGTAATTCCCTGCTTGTCGTTAAAGGCGGCAAAAAGGGTTGGCGTCAGGAAGGGCATCCGGCCGTAAAACATTGCTTCAAAAAGGGGACCGAAAAACAACAACAACCACAGTTCCCGAAAAAGGCCAACCCCCGCTTGCGGGGAAAAATGGCCTCTAAAGGTGGTTTATTGCTTTTATCGCTTCCACAACTTCCTTCTCAGTTGTCTTCTCTGCCGGTCCTAAAACTGGGTTACTCTCGATGTTGCCATCCCATTCATTTTCTGTATTCAACAGCATTTCCATATATCTTTTCCATCTTCCTTTAATTCCATCTGGGTCCACAACGATTTGTCCCACTTCATCCTTCAAGCAACTCACCCCCATCACATCACACCTCTCTTTCGCTATCTGCTTTGCAATCCTTAATACTGCTCTCTGACCCTCTTCCGGATCCAAGCGTTCTCCGAACACTTTCCTACATGCCTCCTGCGCCTTTGCTACCTCTTTCTTTGCAGCCTTCTTGGCTGCCTTATAACTTTCATGCTCTGCTTTTTCTGCACCATACCCTTCGCCTTCTGCCACTCCTTGAACTTCTTCCTCTTCTCGTCAATCCTCTTTCCAACTTCATCATCCCACCACCATGTTTCCGAGTGCCTCGGTGGTCCTTTTGTCCATCCACATACCTCACCAACGGCTCCCAACAGACTATCTTTCATTGACATCCAACCACGTTCAAGCTCAACCACATCATCCTCGACCCTACTCAGCCTCTCTTTTAATGCCTCCCTCACTGTCACCTCTTTCAACCTCCACACCTTCATTCTCGGTTGGTACTTCACCTGCCGAGCTCACCTCGCACCTTTCACCCTTATGTCGCAGACAACCAAGTGGTGCTGTGAAACAGCCTCCTCCCCCGGGATCACCTTTGTGTCCCGTAGGTGCCCCCTATCTCGCCTACGCACCATCAGGTAGTCAACGGTTGTTGTCGACCCACCTGACGTGTATGTAACAAGCTTATTATCCCCTTTCTGGAACTGAGTATTACAAATCAACAAATCAGCTCCATCAGCAAACTCCAAAATCGTTTCACCTTCTCCATTTTTCACACCATATCCGTAACCCCCATGAACTCCCTCAAAACCGTCCATACTCTTTCCCACATGTCCATTTAGGTCTCCTCCTACCACAACAACTTCCTCATCTTTCACGTTTTCCATCAGCTTCTCTATCGCACAGCAGAACTTGTCCTTCTCTTCATTGCTCCGACCAACCTGCGGAGCATATCCTGAGATGACGTTCACAAAGAGCTCTCCAATCATCATTTTCACCATCATCAACCTATCACTCACTCTAGTCACACCACACAGTCACACCACACTCACCACACTGTCTACAAACTCCTCAGAAAACAGGACACCAACACCATTCACGCCCTCCAGGCACCCTTGCCACATAAACTTGTATTTCTGTCCCTGCCTACCCTTCACCATTCTCACACCACTTCCCTTGCATCTTGTCTCTTGCACACAACATATGTCCACTCTTCTTCTGATCAATACCTCCACCACTTCTCCTGATCTCCCTGTCATTGTCCCTACATTCCATGTCCCAAACTTCAGAAACCGATCTCCACTTCGGGCTGTACTCTGCCCATATGTAGTTGTGATTGTCATGGTTCCCTTTTTGAGGCAATGTTTTTTATGGCCGGATGCCCTTCCTGTCGCCAACCCTCTTAGTCGCCTCTTACGACACGCAGGGATACGGTGTACCTATTCTAACCAGGGTACACACCGGGTACTGTATTGAAACGTTATTTGCAATTAAGAAGACCACCAACCTGCCTGCGGTGAGTGAGTGAAAGGCCCTCACAATCAGCTTCATCACGGGAGATTCCAATGATTCTGAAAGCTTTGGTTTCAACAGTGTGAAGCCAACCCAGGTGTGAGACAGGAGCACCAGCCCAGAGGGGAGAGCAGTATTGCATTGAGCTGCGGATGAAAGCCTTGTATGTGCTAAGGACCTCAGGTGTGCCTGAGCACCTTCACTCTCCTGAGCATCTTCACTCACCTTCACTCTTTCATTCCCCTTTTCTCCCGCCTCTGGAACAAACTCCCCCATTCCCTTCATTCCCACTCCTCCCTCCAGGTCTTTAAAACAGCTGTTCACCACCATCTCTTATCTTCCCCCATCGAAAACCTTGATCTTTTCTACCCCCGGTAATTCACCCCAGAGTCCTTGCAGTGTTCATATGTTTTATTCCTCTCCCACCTCCCCCCAAGTCCTCCCGATGTCCCTGCTCTCAAATGTTGTGTTTGTGTCCTTCCCCCTCTCTCCCCATCTTGTCTGCCGCTCCCCTTGTTTTTTGTGTTTTGTGTGTCGGTTTGTCTTTTTGTGATTAATGTTAGCTCTTTCACGAGCCTCGATCTTGTAAAAAAAAAAAAAAAAGGTCTTTGAAATGTTGTTGTTTTCATCAACAAAAAATCAATCAAATCAACAAATGAAATCAAATAAAAAAAATCAATCAACAAAACAACAAAAAATGTTGGTGTTTTTATCATATTTTGCCACAAAATCACCACGTAATCATGTGATTGTAGGAGCTGTGCTCCCACGTCAATCGGAAGAATGGACGCGACAAAAGCTGGAATTCGTCCGAGTTTCTTTGTTGTCACAAAACAACTCGGGTACTCTGAAAAGCCCGTTTATCGGGCAGCAATATATATACACACATTATCCCGGAGCGTTTGCCCGGGAAAGGCGAGAGGGGTGGCCGCGGCCTGGCAAGTCGAGGGCGGGCATGCCCGGGCATGCCCGGGCGTCCCGGATGCGGCCTGGCAAGTCGAGAGCGGGCGTGGCCGGGCGTCCTGGATGAGCCCGGCATGGTGATCGCTCCGCGTCCTTGGTAGGTGCAAGGCGATTGTGTAAACTTGGACACACGTCCCCCAGAATCGACTTGCACCGGCAGGGTCAATTTTAGGGGGGTCCTGATGACCCGGCCGAAGCGACCCCTGGCGGGTCGTGGGGGGGGGGGGGTCCGGTGTGGTGGTGGGCGGTCGAGTGGGGGGCACCGTGGACGGGGGGCGGCCTCGCCGCGGCGGAAGGGCCAACCGTGGCGGTTTGTCGATGTCCACGTGCGCCGGCTTGAGGCGGTCCACCGCAATCCGGTCCGACCTGCCGCTGATGTCGATGACGAACGACTTGTCGTCCCGTCGCAGGACCTGGAAGGGCCCGTCGTACGGCGGCCGGAGTGGCCCCCGATGTGCGCCATGACGCACAAAAACGTACTCCGCTGTGCAAAGCGCTGGGGGGACGTAGGACTGGGGGTCACCGTGGTGGGATGTTGGCACGGGGGCAAACCGTCGGGCGGCCTCCTGGAGGTCCGAGCGCTGGTGAGCTGCGGACCAGGGACTGGTAGCGTCGGGCACGAATTCGCCCGGGACGCGTAGCGCCTGGCCGTAGACAAGCTCGGCGGTGGATGCCCGGAGGTCTTCCTTGGGGGCCGTGCGGAGGCCCAAAAGGACCCACGGCAGCCGGTCGGCCCAACCGCCGTCTTGAAGGCCGGCCATGAGCGCGGCCTTCATGGAGCGGTGGAATCGCTCGCACAACCCGTTGGCTTGGGGGTGGTAGGCCGTAGTATGGTGGAGCTTGACCCCCAGGTTGCGGGCGACCGCGCCCCACAGCTCGGAGGTGAACTGCGGTCCGCGGTCTGACGAGATGTCCGCCGGTGCGCCGAAGCGGGCGACCCAGGTGGCGAAGAAAGCCTGCGCCACGTCGGCGGTGGTGGTGGAGACGAGGGGAACGGCCTCCGGCCACCTGGTGGTCCTGTCCACCATGGTGAGCAGGTGTGTGAACCCCCGTGATGGGGGGAGGGGGCCCACCAGATCCACGTTGACGTGGTCGAAACGTCGTTCGGGCACGGTGAAAGGTCCCAGCGGGGCCTGGGTGTGTCGGTGGACCTTGGACTGTTGACAGGCTGTGCAGGTGCTGGTCCAATCGCGGACGTCCCGTCGAAGGCCGTGCCAGACGGATCGCGCCGACACCAGCTTCTGGGAAGCTTTCCGGCCCGGGTGGGAAAGGCCGTGGAGGGAGGCGAAGATGCGGCGTTGCCAGGTAACGGGCACGATGGGGCGAGGCTGGCCTTGGGAGACGTCGCAGAGCAGGACAGTGTCCGCGAAGGGGATGTCGGCCAGGTGTAGACCGAGGAGCTCACGGTCAAACGTGCTGTATTTGAGCTCGTTCGGCCGGAGCTGCCGGCTGAAAAAAGCGAGTGGCTGCCAAACCCCGTTCACCCATTGCTCATGTACGGCACCCACCGCGTAGTCGGAGGCATCCATGGTGAGGGCGATGGGAGCGTTGAGCACTGGGTGAGCGAGCAGTGTTGCATCGGCGAGGGCCCGCTTTGAGCTTTGGAAGGCCGCGTCCATTGCTGCGGACCAGACGATGTCGTGCTTGGCCGGCTTGCCCCGGAGGGCTTTGTAGAGGAGCCGCATGAGTTGAGCAGCGCGGGGCACGAAGCGGTGATAGAAATTCACCATTCCCAGGAATTCCTGCAGGGCCTTTATGGAGCGGGGACGCGGAAACGTGGTGATGGCCTCGACCTTGGTTGGCAGCAGCACGGCCCCGTTCTTGGTGATGTGGTGGCCTAAAAAATCAACGGCCGTCGTGCCGAAGTGGCATTTGGCCGGGTTGACGATGAGGCCGTGCTCGCTGAGGCGCCCGAACAGTGTTCGGAGGTGGAGGAGGTGCTCGGCCCGGGACGTGCTGGCGACGAGGATGTCATCCAGGTAAACGAAGAGGAACGGCAGGTCATGCAGCACGCCGTCCATCAAGCGCTGGAACGCCTGAGCCGCGTTCTTGAGGCCAAACGGCATCCGTAGGAATTCGAATAAGCCAAACGGTATGATGACGGCCGTTTTAGGGACGTCGGCCGCCCTGACAGGTACCTGGTGATATCCCCGTATGAGATCGATTTTTGAAAAAATGACCCATCCTGCCAGACGGGCGGAGAAGTCTTGGATTGCGGGATCGGATACCTGTCGGGGGTGGTAGCGTCGTTAAGGCGGCGGTAGTCGCCACATGGGCGCCAGCCGCCCCCTGGCTTTGGGACGATGTGTAGTGGCGAAGCCCACGCACTATCGGAGCGCCGCACGATGCCGAGGTGTTCCAAAGCGTCGAACTCGGCTTTGGCCACGGCGAGCCTGGCTGGGTCGAGGCGGCGGGCTCTGGCGTAGACCGGCGGGCCCGTGGTTGGTATGTGGTGCTCGATCCCATGTCGTACTGCGACGGCCGAAAACGTCGGCTGCGTGAGGGCCGGGAACTCCTTGAGCAGGCGAGCAAACTCGTTCGCCGCCGGGAGGGCGCATGCCAGCTCGGTCGGAGCGGAGCTGCT
Organism: Myxine glutinosa; assembly: GCF_964187855.1. Classification (NCBI taxonomy): domain Eukaryota; kingdom Metazoa; phylum Chordata; class Myxini; order Myxiniformes; family Myxinidae; genus Myxine; species Myxine glutinosa. The sequence goes on along the minus strand of NC_136269.1, from coordinate 29,383,248 downwards.
CAATGTGCATACCAGGGAGCTGAAGGTCTCGGCGTTGATGAGGCGACGCCGTTGGACGTCCACCAGCAGTCCGTGTGCGCAGAGGAAGTCGGCGCCTAGCAGAGCCATGGGCACGTTTGCGGTTACAAACGTCCAAGTAAAGCGTTGGCCGCCGAAGCAGAGGGTGACGTTGCGAGGGCCGAAGGTGCGGATGGCCGATCCGTTGGCCGCAACCAAGGAGGGGCCGCAAACCGCGGACTGCCTGTCCTGATCAGAGGTGGGTATGATGCTCAGTTGGGCGCCGGTGTCGCACAGGAAGCGCCGTCCGGCGCTTTGTCCGTGATGAAAAGTAAGTTGCCCGTGTGGCCGGCGCTCATGGCTGGTAATGAACGCCGGCCCGGCCGTTTCCCGGCCTGCCGAAGGTGCACGGGGGTCGGCATGTCCGGGCCTTCTGTCCGAACCTGGCATGATAGTAACACCACGCTTGGTCAGGTGGAGGCCCTGGTCGTCGTGCTGGAGGTGGTCGGCTCGGCGTAGCGGCCGCCAATTGCGTCGGCAGTTCGGTCGTCGACCGTGCCGGGTGCTCGGGCGCCATGGGCGTTGCGTCGGACGGTGGTGGGCCCCAGGTCACTGCTGCAATGCGTTGGCCTGCCGCGGAGATCTTGTCGGCTTCCCTGGCGAGGGTGCGGGGATCCGTGATCGTCGTGCTTGCCAGGGTGAGGCGTACCGGGCTAGGCAGCTGACGGAGGAACAGCTCCCGGAACAGGAATGCCGGAGAGTGCTCGCCGAGCAGCGAAAGCATGTAGTCCATTCGCTCGGACGGGCGCGTGTCGCCGAGCTCGGGCAGGTCGAGCAGGTGCCGTGCGCGTTCCGCCGATGGGAGGGCAAAAGCGTCGAGGAGGAGCTTTTTAATCGCGCCGTATTTGTCAGCGGCTGGCGGGCTCTCGAGGAGGCTCAGGGTGCGGGCCGTGATGGCTGAACCGAGCGCTGCTACCACATGGTGGAAGCGGGTGTCGTCGGCCGTGATGCCTCACAGGGCGAACAGGGAGTCCACCTGGGCGAACCAAACCACCGCGTGAGCCTCCCAGAAGGTAGGCAGTTTAAGGGCAACTGCCGTGTCCATGTCGGTAGGTCACCAATGTAGGAGCTGTGCTCCCACGTCAATCGGAAGAATGGACGCGACAAAAAGCTGGAATTCGTCCGAGTTTCTTTATTGTCACAAAACAACTCGGGTACTCTGAAAAGCCCGTTTATCGGGCAGCAATATATATACACACATTATCCCGGAGCGTTTGCCCGGGAAAGGCGAGAGGGGGCGTGGCCGGGCGTCCTGGCCGCAGCCTGGCAAGTCGAGGGCGGGCATGCCCGGGCATGCCCGGGCGTCCCGGACGCGGCCTGGCAAATCGAGAGCGGGCGTGGCTGGGCGTCCTGGACTAGCCCGGCATGGTGATCGCTCCGCGTCCTTGGTAGGTGCAAGGCGATTGTGTAAACCCAGCGGTAGCCGCTACATGATATTCATTATTTTCTCGTAAATGGAAACGACGGATTCGTGATGAATGGAAACAAAATGGCGTGCACTGATCACGTGACCAGAATTTTCCGGACACGTCATGTTGGGACCACTGATCAAAATATAACTGGATCACTGGTTTGCTGAAAAAACTGGGCGCCGGCCGCCATCTTGGTACTCACCATAACAGGAAAAACGCCCGATAAAACAAAACTCAGTTTATTTTAAAACCTGCTCTTCGTAATCACGACAACATGAAAAAGCGCTATAAAAACGAAAACAACCTGCTAATCATTCATGTTTATTCCACGTTGTTTACTGTGGAATTTTCGGTCCGTAGGGAGTCCCAACATGGCGGCCTCGCGCCCACCAGCAAACGTACTCTCATCGGCTGGGAGTTCCCACGATGACACAGCTCAGTGGTCTGGACTGTCCACACAATCGCATTGGCAAACTCAACCAGAAAGTTCAAAACCTTTTCCTACATCGACTCGTCTTAATCATCCATCAACTATGAACACAAGGATCCATGTGCGTTGGAGTAACTTCAAATAGATTATTGTTACAAGATCGCGAAAATCGCGACTCAATATCATGCGTCATGCGTTGATACAGTACTTAGCGTCACAACGTCACGGTGGCGTCATGACGTCAGGCCAGCGTCATGACATTTCGGCTTCCTCGGAAGGCATCCAGTCGCTAAATCGTTTATAATCTGCTCCAATCTCAGCAGCAAAGCGAGAAATTATCCAAATAAATAAATCATAATATCGAACCTAATATTACAATTAGGATTTGTTTACAAATATCGTGCAAAATTCACCATTTAAATAGATATTCAGGGAAAAGTGTTGAATACGTCCTGGTAAAGTAAGGCGGTGCTCGCACTAGGACAAGGGAGACCGTGGGGTAAACAACTCATACTTACCTGACAGGAGAAATACCATGATCATTAAGGTGGTGTTCTTAGGGCGAGGTCCACCCATTGCACTCCGGGTGGGTTGACCCTTGCGATTTCCCCAAATGTGGGAAACTCGACTGTACAATTTGTGGTAGTGGGGGACTGCGTTCGCGCTATCCCCTGATTGTTAAACTAAAAACAGATGAATTGTCGATGTAGCTATTAGTAAGGCAGCTTAGCGAATGGGTGTGGATGTAGCTATTAGTAAGGCAGCTGAGCGAGTGGCTGTAGCTATTAGTAAGGCAGCTTAGCGAATGGATGTGGATGTAGCTATTAGTAAGGCAGCTTAGCGAATTGAGCTTTTAGTAAGGCAGCTTAGCAAGTGGATGTAGCTATTAGTAAGGCAGCTTAGCGAGTGGATGTCGCTATTAGTAAGGCAGCTGAGCGAGTGGATGTAGCTATTAGTAAGGCAGCTTAGTGAGTGGCTGTAGCCATTAGTAAGGCAGCTTAGCGAGTGGATGTAGCTATTAGTAAGGCCGTTTAGCGAATGGATATGGATGTAGCTATTAGTAAGGCAGCTTAGCAAATGGATGTGGATGCAGCTATTAGTAAGGCAGCTTAGCAAGTGGATGTAGCTATTAGTAAGGCAGCTTAGTGAGTGGATGCAGCTATTAGTAAGGCAGCTTAGCAAATGGATGTAGCTATTAGTAAGGCCGCTTAGCAAATGGATGTAGCTATTAGTAAGCCAGCTTATCGAATGGATGTAGCTATTAGTGAGGCAGCTTAGTGAATGGATGTAGCTATTAGTGAGGCAGCTTAGCAAATGGATGTGGATGTAGCTTCCAGGTACACTATGTCCTGTAGTGTCAACATCAGTTTTAGATGGAATACATCGGGCACCTCAACATATCCATCAAATGTAGCTCCAGCAGAAGCACTGATGACCCAGGCCAGCATGTTGTACAGGGTACTGGGATAAGATTTTTCACCGCCTCAACAGTGAAATTGCATGACGTTTGATGCCAAGGTCCCTGCATACCTTCACTTCCAGCCAATTCCCCAAGAAGCATCAGAGCAGACATTAAAATGGAATGAAGAGACACATCTGCTTTGACTGGCATTCTCAACTCTTCTGCATCACTCGGACCGGAGGTTTCTGTGCCAGTGGTGTATAGCGACAGCTATTCGGCTGCAAGACTAGTGCAAGGTATTCAATGAATACCATCTAACTGGAAGGTTTCTTCGGCAGAGAGTAGAATTTAAGTTGCGGGAATATCACCATCAGCAACTGTTTCAGCCTGCTGGATCTGAAAATCAATGAACAAATCATGAGCTGGGCATACATGATACCTATTGATACGTTTCTGTGAAAACTACAGAAATGTATCTGTTAGGTGAGTTAGCAATACAAACTGCTGCATGAACCACTGCAATATGGCAACTCCTGTACGAACCGATGCAATATGGCAACGCCTGTACGAACTGCTGCAATGTGGCAACGCCTGTACGAATCGCTGCAATATGGAAACTCCTGTACGAACCACTGCAATATGGCAACGCCTGTACGAATCACTGCAATACGGCAACACCTACGAACCGCTGCAATATGGCAATGCCTGGACGAATCACTGCAATATGGCAACACCTACAAACCGCTGCAATATGGCAACTCATGTACAAATCGCTGCAATATGGTAACACCTATGAACCGCTGCAATATGGCAACTCCTGTACAAACAGCTGCAATATGTTAACACATGTACAAATCGCTGCCGTATGGCAACACCTACGAACCACTGCAATATGGCAATGCCTATACGAAACGCTGCAATATGGCAACTCCTGCACGAATCGCTGCAATATGGCAACACCTAGGAACCGCTGCAATATGGCAATGCCTGTAGGGATCGCTGCAATATGGCAATACCTACGAACCGCTGCAATATGGCAACTCCTGTACAAACAGCTGCAATATGTTAATACATGTACAAATCGCTGCAGTATGGCAATACCTACAAACCGCTGCAATATGGCAACTCCTGTACAAACAGCTGAAATATGGCAACTGCCGATACGAACCACTGCAATATGGCAATGCCTGTACGAATCGCTGCAATATGCAAACACCTACGAACCGCTGCAATATGGCAACTCCTGTACAAACCGCTGCAATATGGCAATGCCTGTACAAATTGCTGCAATATGGTAACACCTACGAACCGCTGAAATGTGGCAACTCCTGTATGAACCGCTGCAATATGGCACATCCTGTACGAACCGCTGCAATATGGCAATGCCTGTACGAACCGCTGCAATATGGCAACGCTTGTACGAGCCGCTGCAACTTGGCAACTCCTGGACAAGCCGCTGCAATATGGCAACGCCTCTAAGAATCGCTGCAACATGGCAACTGCCTGTCTGGACCACTGCAATATGGCAATGCCTGTATGAATCGCTGCAATATGGCAACACCTGGACGAACCGCTGCAATATGGCAACGCCTGTACGAATCGCTGCAATATGGCAACACCTATGAACCGCTGCAATATGGCAACTCCTGTGCAAACTGCTGCAATATGGCAATGCCTGTACAAATTGCACCGATGAACTGCTGCAATATAGCAACTCCTGGACGAACCGCTGCAATATGGCAACTCCTGGAAGAACCGCAGCAATATGGCAACGCCTGTACGAGCCGCTGCAACTTGGCAACTTCTGGATGAACCGCTGCAATATGGCAACGCCTGTACGAATCGCTGCAATATGGAAACTCCTGTACGAATCGCTGCAACTTGGCAACTCCTGGATGAACCGCTGCAATATGGCAACGCCTCTACAAATCGCTGCAACATGGCAACTGCCTGTACGGACCACTGCAATATGGCAATGCCTGTGTGAATCGCTGCAATATGACAACACCTACGAACCGCTGCAATATGGCAACTCCTGTACAAACAGCTGCAATATGGCAACTCCTTTTCTTTTTTTTTGTATACTGAATCGAGGCTCGTGAAAGAGCTAACATTTATATCACAAACAAATCAACCAGACAAACAAAATATATAAAAAGAGGAAGCGGAGGACAGGATGGGGAGAGAAGGGGAAGCACACAAACACAACATTTGAGAGCAGGGAGATGTGTGGGAGGGAGATGGCTTGGGGGGAGGAGGCGTGGGAAGGGGTGGGGGGGGGGGGGGGGGTTGGAGAAGTATAAAACACAAGGACACCAAGGACTTCCAGGACAGAAGTTGGTATTTCAAAAAAGTGGATTTGGGGTGAAATTAGCGGGGGTAGAAAAGATCAAGGTTTTGGATGGGGGAAGATAAGAGATGGTGCTGAACAGCTGTTTTAAAGACCTGGACGGTGGAGTGGGATTGAAGAGAGTGAGGGAGTTTGTTCCAGAGGCGGGAGAAAAGAGGAATGAAGGAGTGAAGGTGAGAAGAGAGTCTTGATTTTGGCAGTTTAACCATAAGAGGGTTGCAGGCAGATCTTGTGCGACCTGTAGGAATATTTGGGGGACAGCGTCCAGAGAGAGCTGGGGGGGCAAGGCCAGAGAGGAGTCGGTAGAAGACGGAAAGACCACCAACCTGCCTGCGGTGAGTGATTGAAAGGCCCTTGGAGTTAGCTTCATCGCGGGAGATTCCAATGTTTCTGAATGCTTTGGTTTCAACAGCGTGAAGACGAGCTAGGTGTGAGGCAGGAGCACCAGCCCAGAGGGGAGAGCAGTATTCCATTGAGCTGCGGATGAAAGCCTTGTATGTGTTGAGGAGCTCAGGTGTGCCAAGGAAGGACTTCGCACGACGGAGGATGCCCAGTCGGCGACTGGCTTTGGAGGCCAGATTTGAAATGTGCTTTTCACAGGAAAGATCATGGCAGATAGTGAGACCCAAAAGCTTGAGTGACAGAACTTCTTGGAGAGGATTATTCAGAAAGTGGATGGGAGTGTTGTCCAGTCGGTCTTTTCGGAGAGACATCGTAAGAGTGTGAGATTTGTCAGGATTGAAAGACATGTTCCACTCGTTTGCCCAGTCTGTGATTTTGTCCAGGTCTGCAGAGAGTGAGGAGGCTGCAGACTGCCGATCTGAGGGATGAGGAATGGAGCGACAGAGAGTAGAGTCATCAGCAAAGAGATAGAGAGGATTTTCAAGAGAGTCAGAGAGATCATTGATGAAGACCAGAAAAAGCACAGGGCCCAGAACACTGCCTTGGGGAACTCCAGCCTGAACAGGAAGAGGAGATGAGAGAAACCCATTCAGGGCCACACGTTGACTATGACTAGAGAGGAAGTCCGCCAGACATGCGTGGAGATTTCCATGGATACCAAAGGAGGAGAGCTTGGTGAGCAGAGCGGGGTGCCAGACCGTATCGAAGGCACGTGATATGTCAAGGGAGACAGCTCTAATTTCCTGTTTGACATGGAGGACCTCCATCCATTGTTGAGAAAGCAGAAGCAGCATGTCCAGAGTAGAGTGACCAGGTCTGAAACCAAATAGATGATCAGAGATCAAGCCATTGGAGAAGAGGAAAGATTTCATATCCGAAGCAATGATGGATTCCATGACTTTGCTGATAATTGGGAGAAGGCTGATTGGTCTGTAGTTGCTAGGATCTGTTTTTGCACCTTTTTTGTGCAAAGCGGTGATGTTGGTTGATTTCCATGCAGATGGCAGATGACCTTGAGCAAAAGAGATGGTGAAGAGAACAGAGTGAGGGAGTGAAAGAGCGGAAGAACAGGATTTTAGGACCCGTGGGCTGATGCCGTCAGGTCCAGTTGCAGAATCAGAGTCGAGGGCTGACAGAAACTTTTCCACCTTGTCAGGAGGAAAGGACACAGAGTCCAGGAGCAGCTGGGTATGACTGGGTATGGTGGGTACAGAGAGGGATGGGTTTGGGATACAAGATTTAGAGGCAAACACAGAGTTGAGGCATTCAGTTTTTCACGTGCGGAGTCAGCGGTGTAGCCATTTGAGGTGAGGGAGGGGATGGAGGGGGAACAAACACCAGAAACAGATTTGACCAGATGCCACCAGGATTTGGAAGAGGGAGACAGATAAGAGAGTTCGTTCTTGAGAACGGAGAGATATTGTTTCCTGGCTCTCCTGAGGGTGGACACACACTTGTTTCGGGCTTTCTGAAAGGAAATGAGATTCCTTCCGTTGGATTTGCTTTACAGGAGACGAAAGCAAGTTGTTTCTGGGCAACAGCCTCACCACAAGATTCCATGTACCATGGACGGGAGGAAGGGTATGGCAACTGAAGACGAGATGGGATAAATCTGTGCATGAGAGAGAGCAATTTACTTTGGAAGAATTCCCAGGATGAGTTGATGTCAGAGGCGGTAGAGATGGGAGACCAGTCCAGATGATTGATGGCTGCTTGACGACCGTGCCAGTTGGCGTGAGTGAAATGCCAGACTTGTCGACGCTGAGGAGGCTCTCTGAGAATGGTCAGAGAGATGTCCACTTTAACAAGCACATGATCAGATGAGCCGATTGGAGCAGAAGAAGAGCAACAGACATTCTCAGGGAAGTTAGTCATAACCAAGTCCAGAAGAGAAGATGCTCCGTTGACTGAGATCCGGGTCGGGAAATTGACAGATTGTGTCAGTCCCAGTGAGTCGCAGAAGTCCTTTGCTGAGGAGCCATGGCTGGTGAGAGAGGTACCCACACCCAGCCAACTGGCATGGTGACAATTGAAATCACCACATATGAGGAAGAGAGAGTGGGGATGGGTAGATAGAAGTTGGTCCATATTATCAGACAGCGAGATGTAGATGGAGTCATCACTGTTTGGTGGACGGTACAACACACATATGAACAAAAGGTGGGAGCGAAGGGGAAGCCATAGCCAAAGGTATTCCTGGGGGTGAGGTGAGGGCAGTGCAGGGCGAGTGAGGAAGAGAGTTTTTTTTATAAAGATAGCAACCCCACCTCCAGGACGAGACTCAGGTCTATCATACCGGAGGAGGGATTAACCTGGGAGAGATACCAAGGAATCAGAGACATCATGAAGGAGGAAAGTTTCTGTTAAGCAGATTACATCTGGTTTGTCAGAAGCAACCTGTATGGAGAGATCAGTCAAGTTTGAGCGAAGGCCCTGGATGTTTGAGGTCCATACCGTTAATGAAGAGGAAGGGGGAGCATCGGATACAGAACAGGGGGGGAGGGGTAGGGTAAGATGTGGAAGAGGAGGAAGTGGTAGGGACAGCTGTTGAAGGTGTGTCAGAGAATTCAGAATAGCTTGGAGAAAGGGAAGAATGGGGCGGACAAAAGGTTTGATGGTGATTGGGTGAGGCACAGTGAGGTGTTATTTGACGAGGGGGAAGAGTGAGGCAGAAGGTTGGGGGAGATGAAGGTGAAAGCTGGAAGGGGGAAGAAGCGTGGAGGATGCTTTGAGGAGGAGGGGTGAGAGGGGAGTCTAGGAGGGGAGGAGCGAGGGAGAGTCCCGGAGGGGAGGGGTGTGGGGGGAGTTTAGGAGGGAAGGGGCAAGGGGGGAGATTTGAAAGGGATGGGTGATGGGGAAGATTTTGAGGGGAGGGGCAAGGGGGTAGATTTGGAGGGGAGGGGTGATGGGGAAGTTTTGGAGGGGAGGGGTGATGGGGAAGTTTTGGAGGGAAGGGGTGATGGGGAAGATTTGGAGGGGAGGGGCAAGGGGGAAGATTTGAAAGGGATGGGTGATGGGGAAGATTTGGAGGGGAGGGGCAAGGGGGTAGAAATGGAGGGGAGGGGTGATGGGGAAGTTTTGGAGGGAAGGGGTGATGGGAAGATTTGGAGGGGAGGGGCAAGGGGGAATATTTGAAAGAGATGGGTGATGGGGAAGATTTGGAGGGGAGGGGCAAGGGGGTAGATTTGGAGGGTATGGGTGATGGGGAAGTTTTGGAGGGGAGGGGTGATGGGGAGGTTTTGGAGGGGAGGGGTGAGATTGGATTTTGAAAAGTGTACAATTAATGGGAAACGAACATTTATTGCAAAATGAGTTTCTTGTGACCTTCGAGTCAAAAATACGTTTGAGGACGCTGAAGGCGGGGTGGAGTGCAGGAGAGTTTCGGGGATGTAGAAAAGAGGAACTGTAAGAGATGGAATTTTTTTTTGGAATGAATAGATTTGGTGAGTAAGTCGAAAACATCCTTTTATAGAAGAAGAAGAAGTTGATGTCTCTTTGCAACTCTATCAATCTTTGGAACAAAGGCCTTTCCATTCATGCCATTGTGGCCAAGCATTACACTAGGCCTTACACTAAAAATGAACTTCAAACCTGCGAGAGTTCATTTTTGTCTGTCATCTGGTCGTCATCATGATCGTGACTGATGGACTGATAACACCTACAACACTACGGAAATGTTTTGAGGCAAGTCGGACACAGACCATCTCAGACCCAGACCATCTCAGACCCAGACCAGCTTAGACCCAGACCAGCTCGGGTCCAGACCAGCTCAGACCCAGACCAGCTCGGGTCCAAACCAACTTAGACCCAAGAGTTTTTTCAGTGTGACTTATCTTAATTCTTATAATGAAGTATCATTCTTTTCGTCATTTCTTTTCTAAATCCAAGTGGGACAAAAAAAAAGTGGTTGGGTGGGTGGGTCGGTGGGTGGTTGGGTGGTTTTGGTTGATTTTCTATTAATTTTTTTAATATTGTTTTTTAAATTGAGGTTTGAATTATAAATGAAGGCTCAATGAATTGAATTAAATATGAAAGTGATCTTTCTTGAAACTGTGCCTCAGTTTTTATGTTGCAGTTTTATACTATCAGCATATAAATGTAATTGTGCTCCCCCTTACCGTTACAGTGAGCAGAGTGAATGTCCAGATGACCGACTATAACTGAGTTTTATCATTTGTGTTTTATAATCAACCGTTTTACACTCCATTAATAATCAGGAAAATAGAACTTTTTTTTTGAGGTAAATAAATGTATCGTTCTTTGTTCGTGTGGTTGCCAACTTCAATCAAGATTGGTGCTTTAATGTATAATAAATGGTGGCAATGACTATATTGTTCGTTTAGATTAAAGAAAAAACAAACAAGTACAGATACATTCAAGGTACACCGCCCCCATGCCAAATAATTAAATATCCTCCAGCGGGGCATTGCCGGGGCGCCTCTGGCGCCTGGCAATACCACCTTGGAGCTCATCGAGACTGTATTTGGAAGGAGAAGTGCACAATATTTGATTGATTAATTGCCTAATTAAAATCAATAAAAGATTGTCACAAAATATTTTCTTAATCAATTGGCTAATAGCATAACTAAACCACTTGTGCTTCATCCGAATATGTAACTTTTAGAAATTTAATGAAATGTCATTTATTTAAAAAATAAATAATCAATTTGTTAATCAATATATAATTAATCGATTAATCAATAAATCAAAAATACCTTTTACAGACAAATCACTTGGTCATTGTCATGTCCAAATATCAGCTTCTTAGCTCAAAAGGTGCCTGAGATATTGGTCAGATGAGAAAGAAAATAAACAAGAAGACATCATGCGTAGCACGATACTTACAAAATCCGCCTCCCCAAAGTGTCCATTTCATGACGATTAAAATTTACGATCTTGATCAAAGCTCGGGTCAGCAGGATGAAAAGTGACGATTTTTCAGATGAAAAATGATGATTTTAGAAGTTTGACGTTGAGTTGACCTTTGACCTTATAAATAGGTGGTTTCCCAATTCAGTGAGGCAATACGCAAATGCTGTTCTATTTTCAAGTCAATCGGATGAAAATTGATGGGTTTCAGATGAAAATTGATGATTTTGGAAGTTTGACCTAGAGTTGACCTTTGACCGATTGACATCAAAAAATAGTATGTTTCCCAATTTAATCACTCGATATGCAAATGCTGTTCAATTTTCAAGTCAATTGATTGAGAATTGACGGCTTTTTAGATGAAAATTGATGACTTTTAAAATTTAACATTGAGTTGATCTTTGACCTTTTGACCTCAAAAATCGTTCATTTCCCAATGTATTGACTCAATGTACAAATGTTATTCAATTTTCAAGTCAATGGGATTTAAAATGGCGATTTTAGAAATTTGACCTCCAGATGACCTTTGACCTTTGACCTCAAAATCACTATGCATCTCAATTGGGACGACCTAGACAACTTGGTGAAATTTCGTGACGATCAGTTTAGAATTGTGACCTGTGGCCGGTGACAAACAGACAAACAGACAGACCGGACCACAAATGCAGCCGACCAATATACTTGAAAAATCTTCGATTTTGCAAGTAAAAAATGCTGAATAATTAAAAAATAAAAATAAAAATCGTTAAAAAAAATAAAAAATTAATCAATTGCCGAATAGAACACAAAAAACACCACCATTTCATCCGAATCTGCAACTTAAAAAAAAATAGTCAGAGAACAGAGAAGAGGGAGTGAAAGAGCGGAAGAGCAGGATTTTAGGACCCTTGGGCTGATGCCGTCTGGTCCAGTTGCAGAATCAGAGTCTAGGTTTGACAGACAGTTGTCCACATTGTCAGGTGAGACGGACACAGAGTCCAGGGCCTGTATTCATAAACGTATTTAAGTCTAAGTATAACACTTAAGTACCTCCTAACTTAGGTTTTACGAACAAGTGCTATTCAATATGCTACTTACCTAATGTATTACACTCAACTTCATGCTTATATTTGAGACACCTCCTGGGGTGTCTTAAGTGAACGTAAGTTCTGCTCACCTTCACTCCTTCATTCCTCTTTTCTCCCGCCTCTGGAACAAACTCCCTCACTCTCTTCAATCCCACTCCACCCTCCAGGTCTTTAAAACAGCTGTTCACCACCATCTCTTATCCTCCCCCATCCAAAACCTTGATCTTTTCTACCCCCGCTAATTTCGGTCCCCTTGTGTTTTATACTTCTCCCACCCCCCCCCCCCCCTTCCCACGCCTCCTGCCCCCAAGCCCTCTCCCTCCCACACTTCTCCCTGCTCTCAAATGTTGTGGTTGTGTGCTTCCCCTTCTCTCCCCATCTTGTCTTCCGCTCCCTCTTTTTGTATATTTTGTTTGTCTGGTTGATTTGTTTGTGAAATAAATGTTAGCTCTTTCACGAGCCTCGATTCAGTATACAAAAAAAAAAAAAAAAAAAAAAAAGTTGGCCACACACTGTATGTATATTCTGTCCACTTTCGACCAGACAGCGAAGAGGAATGGCTGCATTGCTGCTGATGACACAAGAACGGCTGGTTCGACGGCGTGCAATTCGTCGAGAACAAGTATTTCGTGACCGACTTCATCCGCTCGATGAGTACGATGATGTCGAACTATACCAACGATACCACCTTGACCGGCAAACGATTTTGGATGTTATTGGTGATAATCTTGATCCATTGACATTGCGCAACCATGTATTGCCAAGGGAACTTAAGGTTTTGGCAAGTTATTTTCTGAACAAGTTATTTTCTGTACAAGTTCTTTTCTGTACAAGTTCTTTTCTGTACAAGTTCTTTTCTGTACAAGTTCTTTTCTGTACAAGTTCTTTTCTGTACAAGTTCTTTTCTGTGCAAGTTATTTTCTGTACAAGTTATTTTCTGAGCAAGTTATTTTCTGTACAAGTTCTTTTCTGTACAAGTTCTTTTCTGTACAAGTTCTTTTCTGCACAAGTTCTTTTCTGCACAAGTTCTTTTCTGTGCAAGTTATTTTCTGCACAAGTTCTTTTCTGTACAAGTTATTTTCTGTACAAGTTATTTTCTGAGCAAGTTATTTTCTGTACAAGTTCTTTTCTGTACAAGTTCTTTTCTGTACAAGTTCTTTTCTGCACAAGTTCTTTTCTGCACAAGTTCTTTTCTGCACAAGTTCTTTTCTGTGCAAGTTATTTTCTGTACAAGTTATTTTCTGTACAAGTTATTTTCTGTGCAAGTTCTTTTCTGTACAAGTTCTTTTCTGTACAAGTTCTTTTCTGCACAAGTTCTTTTCTGCACAAGTTCTTTTCTGTACAAGTTCTTTTCTGTGCAAGTTATTTTCTGTCCAAGTTCTTTTCTGTGCAAGTTATTTTCTGTACAAGTTCTTTTCTGAACAAGTTATTTTCTGTACAAGTTATTTTCTGTACACGTTCTTTTCTGGACAAGTTCTTTTCTGTACAAGTTCTTTTCTGCACAAGTTCTTTTCTGTACAAGTTATTTTCTGTACAAGTTATTTTCTGTACACGTTCTTTTCTGGACAAGTTCTTTTCTGTACAAGTTCTTTTCTGGACAAGTTCTTTTCTGTACAAGTTCTTTTCTGAACAAGTTATTTTCTGTACAAGTTCTTTTCTGCACAAGTTCTTTTCTGTCCAAGTTCTTTTCTGTACAAGTCCTTTTCTGTACAAGTTCTTTTCTGTACAAGTTCTTTTCTGTATGCGCGGTATTCATCCTTCATAACTGAGCACATGTTCTGCCATTTTTTCTGGTAGTCCTTGTCACTCCTTACCATGGTAGGATTTCTTCTATGCATGGCCTCGGTTATCTTAACCCATGCGTCATGCTTCTTTCTGTTCGAAACGGCGGCAGAAAACTTCGATACGATGACACCAATATGCTTTTCATACTCTTCGCACAGCCAAAAATTTTCAGCATCAGTGAAATTTTTCTTTCACTTCGTAGACGTAGTGTTCCCTGCCATTATGAAGGGTGGAAAGAATGCCTAAGGTCTTCCTAGCGACTTGCAACAGCATTAAATAATAGCATTTGCTTTTGAACCCAGTGATGTAGTCCCATCCTTATGTCATGGCACTCAGCCAAACCACAGCAACTGATACAATGGTGCAAGAAATGTGATCATTAACCCCAGCAACGGACAGTCAAAACGGTTAGGTGTTATGCCTATATTTAGGTGTCACACTGAGTGAGGTGTAACACTTAAGCTCATTTATGAATACTGACATAAGTCTGAGTCCGAGGTAAGTGTCACACTTGGAGTTCAAGTGTACTTAACATAAGAACGTTTATGTATACGGGCCCACAGGAGCAAGCTCAAGTTAAAGGAGCAAGCAAGTTCCTACCAAAAATTAAAAGGTAAAGCTATGCGAAGCATGTGGGTAAAATGTATCACTTTTATTCAGAACGTCCACATCTATATATTTTTATATATTTTGTTTGTCTGGTTGATTTGTTTCTGAAATAAATGTTAGCTCTTTCACGAGCCTCGATTCAGTATACAAAAAAAAACACTTCTCCCTGCTCTCAAATGTTGTGTTTGTGTGCTTCCCCTTCTCTCCCCATCTTGTCTTCCGCTCCCTCTTTTTATATATTTTGTTTGTCTGGTTGATTTGTTTGTGAAATAAATGTTAGCTCTTTCACGAGCCTCGATTCAGTATACAAAAAAAACACTTCTCCCTGCTCTCAAATGTTGTGTTTGTGTGCTTCCCCTTCTCTCCCCATTTTGTCTTCCGCTCCCTCTTTTTATATATTTTGTTTGTCTGGTTGATTTGTTTGTGAAATAAATGTTAGCTCTTTCACGAGCCTCGATTCAGTATACAACAACAACAACAACAACAAAAAAACATTGGCTAAGCTGCCTTACTAATAGCTACATCCATTTGCTAATCTGCCTTACTAATAGCCACATCCATTTGCCAAGCTGCCTTACTAATAGCAACATCCATTTGCTAAGCTGCGTTACTTATAGCTACATCCACATCCATTCGCTAAGCTACCTTACTAATAGCAACATCCATTTGCTAAGCTGCGTTACTTATAGCTACATCCACTTGCTAAGCTAGCCACATCCACATCCATTTGCTAAGCTGCGTTACTTATAGCTACATCCACTTGCTAATCTGCCTTACTTATAGCTACATCCACATCCATTTGGTAAGTTGCGTTACTTATAGCTACATCCACATCCATTTGGTAAGCTGCGTTACTTATAGCTACATCCACATCCATTTGGTAAGCTGCGTTACTTATAGCTACATCCACATCCATTCGCTAACTGCCTTGCTAATAGCTACATCCATTCGCTAAGCTGCCTTACTAATAGCTACATCCATTTGCTAAGCTGCCTTACTAATAGCTACATCCACTTGCTAAGCTGCCTTACTAATAGCTACATCAATTTGCCAAGCTGCCTTACTAATAGCTACATCCACATCAATTTGCCAAGCTGCCTTACTAATAGCAACATCCATTTGCTAAGCTGCGTTACTAATAGCTATATCCACATCCATTCGCTAAGCTGCCTTACTAAAAGCTCAATTCGCTAAGCTGCCTTACTAATAGCTACATCCACATCCATTCGCTAAGCTGCCTTACTAATAGCTACAGCCACTCGCTAAGCTGCCTTACTAATAGCTACATCCACATCCATTCGCTAAGCTGCCTTACTAATAGCTACATCCATTTACTAAGCTGCCTTACTAAGCGCTACATCCACATCAATTTGCCAAGCTGCCTTACTAATAGCAACATCCATTTGCTAAGCTGCGTTACTAATAGCTACATCCACATCCATTCGCTAAGCTGCCTTACTAAAAGCTCAATTCGCTAAGCTGCCTTACTAATAGCTACATCCACATCCATTCGCTAAGCTGCCTTACTAATAGCTACAGCCACTCGCTCAGCTGCCTTACTAATAGCTACATCCACACCCATTCGCTAAGCTGCCTTACTAATAGCCACATCCACAAATCATCTGTTTTTAGTTTAACAATCAGGGGATAGCGCGAACGCAGTCCCCCACTACCACAAATTGTACAGTCGAGTTTCCCACATTTGGGGAAATCGCAAGGGTCAACCCACCCGGAGTGCAATGGGTGGACCTCGCCCTGAGAACACCACCTTAATGATCATGGTATTTCTCCTGTCAGGTAAGTATGAGTTGTTTACCCCACGGTCTCCCTTGTCCTAGTGCGAGCACCGCCTTACTTTACCAGGACGTATTCAACACTTTTCCCTGAATATCTATTTAAATGGTGAATTTTGCACGATATTTGTAAACAAATCCTAATTGTCATATTAGGTTCGATATTATGATTTATTTATTTGGATAATTTCTCGCTTTGCTGCTGAGATTGGAGCAGATTATAAACGATTTAGCGACTGGATGCATTCCGAGGAAGCCGAAATGTCATGACGCTGTCCTGACGTCATGACGCCACCGTGACGTTGTGACGCTAAGTACTGTATCAACGCATGACGCATGATATTGAGTCGCGATTTTCGCGATCTTGTAACAATAATCTATTTGAAGTTACTCCATCGCACATGGATCCTTGTGTTCATAGTTGATGGATGATTAAGACGAGTCGATGTAGGAAAAGGTTTTGAACTTTCTGGTTGAGTTTTCCGATGCGATTGTGTGGACAGTCCAGACCACTGAGCTGTGTCATCGTGGGAACTCCCAGCCGATGAGAGTACGTTTGCTGGTGGGCGCGAGGCCGCCATATTGGGACTCCCTACGGACCGAAAATTCCACAGTAAACAACTTGGAATAAACATGAATGATTAGCAGGTTGTTTTCGTTTTTATAGCGCTTTTTCATGTTGTCGTGATTACGAAGAGCAGGTTTTAAAATAAACAGTTTTGTTTTATCGGGCGTTTTTCCTGTTATGGTGAGTACCAAGATGGCGGCCGGCGACTTCAGTTTTTTCAGCAAACCAGTGATCCGGTTATATTTAGATCAGTGGTCCCAACCACTGATCTCTATACTAACTGGATAGGTAGGGAAGCTCATTTTTGAAGCCATTTGTCCGCCATCTTTGCTACCCCACGATTCCCCAAAACGAATGTCATTTACCGATGTAATGTGATTCCTCCTCTTCATTCAAATCGACCGCTGCGGTTTTTATAACCGTAAGCAGCGCATGATGGCATTTCATCAATCCTGTAATAATGCTTTTTCAACCCTGGAACGGATTAAAATCAATTCGGAATGGAATAAAATAAAGTGGTAAGGTGGAATTTTCGTAGGAAATATGCTGATAATTAAATATTAAATTCTTTAAATTCCCTCTAATTAAATATTATATATTAAATAAATTAAATATTCTAATAATAAATAATAATATTAAATATTAAATAATTAAACAATTAAATATAATTAAATAAATTAAATTAAATATTAAATTGAAGTGCGCGATGCTACGCGCGCGACTTGCTATCAAGGAGGAAGCGGACAACGCGGTAAGTTTAATGTTCTTTATTAAAAGAGGTCACTGTAGCACTGGCGCGCTCTGGGCTGCGTGCGCAGTGTATATCCTGAGGCCACGCCTACCCCTCGGCGTGGCCGCCGCCCACTTGGTGCGCGGAATGATGTCACCACGCCAGTGAGCTTCCGTGTCCGCCACACGCGCCCCCCCAGAATTCCCGCGCACCTGGAGGGCCAGTTTGCAGGGCAAACAGATGACCCGGCCGAAACGCCCTCTGGTGACCGGCGGCGTCCGGGGTGCAGGGATGCCAGGTGGGATGCCCCCAGCTGTACCCGGGATGGGTGCCGGACCGGGGGGCAGCATGCCTGCGGTGCTGGGCGGTGCCGGGGTCCGCCCGCAGGGGGGCGGCCCCGACGCGGGGGCCGAGCCACCGGCGGTGGGTGGTCCACGTCGAAGTGGGCCGGCTTGAGGCGGTCTATGGAGACCCGGTCAGGAGTGCCGCCGATGTCCAGGGTGAAATGTTTCACCCCGGTCTCCAGCATGCGGAAAGGCCCATCATACGGGGGCCGCAGTGGTGTCCGGTGGGCGTCGTGCCGGACGAAGACGTACTCCGCGGTGCGAAGCTCCGGGGCGACGTGTGTAGGAGGGTGCCCGTGGTGCGCCGTCGGCACCGGGGCGAACCTCCGGGCGGTCTCCTGCAGCGCAGAACGCTCCTGCGCCGCGGACCAAGGTGCCGTGGGGTCGGGGAGGAACTCGCCCGGCACCCGCAGCGATTGTCCAAAGACCAACTCTGCCGCGGATGCGCGCAGGTCCTCCTTGGGCACCGTACGGAGGCCCAGCAGGACCCAGGGGAGCCTGTCGACCCAGCCGCCATCGCGAAGGGTGGCCCGGAGCGCGGCCTTCAAGGAGCGGTGGAAGCGCTCGCACAGGCCGTTGGCCTGGGGGTGGTAGGCCGTGGTTCGGTGCAGCTGGACTCCGAGCCCCCGCGCGACCGCCCCCCAGAGCTCCGAGGTGAACTGGGGGCCACGGTCGGATGAGATGTCCGAGGGGGCGCCGAACCGGGCGACCCAAGTGGCGATGAACGCCTGTACAACGTCCGCCGCCGTCGTCGTCGCCAAAGGCACGGCCTCCGGCCACCGGGTGGTGTGGTCCACCATGGTGAGGACATGGGTGAAACCCCACGAGGGGGGCAGAGGTCCCACCAGGTCCACGTGAACGTGGTCGAACCGACGGTCCGGCACCGTAAACGGGGCCAAGGGGGCCTGGGTGTGTCGGTGCACCTTTGCGTGCTGGCACGCGAGGCACGTCCTGGTCCAGCCACGGACGGCCTTCCGGAGGCCATGCCAGACAAACTTGTCGGCGACCAACTTCTGGGAGGCCTTCGTGCCCGGGTGGGACAGGCCGTGGATGGCGTCAAAAACCTGGCGCTGCCAGCCTGCGGGCACGATGGGGCGAGGCCGCCCGAGGGAGACGTCGCAAACGAGGGCCGTGCCCGGCGCCTGCGCCGTCGAAGGGCACCTCGGTGACGCGGAGGCCCGTGACAGCGGTCCGCAGGGCCTGGACCCCGGGGTCGGCGGCCTGGTCCGCCGCCATCCGGGCATAGTCAATGCCAAGGTGGACTGCGTGGGCGACGGCCCGGGAAAGGCAATCGGCCACCGGGTTGTCCTTTCCCGCGACGTGCTGGATGTCCGTCGTGTACTTGGACACGGCCGCGAGGTGATGCTGTTGCCGGGCCGACCACGGCTCGGCGACCTTGCCCATCGCGAAAACCAGCGGCTTGTGGTCGACGAAGGCCGTGAACGCACGGCCCTCGAGCAGATGGCGGAAGTGCCTGACTGCCAGGTGAAGCCCAAGCAACTCGCGGTCGAAGGTGCTGTAACGGCGTTCGGGCGGGCGAAGCTGCCGTCTGAAGAACGCCAGCGGTTGCCAGGCACCACGCACCCATTGCTCGTACACCGCGCCCACTGCGTAGTCCGAGGCGTCGGAGGTGAGGGCGATCGGTGCATCGAGCGCCGGGTGCGCGAGCATGGTGGCGTTGGCCAAGGCAAGCTTCACGCCCGAGAACGCCGCGTCCATCTGCTCGGTCCAGGTAATGTCACCTTTGCCCGGCTTCCCTCGAAGGACCTCGTGTAAGGGGCGCAGGAGCTGGGCGATGCGGGGCAGGAACCGATGGTAAAAGTTTACCATGCCTAGGAACTCCTGGAGCCCCTTGATCATGCGGGGGCGTGGAAACTCCTTCACCGCCTCCACCTTGGCCGGTAGGGGGACGGCCCAGTGCCTGTTGACGCGGTGCCCCAAAAAGTCGATGTTGGTGACGCCGAACCGGCACTTGGCGGGGTTCACGATGAGGCCATGCTGGCCCAGACGTTCGAAGAGCGTGCGGAGGTGATGAAGGTGCTCTTCGCGGGACACGCTGGCGACGAGGATGTCGTCCAGGTAGACGTACAAAAAGTCCAAGCCACGCAAGACGCTGTCCATTAGGTGCTGGAACGCCTGAGCCGCATTTTTCAAACCGAAGGGCATCCGAAGAAATTCGAAAAGCCCGAACGGCGTGATGACAGCCGTCTTCGGGATGTCCTCCGGCCTGACAGGAACCTGATGGTAGCCGCGCACGAGGTCCACCTTTGAAAAGAAGGACATCCCCGCCAACCGGGCGGAGAAGTCCTGTATGTGGGGGACGGGGTAGCGGTCGGGGGTGGTGGCGTCGTTGAGGTGCCGGTAGTCCCTGCACGGTCACCATCCCCCGCCGGGCTTGGGTACGATGTGGAGCGGGGACGCCCACGCGCTCTCGGAGCGCCGCACGATGCCGAGCCGCTCCAGCATGGCGAAAGCTGCTTTCGCTACCGCGAGCTTCGTCGGCTCGAGGCGGCGTGCCCAGGCATAGACCGGTGGCCCGGCGGTGGGGATGTGGTGTTCCACCCCGTGCTTGACGGTCCCCGCCGAGAAGGTGGGCCTCGTGAGGGCCGGGAAACCCGCGAGGAGGCGGGCAAATTCGTCCGCTGCCGGAAGCGTACAGATGAACCTGGCCGGAATGGAACGGCTCAGCAAGCCTCTCGGCGAGCCGCTCGATGAGCCGCTCTGTGAGCTGCTCAACGAGCCGGGCAGCGTGCACGCGAGCGAGCTGAATGTCTCAGCCTGGACAAGCCTTCTGCGCTTTACATCGACCAGTAATCCATTAGCACATAAGAAGTCCGCGCCGAGCAGTGCCATGGGCACGTCGGCCGTAACGAACGACCAACGGAAAACCTGCCCTCCGAACCACAGGGAGAGATAGCGTTTTCCGTACGTGCGTATAGACGTACCATTGGCCGCAAGCAGCGCGGGACCTCGGCCCGCGGTGTGCTTGTCGGACGTACCGGCAGGAACGACACTCACCTGCGCTCCCGTATCGCACAGGTAACGGCGCCCGGACAAGGTGTCCGTTATGTACAGAAGGCTGTTGGAATTGCCGACGCTCACCGTTGCCACCGAGGGTCGGCTCGGCTGTTTCCCGACCTGCCGAATGAGCATGGCGGGCGACACTGCTGAGCCTCGTGGCCGAACTTGGCGTGGAAGAAACACCAGGTGGGCGGCCACGGCGTCGGAGGCCGTGGTTTTCTTCACGGCGGCGGCGGTGGTGGTGGGCGGGGCGTGGCGGCGGGCACGAGGTGCGGTGCATCAGGGAAAGCCTCGGGAGCCTCAGAAGCCTCGGGAGCCTCGGGAGCGGCGACCGCGCCAAGACTCGCCTGCGTGTCCAAAGTCGCGTAGTATTTGTCGGCCTCGGCAGCGAGCGCACGGGGTTCCGTTAATGCGGAACCGGCCAAAGCGAGGCGGACTCGTGCTGGCAGCTGGCGTCGAAATAACGCCCGGAATAGAGCGTTCGGGGTTTCGTCGCCCATGAGCGCCAGCATATGATCCATACGGACCGACGGTCGCGTGTCCCCGATCTCGGGGAGGTCCAAGAGGCAGGTGGATCCCTTAGGACCGATACGACGCGGGTGGCCGTGCCGGGCCTGAGGGCGGCGACCACGTGGCAGTACATGGTCTCGTCCACCGTGATGCCTCGAAGTCGGAACTGGGCTTCTGCCTGCAGGAACCAAACTTCGGCTTGTGACTCCCAGAATTCGGGGAGCTTGATGGAGACCGCGTTGGTTGCCATTGTTGCGGCGGTTTCGGGTGGTCAGCGACGGCTGACTCAAATGTCGGAGGTCACCAATGAAGTGCGCGGTGCTACGCGCGCGACTTGTTATCAAGGAGGAAGCGGGCAATGCGGTAAGTTTAATGTTCTTTATTAAAAGAGGTCACTGTAGCACTGGCGCGCTCCGGGCTGTGCGCCCGGTGTATATCCTGAGGCCACGCCTACCCCTCGGCGTGGCCGCCGCCCACTTGGTGCGCGGAATGATGTCACCACGCCAGTGAGCTTCCGTGTCCACCACAAAATAATATTAATGTTAAATATTAATAGGAATTCAATATTCTTTAAACAATTAAAGAATAGGAAAAGAGGACTGCGTTTACTTTTTCATGGCTGATAATATAACATGGATCTGCAAAATAAATTGGGATGTGAATACTTGTACACGTACCATATTTGTGGTCAAGTGTTGGTTTTGTTTTGTTTTGTTTTTTCATTTCACATGGCACAACATTCTTACTGAAGTGAGTACAATTGAAAATAAATTGCATTCATTTGTCAAAGAATCAGAATCAGAAGAGTATAGTGAAAACAAACTTCTGAGTTATACTTCTGGGCAGAGAAATATGATGGTCATCGTAAATATTTTTGTTATTCTCCTCCAAGACATGTCAGGATATTGCCAAATTATGATATAATAAGTTCAAAACACACCTGGTCACAAGTGTGCCGCACTGACCGGGTCCTCAGTCGAGGTCCTCAGCATCATCCCGTTTCGGCCCTCCAACCTCGATACGGTCAGCTGAGGTGGGCCAGCAGGGGCACATACACATCCACATGCAGCAACTGCACCTGGATGTGTACATACCCCCACTAGTCAGGGCCCTTAGGGATATTTTGGGGCCGTTTGGTTCAAATTCTTCCAAAAGCACCAAATTTGGCCCAGATGTTGCCCATGCCATACTCTTTCGATTTTTGACGGGCGCCCCCCCCCCCCCGGGGGCCCCATATTGGCGAAAGACTAAATGGCCGCCACCCGGATTAGAGGAAAATCAGTTAAATAACCAAAAGGGTTGGAATCATGTATGATACCACTTTTCAGGGGTTTTCGAGGTCGAGGAATCCAATTATGATGTTATTTTGATGATTTGAGGTCAAGGTCAACCCTCAAGGTCATCTTAAAGGTCATTTTTGAGTCAAACATGTCGGTTTTTGAGTTTTTTGTCAAGATTTACGCGAGGTTCACCATTTTATGTTTCTGGGTTGGGTAGTCGAACTCTGACCTTATTTTTGACAATTAGAGGAAATATTTACATGTCTATTTCCTAATTTTCAGGCATATGCAGTTCATCAGTCTAATTACAAAGGTACGGATTTTGATGTTTTATGAACTGTATGCCATATCCTTGTGTTTAATTTTTGTGCGATCATGATCCGGGTTCATGTATACATGATTGTATACATGTCATAAATATGACGTCATAGGTCATGTGACCTGGCGGCCATATTGGATTTTATGAAAACCTTAAAAATGGATCCCTGCCTTCATTTTTCGATCGATTCATTTTGAACTTTGACCACTTATAGTACGCCATGTGATTGGATGCATATCCTAATTATGACGTCATAGGGTCAGGTGACATGGCGGGATGGACGGGTATGGTCCCCGGATCATACCGCCCTTGGCGCCCGTCAAAAATCGAAAGAGCATGGCATGGGCAACATCTGCCCCAAATTTGATGCTTTTGGAAGAATTTGAACCAAAATATCCCTAAGGGCCCTGACTACACCCCCAGCCAGTGCGAACGCAGACTACAACAGCAACACCTCCACATCCAGAATCCACAGCACCAAACAAACATGGTGGAACACTCAAACACCCACCTTTATACCCTTCACCACTCACCAACAAAACACACCAGATCATTCATACACACATCCACACACATACACACACAACACCAACCAACCACCTACCCTTACAACCTACACCACTCAACATACAAAAACACACACACTCATGCAAAAATTCATTCATGCAAAAACACACACCCTCACCCACTCACTCACATACATACACAAAATAAGAAATAATAATAGTAACAAAAACAAACAAACAAACAAAAAAACACACACAACCAACCACCTACCCTTACCAACATGCACCACTCATGCAAACATGCAAAACCATTCATGCAAAACCACACCCACTCACGACCCACTCCTGCACACACACACACACACACACACACACACACACACACACACACAAACACACACACACACACACACACAAATATTTTTGTTATTCTCCTCCAAGACATGTCAGGATATTGCCAAATTATGATAAATTATAATTACAGAATATAAAATAGCAACATGTGTACACTGTATCATGTGTGTTCTATAATCTCACTGGTGCTTGAACAAAATCAGTTTGGACATCTGCTTCCTGACTTTCTCTCCGGTGATGGCTTCCATCTCCTTTTTCCCAAGATGAAAGAGTTTGATTCGACAATAACAAGAAGCTGCTGTCTTCACGAGCTTGTGAATATGATTATCTTCCACTGCAGTTTCAAACTGGTGTGAGTGCAGTTCAGGAAATAAGTCCATATGAACAGTACGGTATTGCTCATAAAGGGTATCTCACACCAAAAAATGGTTTTTACGGACGTCCACGGATGTTCTTTCTACGGCAGCGTTGCGATTTTTTGAGCAAAATCGTGAACACCCGGGAGAGGATTTTGCTTGACCGTGACCGATTCACAGCGGTTTATTACGGTTTAGTACGGACTGCTACGGCTTCGTTGCGGATACGGTGCCTCTACGTTTGCTTGCGGTTCCTTCCGGTTCCCGGCCTAGAATATAAAAACGGGGGCCCCCCCGCTCTCCCCTCATTCTGCTGCTGACTTCCAAGGGGGCAAGACCTATCCAGGAGAGCCATGGACGGAGCACCCGCTGCCCAGAGAGTCCAAGGAGAGGGAGAATCCTTGCGGATGGTTAAGATGGCCTTACGGAGTCTTACGGTGGTGTTACGGCAGTTGCGGAAGCGTTGAGGAAGCGTTGCGGTCTAGATTTCCGTAGCACTGCCGTAATATTCTTACGAGAGTTTTGATCTGGACCAAAACTCTCGTAAGAAATTACGACCCCTCCCGGACGCTTAAGGATCCATACGAATGCTCCAGGAAGCGTTGAGGATGTCCCAGGTGCCACAAGGAATGCTCCCGGTTGTGCACGATTTTTTCGCCGCAACGCCGCCGTAAACGTCGTAACGACCCCGTAAGGCCGGTGTGAGGGGGGTTTAACAGCCATGGATACGGCAGCTGAAATTCCGGATCCTTGAGAAAGATTCCCATTTGTCTTCTTCAGTAGTCGTTGAAAACAATGTTTTGTTTTGTTTTTGAAAACAAATTTTCGAGTGTTTTGTTGAAATTTCGATTAAATTATTTTATAAAATATAGCAGGCATTGTCTTTAACGGACGCAGATTTTCTGGGGGAACCAATATGGCGACGAATATACTTCCGGTGACTTCACAGCGAATGGACCGATTAGCGTTGATTTGGCGTCGAGCCTCCAATCCAGTTAGTATAGAGATCCGTGGGTGAGACGGACACAGAGTCCAGGAGTAAGCTCAAGTTAAAGGAGCAAGAAAGGTCCTTCCAAAAATTAAAAGCGAAAGCTATGCGAAGCATGTGGGGGAAAATTTATCACTTTTGTCCAGAACGTCGACATCGATTTGCGAATCTGCCTTACTAATAGCTACATCCACTTGCTAAGCTGTCTTACTAATAGCTACATCCATTTGCGAAGCTGCCTTACTAATAGCTACATCCACTTGCTAAGCTGCCTTACTAATAGCTACAGGCTGGAATCATCTAAGGGAACCAAACACTGCTAGGCTACTTCGTGTGGGTCTCACCATGTGGCATTTTACCAGATCATCTCAAATGTTGCAACTGCTCAGTAAATTGAGACGTTGTGGATATTATCATAGCACATTATGATTCGACACCACCCTCACTCAGCTGCAGTTAACCTTGGGAGAGGCTCACATCCCAGCAGGGATTTAGGTAGCCATCCATATAATACTTGTGTGGGACAACCCAGATTTTAGAGAAGACCGCATCAGGACATGGAGCTACCCACCACACTAATGGCATCATGATCCAGGTATCGCACGGTGGTGGTGTTGGTGAGTATCCCAATCAGCTGGCAATAAGTTAGTGAACTCTGAATGCACCCTCGTCAACCTTCATTCACGACCAGCCGGGAAGGACTGTCCCTTCCATGAACGTGACTGATGTAAGCAAGATCAACGAGAAGATGAATGCCAGGTCCCATCGCTCAGTTCATCTTTGGGACATGGGCTATGTTTGGTGAAGCTTGTAGATGGAGTTGAGCAGAAACCTCTGAGACAGACAGGATTCAAGAGTCGGTCGATTGATGGCTAATCGGCGAGACACCCAGATATACCGGTATTGCTACTATTGATAGTTTTATATTTGAAGCAGTATTTCATGATGGCTGCCGAAGCAATTACAATTGTCTCATTATTACAATTACATTTCTTTGAGCATACATTTCAGAACGCATGGATGCTCCGATGCAGCCTGGCAAGAGGCATTTTGTTTATGTACCTGTTCTGAGAATTTAGTTCATGCATGTGTGGACGATGTAGGTAAGACATTGGAATCTCCCACGATGAAGCTAACTCCAAGGGCCTTTCACTCACTCACCGCAGGCAGGTTGGTGGTCTTTCCATCTTCTACCGACTCCTCTCCGGCCTTGCTCCCCCAGCTCTCTCTGGGCTCTGTCCCCCAAATATTCCTACAGGTCGCACAAGATCTGCCTGCAACCCTCTTATGGTTAAACTGCCAAAATCAAGACTCTCTGTTCACCTTCACTCCTTCATTCCTCTTTTCTCCCGCCTCTGGAACAAACTCCCTAACTCTCTTCAATCCCACTCCTCCCTCCAGGTCTTTAAAACAGCTGTCCACCACCATCTCTTGTCTTCCCCCATCGAAAACCTTGATCTTTTCTACCCCCGGTAATTCACCCCAGAGTCCTTGCAGTGTTCATATGTTTTATTCCTCTCCCACCTCCCCCCAAGTCCTCCCGATGTCCCTGCTCTCAAATGTTGTGTTTGTGTCCTTCCCCCTCTCTCCCCATCTTGTCTGCCGCTCCCCTTGTTTTTTGTGTTTTGTGTGTCGGTTTGTCTTTTTGTGTGATTAATGTTTGCTCTTTCACGAGCCTCGATCCTGTAAAAAAAAAAAAAAAAAGGTCTTTGAAATGTTGTTGTTTTCATCAACAAAAAATCAATCAAATCAACAAATGAAATCAAATAAAAAAAATCAATCAACAAAACAACAAAAAATGTTGGTGTTTTTATCATATTTTGCCACAAAATCACCACGCAATCATGTGATTGTAGGAGCTGTGCTCCCACGTCAATCGGAAGAATGGACGCGACAAAAGCTGGAATTCGTCCGAGTTTCTTTATTGTCACAAAACAACTCGGGTACTCTGAAAAGCCCGTTTATCGGGCAGCAATATATATACACATTATCCCGGAGCGTTTGCCCGGGAAAGGCGAGAGGGGGCGTGGCCGGGCATCCTGGCCGCGGCCTGGCAAGTCGAGGGCGGGCATGCCCGGGCGTCCCGGATGCGGCCTGGCAAATCGAGAGCGGGCGTGGCCGGGCGTCCTGGATGAGCCCGGCATGGTGATCGCTCCGCGTCCTTGGTAGGTGCAAGGCGATTGTGTAAACCTGGACACACGTCCCCCCAGAATCGACTTGCACCGGCAGGGTCAATTTGAGGGGGGTCCTGATGACCCGGCCGAAGCGACCCCTGGCGGGTCGTGGGGGGGGGGGGGGTCCGGTGTGGTGGTGGGCGGTCGAGTGGGGGGCACCGTGGACGGGGGGCGGCCTCGCCGCGGCGGAAGGGCCAACCGTGGTGGTTGGTCGATGTCCACGTGCGCCGGCTTGAGGCGGTCCACCGCAATCCAGTCCGACCTGCCGCTGATGTTGATGACGAACGACTTGTCGTCCCATCGCAGGACCCGGAAGGGCCCGTCGTACGGCGGCCGGAGTGGCCCCCGATGTGCGTCATGACGCACAAAAACGTACTCCGCTGTGCAAAGCGCTGGGGGGACGTAGGACTGGGGGTCACCGTGGTGGGATGTTGGCACTGGGGCAAACCGTCGGGCGGCCTCCTGGAGGTCCGAGCGCTGGTGAGCTGCGGACCAGGGACTGGTAGCGTCGGGCACGAATTCGCCCGGGACGCGTAGCGCCTGGCCGTAGACAAGCTCGGCGGTGGATGCCCGGAGGTCTTCCTTGGGGGCCGTGCGGAGGCCCAAAAGGACCCACGGCAGCCGGTCGGCCCAACCGCCGTCTTGAAGGCCGGCCATGAGCGCGGCCTTCATGGAGCGGTGGAATCGCTCGCACAACCCGTTGGCTTGGGGGTGGTAGGCCGTAGTACGGTGGAGCTTGACCCCCAGGTTGCGGGCGACCGCGCCCCACAGCTCGGAGGTGAACTGCGGTCCGCGGTCTGACGAGATGTCCGCCGGTGCACCGAAGCGGGCGACCCAGGTGGCGAAGAAAGCCTGCGCCACGTCGGCGGTGGTGGTGGAGACGAGGGGAACGGCCTCCAGCCACCTGGTGGTCCTGTCCACCATGGTGAGCAGGTGTGTGAACCCCCGTGATGGGGGGAGGGGGCCCACCAGATCCACGTTGACGTGGTCGAAACGTCGTTCGGGCACGGTGAAAGGTCCCAGCGGGGCCTGGGTGTGTCGGTGGACCTTGGCCTGTTGGCAGGCTGTGCAGGTGTTGGTCCAATCGCGGACGTCCCGTCGAAGGCCGTGCCAGACGAATCGCGCCGACACCAGCTTCTGGGAAGCTTTCCGGCCCGGGTGGGAAAGGCCGTGGAGGGAGGCGAAGATGCGGCGTTGCCAGGTAACGGGCACGATGGGGCGAGGCTGGCCTTGGGAGACATCGCAGAGCAGGACAGTGTCCGCGAAGGGGATGTCGGCCAGGTGTAGACCGAGGAGCTCACGGTCAAACGTGCTGTATTTGAGCTCGTTCGGCCGGAGCTGCCGGCTGAAAAAAGCGAGTGGCTGCCAAACCCCGTTCACCCATTACTCATGTACGGCGCCCACCGCGTAGTCGGAGGCATCCGTGGTGAGGGCGATGGGAGCGTTGAGCACTGGGTGAGCGAGCAGTGTTGCGTCGGCGAGGGCCCGCTTTGAGCTTTGGAAGGCCGCGTCCATTGCTGCGGACCAGACGATGTCGTGCTTGGCCGGCTTGCCCCGGAGGGCTTCGTGGAGGGGCCGCATGAGTTGAGCAGCACGGGGCACGAAGCGGTGATAGAAATTCACCATTCCCAGGAATTCCTGCAGGGCCTTTATGGAGCGGGGACGCGGAAACGTGGTGATGGCCTCGACCTTGGTTGGCAGCAGCACGGCCCCGTTCTTGGTGATGTGGTGGCCTAAAAAATCAACGGCCGTCGTGCCGAAGTGGCATTTGGCCGGGTTGACGATGAGGCCGTGCTCGCTGAGGCGCCCGAACAGTGTTCGGAGGTGGAGGAGGTGCTCGGCCCGGGACGTGCTGGCGACGAGGATGTCGTCCAGGTAAACGAAGAGGAACGGCAGGTCACGCAGCACGCCGTCCATCAAGCGCTGGAACGCCTGAGCCGCGTTCTTGAGGCCAAACGGCATCCGTAGGAATTCGAATAAGCCGAACGGCATGATGATGGCCGTTTTAGGGACGTCGGCCGCCCTGACAGGTACCTGGTGATATCCCCGTATGAGATCGATTTTTGAAAAAATGACCCGTCCTGCCAGACGGGCGGAGAAGTCTTGGATTGCGGGATCGGATACCTGTCGGGGGTGGTAGCGTCGCTAAGGCGGCGGTAGTCGCCACATGTGCGCCAGCCGCCCCCTGGCTTTGGGATGATGTGTAGTGGCGAAGCCCACGCGCTATCGGAGCGCCGCACGATGCCGAGGTGTTCCAAAGCGTCGAACTCGGCTTTGGCCACGGCGAGCCTGGCTGGGTCGAGGCGGCGGGCTCTGGCGTAGACCGGCGGGCCCGTGGTTGGTATGTGGTGCTCGATCCCATGTCGTACTGCGACGGCCGAAAACGTCGGCCACGTGAGGGCCGGGAACTCCTTGAGCAGGCGAGCAAACTCGTTCGCCGCCGGGAGGGCGCATGCCAGCTCGGTCGGAGCGGAGCTGCTCAATGTGCATACCAGGGAGCTGAAGGTCTCGGCGTTGATGAGGCGACGCCGTTGGACGTCCACCAGCAGTCCGTGTGCGCAGAGGAAGTCGGCGCCTAGCAGAGCCATGGGCACGTTTGCGGTTACAAACGTCCAAGTAAAGCGTTGGCCGCCGAAGCAGAGGGTGACGTTGCGTGGGCCGAAGGTGCGGATGGCCGATCCGTTGGCCGCAACCAAAGAGGGGCCGCAAACCGCGGACTGCCTGTCCTGATCAGAGGCGGGTATGACGCTCAGTTGGGCGCCGGTGTCGCACAGGAAGCGCCGTCCGGACGCTTTGTCCGTGATGAAAAGTAAGTTGCCCATGTGGCCGGCGCTCATGGCTGGTAATGAACGCCGGCCCGGCCGTTTCCCGGCCTGCTGAAGGTGCACGGGGGTCGGCATGTCCGGGCCTTCTGTCCGAACCTGGCATGATAGTAACACCACGCTTGGTCAGGTGGAGGCCCCGGTCGTCGTGCTGGAGGTGGTCGGCTCGGCGTAGCGGCCGCCAATTGCGTCGGCAGTTCGGTCGTCGACCGTGCCGGGTGCTCGGGCGCCATGGGCGTTGCGTCGGACGGTGGTGGGCCCCAGGTCGCTGCTGCAATGCGTTGGCCTGCCACGGAGATCTTGTCGGCTTCCCTGGCGAGGGCGCGGGATCCGTGATCGTCGTGCTTGCCAGGGCGAGGCGTACCGGGCTAGGCAGCTGACGGAGGAACAGCTCCCGGAACAGGAATGCCGGAGAGTGCTCGCCGAGCAGCGAAAGCATGTAGTCCATTAGCTCGGACGGGCGCGTGTCGCCGAGCTCGGGCAGGTCGAGCAGGCGCCGTGCGCGTTCCGCCGATGGGAGGGCGAAAGCGTCGAGGAGGAGCTTTTTAATCGCGCCGTATTTGTCAGCGGCTGGCGGGCTCTCGAGGAGGCTCAGGGCTCGGGCCACGGTGGCTGAACCGAGCGCTGCTACCACATGGTGGAAGCGGGTGTCGTCGGCCGTGATGCCTCGCAGGGCGAACAGGGAGTCCACCTGGGCGAACCAAACCGCCGCGTGAGCCTCCCAGAAGGTAGGCAGTTTAAGGGCAACTGCCGTGTCCATGTCGGTAGGTCACCAATGTAGGAGCTGTGCTCCCACGTCAATCGGAAGAATGGACGCGACAAAAAGCTGGAATTCGTCCGAGTTTCTTTATTGTCACAAAACAACTCGGGTACTCTGAAAAGCCCGTTTATCGGGCAGCAATATATATACACACATTATCCCGGAGCGTTTGCCCGGGAAAGGCGAGAGGGGGCGTGGCCGGGCGTTCTGGCCGCAGCCTGGCAAGTCGAGGGCGGGCATGCCCGGGCATGCCCGGGCGTCCCGGACGCGGCCTGGCAAGTCGAGAGCGGGCGTGGCCGGGCATCCTGGACGAGCCCGGCATGGTGATCGCTCCGCGTCCTTGGTAGGTGCAAGGCGATTGTGTAAACCCAGCGGTAGCCGCTACATGATATTCATTATTTTCTCGTAAATGGAAACGACGGATTCGGGATGAATGGAAACAAAATGGCGTGCACTGATCACGTGACCAGAATTTTCCGGACACCTCATGTTGGGACCACTGATCAAAATATAACTGGATCACTGGTTTGCTGAAAAAACTGGGTGCCGGCCGCCATCTTGGTACTCACCATAACAGGAAAAACGCCCGATAAAACAAAACTCAGTTTATTTTAAAACCTGCTCTTCGTAATCACGACAACATGAAAAAGCGCTATAAAAACGAAAACAACCTGCTAATCATTCATGTTTATTCCAAGTTGTTTACTGTGGAATTTTCGGTCCGTAGGGAGTCCCAATATGGCGGCCTCGCGCCCACCAGCAAACGTACTCTCATCGGCTGGGAGTTCCCACGATGACACAGCTCAGTGGTCTGGACTGTCCACACAATCGCATTGGCAAACTCAACCAGAAAGTTCAAAACCTTTTCCTACATCGACTCGTCTTAATCATCCATCAACTATGAACACAAGGATCCATGTGCGATGGAGTAACTTCAAATAGATTATTGTTACAAGATCGCGAAAATCGCGACACAATATCATGCGTCATGCGTTGATACAGTGCTTAGCGTCATAACGTCACGGTGGCGTCATGACGTCAGGACAGCGTCATGACATTTCGGTTTCCTCGGAAGGCATCCAGTCGCAAAATCGTTTATAATCTGCTCCAACCTCAGCAGCAAAGCGAGAAATTATCCAAATAAATAAATCATAATATCGAACCTAATATTACAATTAGGATTTGTTTACAAATATCGTGCAAAATTCACCATTTAAATAGATATTCAGGGAAAAGTGTTGAATACGTCCTGGTAAAGTAAGGCGGTGCTCGCACTAGGACAAGGGAGACCGTGGGGTAAACAACTCATACTTACCTGACAGGAGAAATACCATGATCATTAAGGTGGTGTTCTCAGGGCGAGGTCCACCCATTGCACTCCGGGTGGGTTGACCCTTGCGATTTCCCCAAATGTGGGAAACTCGACTGTACAATTTGTGGTAGTGGGGGACTGCGTTCGCGCTATCCCCTGATTGTTGAACTAAAAGCAGATGATTTGTGGATGTAGCTATTAGTAAGGCAGCTTAGCGAATGGATGTGGATGTCGCTATTAGTAAGGCAGCTGAGCGAGTGGATGCAGCTATTAGTAAGGCAGCTTAGTGAGTGGATGTAGCTATTAGTAAGGCCGTTTAGCGAATGGATGTGGATGTCGCTATTAGTAAGGCAGCTGAGCGAGTGGATGCAGCTATTAGTAAGGCAGCTTAGTGAGTGGATGTAGCTATTAGTAAGGCAGCTTCGTGAGTGGATGTAGCTATTAGTAAGGCAGCTTATCGAATGGGTGTAGCTATTAGTAAGGCAGCTTAGCGAATGGATGTGGATGTAGCTATTAGTAAGGCAGCTTAGCAAGTGGATGTAGCTATTAGTAAGGCAGCATAGCAAATGGATGTAGCTATTAGTAAGGCAGCTTATCGAATGGGTGTAGCTATTAGTAAGGCAGCTTATCGAATGGGTGTAGCTATTAGTAAGGCAGCTTAGCGAATGGATGTGGATGTAGCTATTAGTAAGGCAGCTTAGCAAATGGATGTAGCTATTAGTAAGGCAGCATAGCAAATGGATGTAGCTATTAGTAAGGCAGCTTATCGAATGGGTGTAGCTATTAGTAAGGCAGCATAGCAAATGGATGTAGCTATTAGTAAGGCAGCATAGCAAATGGATGTAGCTATTAGTAAGGCCGCTTATCGAATGGGTGTAGCTATTAGTAAGGCAGCTTAGCGAATGGATGTGGATGTAGCTATTAGTAAGGCAGCTTAGCAAGTGGATGTAGCTATTAGTAAGGCAGCATAGCAAATGGATGTAGCTATTAGTAAGACAGCTTAGCAAATGGATGTAGCTATTAGTAAGCCAGCTTAGCAAATGGATGTAGCTATTAGTAAGCCAGCTTATCGAATGGATGTAGCTATTAGTGAGGCAGCTTAGTGAATGGATGTAGCTATTAGTGAGGCAGCTTAGCAAATGGATGTGGATGTAGCTTCCGGGTACACTATGTCCTGTAGTGTCAACATCAGTTTTAGATGGAATACATCGGGCACTCAACATATCCATCAAATGTAGCTCCAGCAGAAGCACTGATGACCCAGGCCAGCATGTTGTACAGGGTACTGGGATAAGATTTTTCACCGCCTCAACAGTGAAATTGCATGACGTTTGATGCCAAGGTCCCTGCATACCTTCACTTCCAGCCAATTCCCCAAGAAGCATCAGAGCAGACATTAAAATGGAATGAAGAGACACATCTGCTTTGACTGGCATTCTCAACTCTTCTGCATCACTCGGACCGGAGGTTTCTGTGCCAGTGGTGTATAGCGACAGCTATTCGGCTGCAAGACTAGTGCAAGGTATTCAATGAATACCATCTAACTGGAAGGTTTCTTCGGCAGAGAGTAGAATTTAAGTTGCGGGAATATCGCCATCAGCAACTGTTTCAGCCTGCTGGATCTGAAAATCAATGAACAAATCATGAGCTGGGCATACATGATACCTATTGATACGTTTCTGTGAAAACTACAGAAATGTATCTGTTAGGTGAGTTATCAATACAAACTGCTGCATGAACCACTGCAATATGGCAACTCCTGTACGAACCGATGCAATATGGCAACGCCTGTACGAACTGCTGGAATGTGGCAACGCCTGTACGAATCGCTGCAATATGGAAACTCCTGTACGAACCACTGCAATATGGCAACGCCTGTACGAATCACTGCAATACGGCAACACCTACGAACCGCTGCAATATGGCAATGCCTGGATGAATCACTGCAATATGGCAACACCTACAAACCGCTGCAATATGGCAACTCATGTACAAATCGCTGCAATATGGTAACACCTATGAACCGCTGCAATATGGCAACTCCTGTACAAACAGCTGCAATATGTTAACACATGTACAAATCGCTGCAGTATGGCAACACCTACGAACCACTGCAATATGGCAATGCCTATACGAAACGCTGCAATATGGCAACTCCTGCAAGAATCGCTGCAATATGGCAACACCGAGGAACCGCTGCAATATGGCAATGCCTGTAGGAATCGCTGCAATATGGCAATACCTACGAACCGCTGCAATATGGCAACTCCTGTACAAACAGCTGCAATATGTTAATACATGTACAAATCGCTGCAGTATGGCAACACCTACAAACCGCTGCAATATGGCAACTCCTGTACAAACAGCTGAAATATGGCAACTGCCGATACGAACCACTGCAATATGGCAATGCCTGTACGAATCGCTGCAATATGCAAACACCTACGAACCGCTGCAATATGGCAACTCCTGTACAAACCGCTGCAATATGGCAATGCCTGTACAAATTGCTGCAATATGGTAACACCTACGAACCGCTGAAATGTGGCAACTCCTGTATGAACCGCTGCAATATGGCACATCCTGTACGAACCGCTGCAATATGGCAATGCCTGTACGAACCGCTGCAATCTGGCAACGCCTGTACGAGCCGCTGCAACTTGGCAACTCCTGGACAAGCCGCTGCAATATGGCAACGCCTCTAAGAATCGCTGCAACATGGCAACTGCCTGTCTGGAGCACTGCAATATGGCAATGCCTGTATGAATCGCTGCAATATGGCAACACCTGGACGAACCGCTGCAATATGGCAATGCCTGTACGAATCGCTGCAATATGGCAACACCTATGAACCGCTGCAATATGGCAACTCCTGTGCAAACTGCTGCAATATGGCAATGCCTGTACAAATTGCACCGATGAACCGCTGCAATATAGCAACTCCTGGACGAACCGCTGCAATATGGCAACTCCTGGAAGAACCGCAGCAATATGGCAACGCCTGTACGAGCCGCTGCAACTTGGCAACTCCTGGATGAACCGCTGCAATATGGCAACGCCTGTACGAATCGCTGCAATATGGAAACTCCTGTACGAATCGCTGCAACTTGGCAACTCCTGGATGAACCGCTGCAATATGGCAACGCCTCTACAAATCGCTGCAACATGGCAACTGCCTGTACGGACCACTGCAATATGGCAATGCCTGTGTGAATCGCTGCAATATGACAACACCTACGAACCGCTGCAATATGGCAACTCCTGTACAAACAGCTGCAATATGGCAACTCCTTTTTTTTTTTTGTATACTGAATCGAGGCTCGTGAAAGAGCTAACATTTATATCACAAACAAATCAACCAGACAAACAAAATATATAAAAAGAGGAAGCGGAGGACAGGATGGGGAGAGAAGGGGAAGCACACAAACACAACATTTGAGAGCAGGGAGATGTGTGGGAGGGAGAGGGCTTGGGGGGAGGAGGCGTGGGAAGGGGTGGGGGGGGGGGGGGGGGGTTGGAGAAGTATAAAACACAAGGACACCAAGGACTTCCAGGACAGAAGTTGGTATTTCAAAAAAGTGGATTTGGGGTGAAATTAGCGGGGGTAGAAAAGATCAAGGTTTTGGATGGGGGAAGATAAGAGATGGTGGTGAACAGCTGTTTTAAAGACCTGGACGGTGGAGTGGGATTGAAGAGAGTGAGGGAGTTTGTTCCAGAGGCGGGAGAAAAGAGGAATGAAGGAGTGAAGGTGAGAAGAGAGTCTTGATTTTGGCAGTTTAACCATAAGAGGGTTGCAGGCAGATCTTGTGCGACCTGTAGGAATATTTGGGGGACAGCGTCCAGAGAGAGCTGGGGGGGCAAGGCCAGAGAGGAGTCGGTAGAAGACGGAAAGACCACCAACCTGCCTGCGGTGAGTGATTGAAAGGCCCTTGGAGTTAGCTTCATCGCAGGAGATTCCAATGATTCTGAATGCTTTGGTTTCAACAGCGTGAAGACGAGCTAGGTGTGAGGCAGGAGCACCAGCCCAGAGGGGAGAGCAGTATTCCATTGAGCTGCGGATGAAAGCCTTGTATGTGTTGAGGAGCTCAGGTGTGCCAAGGAAGGACTTCGCACGACGGAGGATGTCAAGTCGGCGACTGGCTTTGGAGGCCAGATTTGAAATGTGCTTTTCACAGGAAAGATCATGGCAGATAGTGAGACCCAAAAGCTTGAGTGACAGAACTTCTTGGAGAGGATTATTCAGAAAGTGGATGGGAGGGTTGTCCAGTCGGTCTTTTCGGAGAGACATCGTAAGAGTGTGAGATTTGTCAGGATTGAAAGACATGTTCCACTCGTTTGCCCAGTCTGTGATTTTGTCCAGGTCTGCAGAGAGTGAGGAGGCTGCAGACTGCCGATCTGAGGGATGAGGAATGGAGCGACAGAGAGTAGAGTCATCAGCAAAGAGATAGAGAGGATTTTCAAGAGAGTCAGAGAGATCATTGATGAACACCAGCAAAAGCACAGGGCCCAGAACACTGCCTTGGGGAACTCCAGCCTGAACAGGAAGAGGAGATGAGAGAAACCCATTCAGGGCCACACGTTGACTACGACTAGAGAGGAAGTCCGCCAGACATGCGTGGAGATTTCCATGGATACCAAAGGAGGAGAGCTTGGTGAGCAGAGCGGGGTGCCAGACCGTATCGAAGGCACGTGATATGTCAAGGGAGACAGCTCTAATTTCCTGTTTGACATGGAGGACCTCCATCCATTGTTGAGAAAGCAGAAGCAGCATGTCCAGAGTAGAGTGACCAGGTCTGAAACCAAATTGATGATCAGAGATCAAGCCATTGGAGAAGAGGAAAGATTTCATATCCGAAGCAATGATGGATTCCATGACTTTGCTGATAATTGGGAGAAGGCTGATTGGTCTGTAGTTGCTAGGATCTGTTTTTGCACCTTTTTTGTGCAAAGCGGTGATGTTGGCTGATTTCCATGCAGATGGCAGATGACCTTGAGCAAAAGAGATGGTGAAGAGAACAGAGTGAGGGAGTGAAAGAGCGGAAGAACAGGATTTTAGGACCCGTGGGCTGATGCCGTCAGGTCCAGTTGCAGAATCAGAGTCGAGGGCTGACAGAAACTTTTCCACCTTGTCAGGAGGAAAGGACACAGAGTCCAGGAGCAGCTGGGTATGACTGGGTATGGTGGGTACAGAGAGGGATGGGTTTGGGATACAAGATTTAGAGGCAAACACAGAGTTGAGGCATTCAGCTTTTTCGCGTGCGGAGTCAGCGGTGTAGCCATTTGAGGTGAGGGAGGGGATGGAGGGGGAACAAACACCAGAAACAGATTTGACCAGATGCCACCAGGATTTGGAAGAGGGAGACAGATAAGAGAGTTCGTTCTTGAGAACGGAGAGATATTGTTTCCTGGCTCTCCTGAGGGTGGACACACACTTGTTTCGGGCTTTCTGAAAGGAAATGAGATTCCTTCCGTTGGATTTGCTTTACAGGCGACGAAAGCAAGTTGTTTCTGGGCAACAGCCTCACCACAAGATTCCGTGTACCATGGACGGGAGGAAGGGTATGGCAACTGAAGACGAGATGGGATAAATCTGTGCATGAGAGAGAGCAATTTACTTTGGAAGAATTCCCAGGATGAGTTGATGTCAGAGGCGGTAGAGATGGGAGACCAGTCCAGATGATTGATGGCTGCTTGACGACCGTGCCAGTTGGCGTGAGTGAAATGCCAGACTTGTCGACGCTGAGGAGGCTCTCTGAGAATGGTCAGAGAGATGTCCACTTTAACAAGCACATGGTCAGATGAGCCGATTGGAGCAGAAGAAGAGCAACAGACATTTTCAGGGAAGTTAGTCATAACCAAGTCCAGAAGAGAAGATGCTCCGTTGACTGAGATCCGTGTCGGGAAATTGACAGATTGTGTCAGTCCCAGTGAGTCGCAGAAGTCCTTTGCTGAGGAGCCATGGCTGGTGAGAGAGGTACCCACACCCAGCCAACTGGCATGGTGACAATTGAAATCACCACATATGAGGAAGAGAGAGTTGGGATGGGTAGATAGAAGTTGGTCCATATTATCAGACAGCGAGATGTCGATGGAGTCATCACTGTTTGGTGGACGGTACAACACACATATGAACAAAAGGTGGGAGCGAAGGGGAAGCCGTAGCCAAAGGTATTCCTGGGGGTGAGGTGGAGAGAGGGCAGTGCAGGGCGAGTGAGGAAGAGAGTTTTTTAAATAAAGATAGCAACCCCACCTCCAGGACGAGGCTCAGGTCTATCATACCGGAGGAGGGATTAACCTGGGAGAGATACCAAGGAATCAGAGACATCATGAAGGAGGAAAGTTTCTGTTAAGCAGATTACATCTGGTTTGTCAGAAGCAACCTGTTTGGAGAGATCAGTCAAGTTTGAGCGAAGGCCCCGGATGTTTGAGGTCCATACCGTTAATGAAGAGGAAGGGGGAGCATCGGATACAGAACAGGGGGGGAGGGGTAGGGTAAGATGTGGAAGAGGAGGAAGTGGTAGGGAGAGCTGTTGAAGGTGTGTCAGAGAATTCAGAATAGCTTGGAGAAAGGGAAGAATGGGGCGGACAAAAGGTTTGATGGTGATTGGGTGAGGCACAGTGAGGTGTTATTTGAGGAGGGGGAAGAGCGAGGCAGAAGGTTGGGGGAGATGAAGGTGAAAGCTGGAAGGGGGAAGAAGCGTGGAAGATGCTTTGAGGAGGAGGGGTGAGAGGGGAGTCTAGGAGGGGAGGAGCGAGGGAGAGTCCCGGAGGGGAGGGGTGTGGGGGGAGTTTAGGAGGGAAGGGGCAAGGGGGGAGATTTGAAAGGGATGGGTGATGGGGAAGATTTTGAGGGGAGGGGCAAGGGGGTAGATTTGGAGGGGAGGGGTGATGGGGAAGTTTTGGAGGGGAGGGGTGATGGGGAAGTTTTGGAGGGAAGGGGTGAGGGGGAAGATTTGGAGGGGAGGGGCAAGGGGGAAGATTTGAAAGGGATGGGTGATGGGGAAGATTTGGAGGGGAGGGGCAAGGGGGTAGAAATGGAGGGGAGGGGTGATGGGGAAGTTTTGGAGGAAAGGGGTGATGGGAAGATTTGGAGGGGAGGGGCAAGGGGGAATATTTGAAAGAGATGGGTGATGGGGAAGATTTGGAGGGGAGGGGCAAGGGGGTAGTTTTGGATGGTATGGGTGATGGGGAAGTTTTGGAGGGGAGGGGTGATGGGGAAGTTTTGGAGGGGAGGGGTGAGATTGGATTTTGAAAAGTGTACAATTAATGGGAAACGAACATTTATTGCAAAATGAGTTTCTTGTGACCTTCGAGTCAAAAATACGTTTGAGGACGCTGAAGGCGGGGTGGAGTGCAGGAGAGTTTCGGGGATGTAGAAAAGAGGAACTGTAAGAGATGGAATTTTTTTTTTGGAATGAATAGATTTGGTGAGTAAGTCGAAAACATCCTTTTATAGAAGAAGAAGAAGTTGATGTCTCTTTGCAACTCTATCAATCTTTGGAACAAAGGCCTTTCCATTCATGCCATTGTGGCCAAGCATTACACTAGGCCTTACACTAAAAATGAACTTCAAACCTGCGAGAGTTCATTTTTGTCTGTCATCTGGTCGTCATCATGATCGTGACTGATGGACTGATAACACCTACAACACTACGGAAATGTTTTGAGGCAAGTCGGACACAGACCATCTCAGACCCAGACCATCTCAGACCCAGACCAGCTTAGACCCAGACCAGCTCGGGTCCAGACCAGCTCAGACCCAGACCAGCTCAGACCCAGACCAGCTCGGGTCCAGACCAACTCAGACCCAAGTACCAACTTAGACCCAAGAGTTTTTTCAGTGTGACTTATCTTAATTCTTATAATGAAGTATCATTCTTTTCGTCATTTCTTTTCTAAATCCAAGTGGGACAAAAAAAAAGTGGTTGGGTGGGTGGGTCGGTGGGTGGTTGGGTGGTTTTGGTTGATTTTCTATTAATTTTTTTAATATTGTTTTTTAAATTGAGGTTTGAATTATAAATGAAGGCTCAATGAATTGAATTAAATATGAAAGTGATCTTTCTTGAAACTGTGCCTCAGTTTTTATGTTGCAGTTTTATACTATCAGCATATAAATGTAATTGTGCTCCCCCTTACCGTTACAGTGAGCAGAGTGAATGTCCAGATGACCGAGTATAACTGAGTTTTATCATGGGTGTTTTATAATCAACCGTTTTACACTCCATTAATAATCAGGAAAATAGAACTTTTTTTTTGAGGTAAATAAATGTATCGTTCTTTGTTCGTGTGGTTGCCAACTTCAATCAAGATTGGTGCTTTAATGTATAATAAATGGTGGCAATGACTATATTGTTCGTTTAGATTAAAGAAAAAACAAACAAGTACAGATACATTCAAAGTACACCG
Source organism: Myxine glutinosa (assembly GCF_964187855.1). Taxonomy (NCBI): domain Eukaryota; kingdom Metazoa; phylum Chordata; class Myxini; order Myxiniformes; family Myxinidae; genus Myxine; species Myxine glutinosa. The sequence continues at coordinate 29,342,622 of NC_136269.1, read as the reverse complement.
CCCCCATGCCAAATAATTAAACATCCTCCAGCGCGGCATTGCTGGGGCGCCTCTGGCGCCTGGCAATACCACCTTGGAGCTCATCGAGACTGTATTTGGAAGGAGAAGTGCACAATATTTGATTGATTAATTGCCTAATTAAAATCAATAAAAGATTGTCACAAAATATTTTCTTAATCAATTGGCTAATAGCATAACTAAACCACTTGTGCTTCATCCGAATATGTAACTTTTAGAAATTTAATGAAATGTCATTTATTTTAAAAATAAATAATCAATTTGTTAATCAATATATAATTAATCGATTAATCAATAGATCAAAAATACCTTTTACAGACAAATCACTTGGTCATTGTCATGTCCAAATATCAGCTTCTTAGCTCAAAAGGTGCCTGAGATATTGGTCAGATGAGAAAGAAAATAAACAAGAAGACATCATGCGTAGCACGATACTTACAAAATCCGCCTCCCCAAAGTGTCCATTTCATGACGATTAAAATTTACGATCTTGATCAAAGCTCGGGTCAGCAGGATGAAAAGTGACGATTTTTCAGATGAAAAATGATGATTTTAGAAGTTTGACCTTGAGTTGACCTTTGACCTTATAAATAGGTGGTTTCCCAATTCAGTGAGGCAATACGCAAATGCTGTTCTATTTTCAAGTCAATCGGATGAAAATTGATGGGTTTCAGATGAAAATTGATGATTTTGGAAGTTTGACCTAGAGTTGACCTTTGACCGATTGACATCAAAAAATAGTATGTTTCCCAATTTAATGACTCGATATGCAAATGCTGTTCAATTTTCAAGTCAATTGATTGAGAATTGATGGCTTTTTAGATGAAAATTGATGACTTTTCAAATTTAACATTGAGTTGATCTTTGACCTTTTGACCTCAAAAATCGTTCATTTCCCAATGTATTGACTCAATGTACAAATGTTATTCAATTTTCAAGTCAATGGGGATTTAAAATGGCGATTTTAGAAATTTGACCTCGAGATGACCTTTGACCTCAAAATCAATAGGCTTCTCAATTGGGACGACCTAGACAGCTTGGTGAAGTTTGCTAATAGCTACATCAATTTGCCAAGCTGCCTTACTAATAGCTACAGCCACTTGCTAAGCTGCCTTACTAATAGCTACATCCATTTGCTAAGCTGCCTTACTAAGAGCTACATCCACTCGCTAAGCTGCCTTACTAATAGCGACATCCACTTACTAATAGCGACATCACCACCATCTCTTATCTTCCCCCATCCATAACCTTGATCTTTTCTACCCCCACTAATTCACCCCAGATCCACCTTGTTTGAAATTCCAACTTATTTCCTGGAAATCCTGGCAGTGTCCATATGTTTATACCTCTCCCACCCCCCCCCCCTTCACATGCCTCCCCCCCTTCACATGCCTCCCCCCCTTCACATGCCTCCCCCCCAAAGCCCTCTCCCTCCCACAGATCTCTCGATGTCTCCATGTCTCTCGGTCCCTGCTCTCAAATGTTGTGTTTGTGTCCTTCCCCCTCTCTCCCCATCTTGTCTACCGCTCCCGATGTTATTTGTTTTATGTGTCTGTTTGTCTTTCTGTGTGATTAATGTTCGCTCTTTCACGAGCTTCGATCTTGTATACAAAAAAAAACAAAAAAAAACAAACAAAAAAAACAAGTGAATCCACTTGGATTCCGCCCAGGTTGGCACATGGAAATTATGATGTTGCATAATTATCATCTCGGGTCAAGATTTGAAATTATGCCATGGTTTTTGTAAAATTGCTACTAGTATTCACATTATGTTCACATTCATTCACATTCACAGGGTCCTCTGGGTCCTCTGGGCATTTGGGTCCTCTGGGTCATTTGGGTCCTCTGGGTCATTTGGGTCCTCTGGGTCATTTGGGTCCTCTGGGTCATTTGGGTCCTCTGGGTCATTTGGGTCATTTGGGTCCTCTGGGTCATTTGGGTCCTCTGGGTCATTTGGGTCCTCTGGGTCATTTGGGTCCTCTGGGTCATTTGGGTCCTCTGGGTCATTTGGGTCCTCTGGGTCATTTGGGTCCTCTGGGTCATTTGGGTCCTCTGGGTCATTTGGGTCCTCTGGGTCATTTGGGTCCTCTGGGTCATTTGGGTCCTATATTCCTATCCTATAACATATATATCCTATAACCTATCCTATATCATATAACATATATCCTATATATCCTATAACATAACATATAACAAATATATCCTATATTATGTACTAGCGAGCGGCCGCGTACCAGCCAAAGGGGTAGCCCATGGTTAGCCTAAATATAGATTTGATGACGTCATGTTTACACATCTGAGCGACAGAAACGTGCTTCACTTTTGGAGCGACAGAAATTCCCAGGCAAACGCGAAAACGCACCAGGTTTGCAACCTGTGCGTTAAAAAAAAAAAAAAAATCTGTTTTTAGTTTAACAATTAGGGGATAACGCGAACGCAGTCCCCCACTACCACTAATTATAGTCTAGTTCCCACATTTGGGGAAATCGCAAGGGTCAGCCCACGGGTGGACCTCGCCCTGAGAACACCATATTGTTCTATTAAAATATTCGATAGTACAAGTCAACAATAGTCAACAACCACCATCTTAATGTCAACACCACATTAACCATAATAATCATGTCAACACCAACCACAGTCAACACCACCTTAATGATCATGGTATTTCTCCTGTCAGGTAAGTATGAATTGTTTACCCCACGGTCTCCCTTGTCCTAGTGCGAGCACCGCCTTACTTTACCAGGACGTTTCAACACTTTTCCCTGAATATCTATTTAAATGGTGAATTTTGCACGATATTTGTAAACAAATCCTAATTGTAATATTAGGTTCGATATTATGATTTATTTATTTGGATAATTTCTCGCTTTGCTGCTGAGATTGGAGCAGATTATAAACGATTTAGCGACTGGATGCCTTCCGAGGAAGCCGAAATGTCATGACGCTGTCCTGACGTCATGACGCCACCGTGACGTTGTGACGCTAAGTACTGTATCAACGCATGACGCATGATATTGAGTCGCGATTTTCTCGATCTTGTAACAATAATCTATTTGAAGTTACTCCATCGCACATGGATCCTTGTGTTCATAGTTGATGGATGATTAAGACGAGTCGATGTAGGAAAAGGTTTTGAACTTTCTGGTTGAGTTTGCGGATGCGATTGTGTGGACAGTCCAGACCACTGAGCTGTGTCATCGTGGGAACTCCCAGCCGATGAGAGTACGTTTGCTGGTGGGCGCGAGGCCGCCATATTGGGACTCCCTGCGGACCGAAAATTCCACAGTAAACAACGTGGAATAAACATGAATGATTAGCAGGTTGTTTTCGTTTTTATAGCGCTTTTTCATGTTGTCGTGATTACGAAGAGCAGGTTTTAAAATAAACAGTTTTGTTTTATCGGGCGTTTTTCCTGTTATGGTGAGTACCAAGATGGCGGCCGGCGACTTCAGTTTTTTCAGCAAACCAGTGATCCGGTTATATTTAGATCAGTGGTCCCAACCACTGATCTCTATACTAACTGGATAGGAAGGGAAGCTCATTTTTGAAGCCATTTGTCCGCCATCTTTGCTCCCCCACGATTCCCCAAAACGAATGTCATTTACCGATGTAATGTGATTCCTCTTCTTCATTCAAATCGACCGCTGCGGTTTTTATAACCGTAAGCAGCGCATGATGGCATTTCATCAATCCTGTAATAATGCTTTTTCAACCCTGGAACGGATTAAAATCAATTCGGAATGGAATAAAATAAAGTGGTAAGGTGGAATTTTCGTAGGAAATATGCTGATAATTAAATATTAAATTCTTTAAATTCCCTCTAATTAAATATTATATATTAAATAAATTAAATATTCTAATAATAAATAATAATATTAAATATTAAATAATTAAACAATTAAATATAATTAAATAAATTAAATTAAATATTAAATTGAAGTGCGCGATGCTACGCGCGCGACTTGCTATCAAGGAGGAAGCGGTCAACGCGGTAAGTTTAATGTTCTTTATTAAAAGAGGTCACTGTAGCACTGGCGCGCTCTGGGCTGTGTGCGCAGTGTATATCCTGAGGCCACGCCTACCCCTCGGCGTGGCCGCCGCCCACTTGGTGCGCGGAATGATGTCACCACGCCAGTGAGCTTCCGTGTCCGCCACACGCGCCCCCCCAGAATTCCCGTGCACCTGGAGGGCCAGTTTGCGGGGCAAACAGATGACCCGGCCGAAGCGCCCTCTGGTGACCGGCGGCGTCCGGGGTGCAGGGATGCCAGGTGGGATGCCCCCAGCTGTACCCGGGATGGGTGCCGGACCGGGGGGCAGCGTGCCTGTGGTGCTGGGCGGTGCCGGGGGTCCGCCCGCAGGGGGGCGGCCCCGACGCGGGGGCCGAACCACCGGCGGTGGGTGGTCCACGTCGAGGTGGGCCGGCTTGAGGCGGTCTATGGAGACCCGGTCAGGAGTGCCGCCGATGTCCAGGGTGAAATGTTTCACCCCGGTCTCCAGCACGCGGAAAGGCCCGTCGTACGGGGGCCGCAGTGGTGTCCGGTGGGCGTCGTGCCGGACGAAGACGTACTCCGCGGTGCGAAGCTCCGGGGCGACGTGTGTAGGAGGGTGCCCGTGGTGCGCCGTCGGCACCGGGGCGAACCTCCGGGCGGTCTCCTGCAGCGCAGAACGCTCCTGCGCCGCGGACCAAGATGCCGTGGGGTCGGGGAGGAACTCGCCCGGCACCCGCAGCGATTGTCCAAAGACCAACTCTGCCGCGGATGCGCGCAGGTCCTCCTTGGGCGCCGTCCGGAGGCCCAGCAGGACCCAGGGGAGCCTGTCGACCCAGCCGCCATCGCGAAGGGTGGCCCGGAGCGCGGCCTTCAAGGAGCGGTGGAAGCGCTCGCACAGGCCGTTGGCCTGGGGGTGGTAGGCCGTGGTTTGGTGCAGCTGGACCCCGAGCCCCCGCGCGACCGCCCCCCAGAGCTCCGAGGTGAACTGGGGGCCGCGGTCGGATGAGATGTCCGAGGGGGCGCCGAACCGGGCGACCCAGGTGGCGATGAACGCCTGTGCAATGTCCGCCGCCGTCGGCGTCGCCAAAGGCACGGCCTCCGGCCACCGGGTGGTGTGGTCCACCATGGTAAGGACATGGGTGAAACCCCACGAGGGGGGCAGAGGTCCCACCAGGTCCACGTGAACGTGGTCGAACCGACGGTCCGGCACCGTAAACGGGGCCAAGGGGGCCTGGGTGTGTCGGTGCACCTTTGCGCGCTGGCACGCGAGGCACGTCCTGGTCCAGCCACGGACGGCCTTCCGGAGGCCATGCCAGACAAACTTGTCGGCGACCAACTTCTGGGAGGCCTTCGTGCCCGGGTGGGACAGGCCGTGGATGGCGTCAAAAACCTGGCGCTGCCAGCCTGCGGGCACGATGGGGCGAGGCCGCCCGAGGGAGACGTCGCAAACGAGGGCCGTGTCCGGCGCCCGTGCCGTCGAAGGGCACCTCGGTGACGCGGAGGCCCGTGACAGCGGTCCACAGGGCCTGGACCCCGGGATCGGCGGCCTGGTCCGCCGCCATCCGGGCATAGTCAATGCCAAGGTGGACTGCGTGGGCGACGGCCCGGGAAAGGCAATCGGCCACCGGGTTGTCCTTTCCCGCGACGTGCTGGATGTCCGTCGTGTACTCGGACACGGCCACGAGGTGATGCTGTTGCCGGGCCGACCACGGCTCGGCGACCTTGCCCATCGCGAAAACCAGCGGCTTGTGGTCGACGAAGGCCGTGAACGCACGGCCCTCGAGCAGATGGCGGAAGTGCCTGACCGCCAGGTGAAGCCCAAGCAACTCGCGGTCGAAGATGCTGTAACGGCGTTCGGGCGGGCAAAGCTGCCGGCTGAAGAACGCCAGCGGTTGCCAGGCACCACGCACCCATTGCTCGTACACCGCGCCCACTGCGTAGTCCGAGGCGTCGGAGGTGAGGGCGATCGGTGCATCGAGCGCCGGGTGCGCGAGCATGGTGGCGTTGGCCAAGGCGAGCTTCGCGCCCGAGAACGCCGCGTCCATCTGCTCGGTCCAGGTAATGTCACCTTTGCCCGGATTCCCTCGAAGGACCTTGTGTAAGGGGCGCAGGAGCTGGGCGATGCGGGGCAGGAACCGATGGTAAAAGTTTACCATGCCTAGGAACTCCTGGAGCCCCTTGATCGTGCGGGGGCGTGGAAACCCCTTCACCGCCTCCACCTTGGCCGGTAGGGGGACGGCCCTGTGCCTGTTGACGCGGTGCCCCAAAAAGTCTATGTTGGTGACGCCGAACCGGCACTTGGCGGGGTTCACGATGAGGCCATGCTGGCCCAGACGTTCGAAGAGCGTGCGGAGGTGATGAAGGTGCTCTTCGCGGGACACGCTGGCGACGAGGATGTCGTCCAGGTAGACATACAAAAAGTCCAAGCCGCGCAAGACGCTGTCCATTAGGCGCTGGAACGCCTGAGCCGCATTTTTCAAACCGAAGGGCATCCGAAGAAATTCGAAAAGCCCGAATGGCGTGATGACAGCAGTCTTCGGGATGTCCTCCGGCCTGACAGGAACCTGATGGTAGCCGTGCACGAGGTCCACCTTTGAAAAGAAGGACATCCCCGCCAACCAGGCGGAGAAGTCCTGTATGTGGGGAAGGGGTAGCGGTCGGGGGTGGTGGCGTCGTTGAGGTGCCGGTAGTCCCCGCACGGTCGCCATCCCCCGCCGGGCTTGGGTACGATGTGGAGCGGGGACGCCCACGCGCTCTCGGAGCGCCGCACAATGCCGAGCCGCTCCAGCGTGGCGAAAGCCGCTTTCGCTACCGCGAGCTTCGTCGGCTCGCGGCGGCGTGCCCAGGCGTAGACCGGTGGCCCGGCGGTGGGGATGTGGTGTTCCACCCCGTGCTTGACGGTCCCCGCCGAGAAGGTGGGCCTCGTGAGGGCCGGGAAACCCGCGAGGAGGCGGGCGAATTCGTCCGCTGCCGGAAGCGTACAGATGAACCTGGCCGGAACGGAACGGCTCAGCAAGCCGCTCGGCGAGCCGCTCGATGAGCCGCTCTGTGAGCTGCTCAACGAGCCGGGCAGCGCGCACGCGAGCGAGCTGAATGTCTCAGCCTGGACAAGCCTTCTGCGCTTTACATCGACCAGTAATCCATTAGCACATAAGAAGTCCGCGCCAAGCAGTGCCATGGGCACGTCGGCCGTAACGAACGACCAACGGAAAACCTGCCCTCCGAACTGCAGGGAGAGATAGCGTTTTCCGTACGTGCGTATAGACGTACCATTGGCCGCAAGCAGCGCGGGACCTCGGCCCACGGTGTGCTTGTCGGACGTACCGGCAGGAACGACACTCACCTGCGCTCCCGTATCGCACAGGTAACGGCGCCCGGACAAGGTGTCCGTTATGTACAGAAGGCTGTTGGAATTGCCGACGCTCACCGTTGCCACCGAGCGTCGGCTCGGCTGTTTCCCGACCTGCCGAATGAGCACGGCGGGCGACACTGCTGAGCCTCGTGGCCGAACTTGGGCGTGGAAGAAACACCAGGTGGGCGGCTGCGGCGTCGGAGGCCGTGGTTTTCTTCGTGGCGGCGGCGGTGGTGGTGGGCGGGGCGTGGCGGCGGGCACGAGGTGCGGTGCATCAGGGAAAGCCTCGGGAGCCTCAGAAGCCTCGGGAGCCTCGGGAGTGGCGACCGCGCCAAGACTCGCCTGCGTGTCCAAAGTCGCGTAGTATTTGTCGGCCTCGGCAGCGAGCGCACGGGGTTCCGTTAATGCGGAACCGGCCAAAGCGAGGCGGACTCGTGCTGGCAGCTGGCGTCGAAATAACGCCCGGAATAGAGCTTTCGGGGTTTCGTCGCCCATGAGCGCCAGCATATGATCCATACGGACCGACGGTCGCGTGTCCCCGATCTCGGGGAGGTCCAAGAGGCGATCGGCCCGTGCGTCCACCGTAAGGCCGAACGTGGCGAGGAGGAGACGCTTGACCGCCTCGTACTTGCCGTCGGCAGGTGGATCCCTTAGGACCGATGCGACGCGGGTGGCCGTGCCGGGCCCGAGGGCGGCGACCACGTGGCAGTACATGGTCTCGTCCACCGTGATGCCTCGAAGTCGGAACTGGGCTTCTGCCTGCAGGAACCAAACTTCGGCTTGTGACTCCCAGAATTCGGGGAGCTTGATGGAGACCGCGTTGGTTGCCATTGTTGCGGCGGTTTCGGGTGGTCAGCGACGGCTGACTCGAATGTCGGAGGTCACCAATGAAGTGTGCGGTGCTACGCGCGCGACTTGTTATCAAGGAGGAAGCGGGCAACGCGGTAAGTTTAATGTTCTTTATTAAAAGAGGTCACTGTAGCACTGGCGCGCTCCGGGCTGCGCGCCCGGTGTATATCCTGAGGCCACGCCTACCCCTCGGCGTGGCCGCCGCCCACTTGGTGCGCGGAATGATGTCACCACGCCAGTGAGCTTCCGTGTCCACCACAAAATAATATTAATGTTAAATATTAATAGGAATTCAATATTCTTTAAACAATTAAAGAATAGGAAAAGAGGACTGCGTTTACTTTTTCATGGCTGATAATATAACATGGATCTGCAAAATAAATTGGGATGTGAATACTTGTACACGTACCATATTTGTGGTCAAGTGTTGGTTTTGTTTTGTTTTGTTTTTTCATTTCACATGGCACAACATTCTTACTGAAGTGAGTACCATTGAAAATAAATTGCATTCATTTGTCAAAGAATCAGAATCAGAAGAGTATAGTGAAAACAAACTTCTGAGTTATACTTCTGGGCAGAGAAATATGATGGTCATAGTAAATATTTTTGTTATTCTCCTCCAAGACATGTCAGTATATTGCCAAATTATGATATAATAAGTTCAAAACACACCTGGTCACAAGTGTGCCGCACTGACCGGGTCCTCAGTCGAGGTCCTCAGCATCATCCCGTTTCGGCCCTCCAACCTCGATACGGTCAGCTGAGGTGGGCCAGCAGGGGCACATACACATCCACATGCAGCAACTGCACCTGGATGTGTACATACCCCCACTAGTCAGGGCCCTTAGGGATATTTTGGGGCCGTTTGGTTCAAATTCTTCCAAAAGCACCAAATTTGGCCCAGATGTTGCCCATGCCATACTCTTTCGATTTTTGACGGGCGCCAAGACGGGCGCCCCCCCCCCCCCCCCGGGGGCCCCATATTGGCGAAATACTAAATGGCCGCCACCCGGATTAGAGGAAAATCAGTTAAATAACCAAAAGGGTTGGAATCATGTATGATACCACTTTTCAGGGGTTTTCGAGGTCGAGGAATCCAATTATGATGTTATTTTGATGATTCGAGGTCAAGGTCAACCCTCAAGGTCATCTTAAAGGTCATTTTTGAGTCAAACATGTCGGTTTTTGAGTTTTTTGTCAAGATTTACGCGAGGTTCACCATTTTATGTTTCTGGGTTGGGTAATCGAACTCTGACCTTATTTTTGACAATTAGAGGAAATATTTACATGTCTATTTCCTAATTTTCAGGCATATGCAGTTCATCAGTCTAATTACAAAGGTACGGATTTTGATGTTTTATGAACTGTATGCCATATCCTCGTGTTTAATTTTTGTGCGATCATGATCCGGGTTCATGTATACATGATTGTATACATGTCATAAATATGACGTCATAGGTCATGTGACCTGGCGGCCATATTGGATTTTATGAAAACCTTAAAAATGGATCCCTGCCTTCATTTTTCGATCGATTCATTTTGAACTTTGACCACTTATAGTACGCCATGTGATTGGATGCATATCCTAATTATGACGTCATATGTCAGGTGACATGGCGGGATGGACCGGTATGGTCCCCGGATCATACCGCCCTTGGCGCCCGTCAAAAATCGAAAGAGTATGGCATGGGCAACATCTGCCCCAAATTTGATGCTTTTGGAAGAATTTGAACCAAAATATCCCTAAGGGCCCTGACTACACCCCCAGCCAGTGCGAACGCAGACTACAACAGCAACACCTCCACATCCAGAATCCACAGCACCAAACAAACATGGTGGAACACTCAAACACCCACCTTTATACCCTTCACCACTCACCAACAAAACACACCAGATCATTCATACACACATCCACACACATACACACACAACACCAACCAACCACCTACCCTTACAACCGACACCACTCAACATACAAAAACACACACACTCATGCAAAAAATCATTCATGCAAAAACACACACCCTCACCCACTCACTCACATACATACACAAAATAAGAAATAATAATAGTAACAAAAACAAACAAACAAACAAAAAAACACACACAACCAACCACCTACCCTTACCAACATGCACCACTCATGCAAACATGCAAAACCATTCATGCAAAACCACACCCACTCACGACCCACTCCTGCACACACACACACACACACACACACACACACACACACACACACACACACACACACACACACACAAACACACACACACACACACACAAATATTTTTGTTATTCTCCTCCAAGACATGTCAGGATATTGCCAAATTATGATAAATTATAATTACAGAATATAAAATAGCAACATGTGTACACTGTATCATGTGTGTTCTATAATCTCACTGGTGCTTGAACAAAATCAGTTTGGACATCTGCTTCCTGACTTTCTCTCCGGTGATGGCTTCCGTCTCCTTTTTCCCAAGATGAAAGAGTTTGATTCGACAATAACAAGAAGCTGCTGTCTTCACGAGCTTGTGAATATGATTATCTTCCACTGCAGTTTCAAACTGGTGTGAGTGCAGTTCAGGAAATAAGTCCATATGAACAGTACGGTATTGCTCATAAAGGGTATCTCACACCAAAAAATGGTTTTTACGGACGTCCACGGATGTTCTTTCTACGGCAGCGTTGCGATTTTTTGAGCAAAATCGTGAACACCCGGGAGAGGATTTTGCTTGACCGTGACCGATTCACAGCGGTTTATTACGGTTTAGTACGGACTGCTACGGCTTCGTTGCGGATATACACGGTGGAGATACGGTGCCTCTACGTTTGCTTGCGGTTCCTTCCGGTTCCCGGCCCAGAATATAAAAACGGGGGCCCCCCCGCTCTCCCCTCATTCTGCTGCTGACTTCCAAGGGGGCAAGACCTATCCAGGAGAGCCATGGACGGAGCACCCGCTGCCCAGAGAGTCCAAGGAGAGGGAGAATCCTTGCGGATGGTTAAGATGGCCTTACGGAGTCTTACGGTGGTGTTACAGCAGTTGCGGAAGCGTTGAGGAGGCGTTGAGGAAGCGTTGCGGTCTAGATTTCCGTAGCACTGCCGTAATTGTCCTACGAGAGTTTTGGTCTGGACCAAAACTCTCGTAAGAAATTACGACCCCTCCCGGACGCTTAAGGATCCATACGAATGCTCCAGGAAGCGTTGAGGATGTCCCAGGTGCCACAAGGAATGCTCCCGGTTGTGCACGATTTTTTCGCCGCAACGCCGCCGTAAACGTCGTAACGACCCCGTAAGGCCGGTGTGAGGGGGGTTTAACAGCCATGGATACTGCAGCTGAAATTCCGGATCCTTGAGAAAGATTCCCATTTGTCTTCTTCAGTAGTCGTTGAAAACAATGTTTTGTTTTGTTTTTGAAAACAAATTTTCGAGTGTTTTTAGTCAGGTTTGTTATGTAATTTCGTTCTTTTTTTGTGGAGATTAGCAAAACTATACATTTTTGGAAAGCTGATAGCACCAGGAATCCGAAAAACCATGTTTCCATTTGCGCAAATTTTTCTTTGGCGGCCATATTGGATTTTCAAAATGGCCACCATCGGAAACCTATTTTTCGCGATATCTCAACATCCGAACCACCTAGAGTGCTGATTCCAACACCTATACCCACATTTTTGGGGATAAGGAATCACATGAAGCCATCTAAAATAATCTACACCTACCCTGGGATACCAGGTGGCAGCCTACAGCGGATTTTCAAGATGGCCACTTTCAGGAAACATGTTTTTTTCTGAATATGTATACCACATTGAGTGATGTTTCGCTACATTGTGGCACACGGATCATAATTATGAAACCACATCCCTCATATATCCTAAACAGGTGATTTATGCATTCAAGAGGTAAGTATATAGAGATGAGGCTATACAATCCATAATTATACATGTAATAATTACTTTTATTTGAACATAGAATATTTCCCATAGATGAAATTTTATCTTTGTCAACATTCATCAACATTTTGTCCTCATAGGTTTTCAAATGTCCTCATCACTGTCGTCAGAGCAGAGAACAGGTTGACAGTCATCGTCGTTTTCACATTCGGAGCTGCACAAACACAAGTCTGTGCATGCCAAGTCATTGGCACGGCACGAACACCGTCTCGATGAGCAGTCTCCTTTGCACTGACATCTGACCATCTCAAGTATTGCTTTCGGTGCTGGTGGTACATCTGTCATTAGTGGTTTCAATTCCCCATCATTGTCCTTGAAGTAGCCATGTTGCTGTGGATCCAGGAACACTTGATGTGCGATAGTAGCCTGAGCCCATACCCTTGCCTGAAGATGTACACGATCAACATGCTGATTTAGAGCCCCTAGCGTTGGAGGTAACTTGTGACTTTCAGTCATGTGTTTACAGAAGAGGTACCAGCGCAACTCCGGAATGCTGTTGATACATATTCCCTTTGGTACGTACACTGCACATACAAATCTTGCCAAGTTGGACATCTGATCTGCGGTCACATCTGCAGCATCACCGAGCATTCTCATGGCCTGTATCACGTCACTATCGGCTCTGACGAAAGCTTCAAACCATGTTGTTTTGCCTATTCGCGAAAACCGTCCAGTATTGTCTGCTCCTGTGAATGTGTGGAATGCTGGCACCCTTGGCCTTTTCGACGCCAAGATTGTTCCAGATTGGTTGTACTTGCACAAGGCCCGACACAAGGGAGACAGCAGTGTTTTTGAGCAGAACATCATAGTTAGCTATGACCAAGACCAGGACATCCGTATCAGGAGAGAAGAAGGTAAGCTGTTCTGCGTTGGGATTGCGGCGAGTTGCCAGCACTGCTTGGTGAATCATCAGAGTGTCTGCCTCCTCATGATTATTGTCTTCAAAATGCACGCCTTTGTTACTCTTGGCCTTTCCTGCTGCACATATAATTATCAGCTTGGAGGCATCTCTGTTGTACTCCAACGTTTTCTCAGCCAGATATTCTGCCAAATCTGACTTTGTCTGAGCGTGTGACAAGAACCGCTTCATGGTGATGTGTTGGATCTTGGTATTGTCCTTCACTTGGTACTGGACTGGATTGTGCCCCCCTCGTCTTTTTTGTCTTGTGCTTTGCTTCAACGAATCGGCCTTGTAAGTATCAAACACGAGGATAACTTCGTCAAAATGTCTTGTCAGTGACATCAATCTGGTATTAAAGCTGACACTGAGATCTTCAACGGTTACTGTTGCAGCTGGTTTTGTCGACAATTTCTGTACAAGAACCATGGCGTCGACTACTGCTATTTTCATAGCTGCAGAGTTATGGACTTGAGCTTGAGGACTTGAGGTCGGAGCTAAGTCACCCGGAGGTAAGTCTCCATGTTTCACAAGGAGATGGATTAACTTTGACTTGTCAAGGCAAGGAAGCAGGTCACCGTTTGGTGCGAACAAGGCGCGAGGTGTAAGGGTGAATTCGTAGTTGCCTATTGCGTCTTTCTGGTCAACATCACGGCTTGATTTTGTCAATATCATCAGCCTTCCATACAAGTCTTTTGTTTCCTTCAAGTCGACTGACTTGTCCCTGAGCATGATCTTGGTCTTCTTCACACCAGACAAGTACATCGTGTTGTTTTCTTTTTTCACGGGTGCAAATAAGCTGACTGTTCCGTTGATTCTTTCATCAACATACTCTTCGTACAAGTGTTGACCAATGTTGTCGATATGCAGGATTTGTGACGTGTGCTCCTCTGGGACATAGGCATGTGTGATCAAGTTGTATATGCTATTTCCTTCTGTGGTAAATGGATTGCCATGACTCATGATAGCAGCCTTGATCTTTTCAACCGCTGTATTGTTCAGATTCACTGCCCTCGGACTAAGTTCGTGGTGTTCTGTCACTTTGTCTGTTTTGGTGTCGAACTGATCTTTGAATTCTCTGGTCAGCCGTGACAATTCTGGAGAGGCCATAAAGAATCTCTGCCTTGCATTGGCATTATTGGAGATGCCTGGAAGTCCAGAATGAACCTTCATTGCTCTGTTTTCCTGTTCACAAGCGTGGTCTGCACCGATTGATACAAAGGGGATGCTAGATTTCGTTACTGAGATATTTCCATTCTCGAGTTCCCTGTATGTGGCCGGATGCGTCTTCCTCAGGTCATACATATCTGCTATGTATCGCGGCCAAAGACGTTTGTATTTGATACGATCCATGGAGAAAAATAGCTTGCTGAGTGCCTCACCAGATTCGAGGTGGAGTTTGAGATCTGCGTCCCGAGAAGCTTCCACAAAGAACAGAATTGTCTCCACTCGATGCAGGTAATTCATCAAGGACTTGAACATGGCTTTTTTGGATTGTTCTGTTTCCCAAGTCTTGAATATGTTCACAACATCAGCTGTAGTGATGACATTCAACAGTTTTGTGTTGGCTTCTTTCACACTTGTGGCTTTGGTGAACTTGTCCTTTTCTGAACATGCCTCGTCTATTTCTTCTGACATATCTGAGCAAACGGCTTTCAACTGTGGATAATCTTTGAAGAACAGGTCCAGCGCCATTTCATAAAGTGCTATATATGAATAAATATGAGCACGGAGAGTGCGTTTGTAATGCGAACATCTCAGGATCTGCCTTGTTGTTGAAGGTCCGTAGATGTCGGCCTCTATCCACGCATCATCAATACCTGAGTTCTCAATGGAAGTACCCAGGGCTCTCAAAGCAGCCATGACCACATGCAGCTCGCCAAGCCGAGGTACAACGGTACCTTTCAGGTCTGGCCTTGCATCCAGCAGCCTTATCACCTTTTCATAGAGGGCCATATCCCAGGAAATGACTGTAGGGTGGCTTGTACCAACAACTAAGTTCTTTAGCTGAGTTGTCTGAGAGATGACGGTCAGAAGAGTCGACCACTCGTGTGCTACTTCAGGTAGAAGGGGTAAGACTCCGACTTGTGTCAAACTGTGACTACCCGACAGCAATGAGTGGTATCCTGCCCAACCAGGTATATATGTGCTGTTTGATTTCTGCATTCTGGTGATCATAGAAGCAACCAACCATCCTAGATGTGTAAGGTGATACGCTGGTGATATACCATCCTTGCTGATGTGGAATGTGTCTGTTCTCTTTATGGTTTTCGGAACCGGCTTGTCACAATGAAGCATAGGAACCTGGTACGGGGTCACTGACAAACTGGTAGTGTCAGCTATGCTCAGTTGTGGCGCCAATGTTTCTCCTTGAGTGTCACGTTTTTGATAAACAGCAATGATTGTTCCATGGGTTGTCCCTTTGCCATCCACGCTGTCTTCAGCAAAGTCTGTGTTATCAGCTGCAAAAAACACAAAAGTTCCCTTCTTCAAAAATGGAGGAACATAAAGTCCTTGGAACTTCAGGGTGTTTTCCACAATGGCATTTGCTAGGGCTGTTTCGAGGTGCATAACACGACTGTACGAGACACAGTAACCTTGAGAGCAGAGACTTTCCAGGAGTTTCTTGTTTCTTGTGTCATGGTGAACTGCCAAGGCTAATCCTAGAGACTGTGGAGTTTCTTGTTTCTTGTGTCATGGTGAACTGCCAAGGCTAATCCTAGAGACTGTGGAGTTTCTTGTGATTTGGTTGATCGGAAGGTCGCAGAATCAGTTTTGGGCCTATAGTTCACTTGCTTGTCAGATTTGAATCCACCCAATAGCATCTGACTAACAGTGAGTACTTCTCTGTTAACGTGAGTGGTTCGTTTTTCAGTTTCTAGTGTTTCTGTTGGCCCCACCATAACCCATCTGATCATTGCGTGGAGTGCTGCTGGAACATCATCTGTGCTGCTAGTGACCTGTATAGCATCGGATGAGTTTTCCTGTTGGTGGAAGTTCTTGATAATTCTGCGCAATGCCTTTGCTGCTTTATAGATAATATTCAGATCGTCTACTTCACTTTCTATCATGGCAGACTGAACCATATCGGATTCGCATGCATCTGGGGAGTAAAGAACAGAAGGTTTTCTCCTGTCCTTTTGCCTAACAGACGTTACGTGTGGTAGTTCTAGAAGAATTCTCTCCTTGAGCCAGTGTCTACTATATGCAGGGAAGTGGTGCGCCGATGCATCTGTGCCACCAAGCAAGTTGATGTATGTTGTTTCAATATGTGCCATGGATAAGTATTGTTTATTCTGAGTTTGACAGTCGACAAGGCTAATCAACTCAATCAAACATGATGTTTGAAACGGATGACCTCTCTCTGTTGTTCCCTTGTTATCCTTGGTACGTAACACATGGAATACATTTGTTGTCCAACATGACTTGTGGTATTGAACATCGATTGCATGTGCATCAGTGGGTGAGATGGATGTGTTTAACCTAGTTTGCAGGGTGAGATTTCCAGACAGCTCCACAGCATCGTGTAATGCTTTCCCACCGTTTTCTGTTCTCAATGTGTACAATTTTTGCTCGTTATCTTCCTGGTAGAAAAAGCAATGTTCCTTAATGAATGGAGCTGTTGCAGAACGTGTAAACGGACTGGTGGTGGAAGTTGATGGTTCGTCCAGTTCTGTGCTTTTTCGCTTTTGTCCACGTTTTTTCTCTGTGTAGGAGCCGGCTGAAATGTGATATTGATGGCGGTCTTTGGCACGTTGTACCTTCTCTTTGTTGGTTGCATTTGAATAACAGATACGATGCCAAACTGCATTATTGAATTGCAGACTTTCACTTGTTTCATCCTTTAAGCGACTGTGAATTTTAACATATTTTCCATCATGGTAGGCTGCTCTATCATTAAGGGTTTGTAGCAAGTGTTCAAACGAGTCCGGGTTGGGCTGCTGGACAAGCGTTCCATATTTTGCTGAAGCGGTTTGACAAATTATGCAGTGCTGCCACTGTGTGGGCTGAGTCGTAACTTCACTCATCTTCTCTCAAGACCTGCAAATATATAAAACGACAACAGGTAAGTAATTGTGAGCTTCATGAGGTTTATTTTAAATGAACTATTAGGTCTGATATAATGACTTTCCATGTACATGAACTGAACATGTTGAAATGATCCCATTTATGACTATGACTGTACTGAGGCGAAACATCACTCAATGTGGTATACATATTCAGAAAAAAACATGTTTCCTGAAAGTGGCCATCTTGAAAATCCGCTGTAGGCTGCCACCTGGTATCCCAGGGTAGGTGTAGATTATTTAAGATGGCTTCATGTGATTCCTCATCCCCAAAAATGTGGGTATAGGTGTTGGAATCAGCACTCTAGGTGGTTCGGATGTTGAGATATCGCGAAAAATAGGTTTCCGATGGTGGCCATTTTGAAAATCCAATATGGCCGCCAAAGAAAAATTTGCGCAAATGGAAACATGGTTTTTCGGATTCCTGGTGCTATAAGCTTTCCAAAAATGTATAGGTTTGCTAATCTCCACAAAAAAAAGAACGAAATTATAAATCTGAACATAATGAACCTGACTATTTGTTGAAATTTCGATTAAATTATTTTATAAAATATAGCAGGCATTGTCTTTTGATAAAGACAATGAACGGACGCAGATTTTCTGGGGGAACCAATATGGCGACGAATATACTTCCGGTGACTTCACAGCGAATGGACCGATTAGCGTTGATTTGGCGTCGAGCCTCCAATCCAGTTTGTGTAGAGATCAGTGGGTGAGACGGACACAGAGTCCAGGAGCAAGCTCAAGTTAAAGGAGAAAGAAAGGTCCTTCCAAAAATTAAAAGCGAAAGCTATGCGAAGCATGTGGGGAAAAATTTATCACTTTTGTCCAGAACGTCGACATCGATTTGCGAATCTGCCTTACTAATAGCTACATCCATTTGCGAAGCTGCCTTACTAATAGCTACATCCACTTGCTAAGCTGCCTTACTAATAGCTACAGGCTGGAATCATCTAAGGGAACCAAACACTGCTAGGCTACTTCGTGTGGGTCTCACCATGTGGCATTTTACCAGATCATCTCAAATGTTGCAACTGCTCAGTAAATTGAGACGTTGTGGATATTATCATAGCACATTATGATTCGACACCACCCTCACTCAGCTGCAGTTAACCTTGGGAGAGGCTCACATCCCAGCAGGGATTTAGGTAGCCATCCATATAATACTTGTGTGGGACAACCCAGATTTTAGAGAAGACCGCATCAGGACATGGAGCTACCCACCACACTAATGGCATCATGATCCAGGTATCTCACGGTGGTGGTGTTGGTGAGTATCCCAATCAGCTGGCAATAAGTTAGTGAACTCTGAATGCACCCTCGTCAACCTTCATTCACGACCAGCCGGGAAGGACTGTCCCTTCCATGAACGTGACTGATGTAAGCAAGATCAACGAGAAGATGAATGCCAGGTCCCATCGCTCAGTTCATCTTTGGGACATGGGCTATGTTTGGTGAAGCTTGTAGATGGAGTTGAGCAGAAACCTCTGAGACAGACTGGATTCAAGAGTCGGTCGATTGATGGCTAATCGGCGAGACACCCAGATATACCGGTATTGCTACTATTGATAGTTTTATATTTGAAGCAGTATTTCATGATGGCTGCCGAAGCAATTACAATTGTCTCATTTTTACAATTACATTTCTTTGAGCATACATTTCAGAACGCATGGATGCTCCGATGCAGCCTGGCAAGAGGCATTTTGTTTATGTACCTGTTCTGAGAATTTAGTTCATGCATGTGTGGACGATGTAGGTAAGACATTGGAATCTCCCACGATGAAGCTAACTCCAAGGGCCTTTCACTCACTCACCGCAGGCAGGTTGGTGGTCTTTCCGTCTTCTACCGACTCCTCTCCGGCCTTGCTCCCTCAGCTCTCTCTGGGCTCTGTCCCCCAAATATTCCTGCATGTCGCACAAGATCTGCTTGCAACCCTCTTATGGTTAAACTGCCAAAATCAAGACTCTCTGTTCACCTTCACTCCTTCATTCCTCTTTTCTCCCGCCTCTGGAACAAACTCCCTCACTCTCTTCAATCCCACTCCACCCTCCAGGTCTTTAAAACAGCTGTTCACCACCATCTCTTATCTTCCCCCATCCAAAACCTTGATCTTTTCTACCCCCGCTAATTTCACCCCAATTCCACTTTTTTGAAATACCAACTTCTGTCCTGGAAGTCCTTGGTGTCCTTGTGTTTTTTACTTCTCCCTCCCCCCCCCCCTTCCCACGCCTCCTCCCCCCAAGCCCTCTCCCTTCCACACATCTCCCTGCTCTCAAATGTTGTGTTTGTGTGCTTCCCCTTCTCTCCCCATCTTGTTTTCCGCTCCCTCTTTTTATATATTTTGTTTGTCTGTTTAATTTGTTTGTGAAATAAATGTTAGCTCTTTCACGAGCCTCGATTCTGTATCCAAAAAAAAAAAAAAAAAAAAAGACTACAATCTACGTCATCGGTTGTTTTTATGGTAACAACTTCCTGCGTATTCCGAAGTCAGTTATGTACATGGTGTTTCATAAAAAACGCAACTCAAAGCTGTTTGTATACTTTTTTAATTTTCCATTGAAACAACATCAAACTTATTCATAATAGTTTTTGTAATATGTAGAATAAAGTAACACACAAAAAAAATGAAACTAGTGATTTCAGAAGACAGTTCACAAATGTCGATAACTCGGCTGCATCCCGAAACAAACTCCCAAAATCTAGACTCTCTGCTCACCTTCACTCCTTCATTCCTACTTTTTCCCGCCTCTGGAACAAACGCCCTCGCTCTCTTCAATCCCACTCCTCCCTCTCGGTCTTCAAAACAGCTGCTCACCACCATCTCTTATCTTCCCCCATCCAAAACCTTGATCTTTTCTACCCCCGTTAATCCACTCCAAACCCACCTGTTTCAAATTCCCTGTTTTCTTTCCTGAAAGTCCTTGTAGTGTCCATCTTGTTTATCCCGTGTACCCCACCCCAGCCCTCTCCCTCCCGCAGATCTCCGGATGTCCCTGTTCCCTACTGCTGTTGTGCTTCCCGATCTCTCCCCCTTTTCTCTCCCGCTCCCTTTATTATACGTTCTATGCGGTAACTCTTACATGAGCCTCGACTTAGTATACAAAGAAACGTCCTTATCAATCGAAAAATAGCAGACTTATCTGGGGCTAATCTGGTCTCGAACTTCTTTCTGAATCGTGTCTGAGTTTGTTTAAATGACTCGTGGCAAAGTAAGACTCGACAATAAATATCCTTTGTTCAATTTTCCATGTAGTGTAGCAGCATAGCAAACCTGTTGTGCATTTTGTGATACAAGCACCAAATTTGGTACACCAGTAGACTATCATATTATGAAAAGATCTGGATATTGGGCCATCTCAGATTCAGAGATTTGATTTTTGCAAGATTTCGATTCGATTGGGATCGAAGAGAACACCTTCTTCGTCTTCTGTACAGTGAAGTTGCCAGCCCTGAATTCTCTGGCTACATCTGGGTGCTTCATTGGGAGTGCAACCGTGTCCCTCAGGTGAACAGGGACCCACCTGGCATAGTGTGTGTGGTCTAAGGCATGGAACCATGGGACCAGTTCCGTCAGGGCATCAAGGTACATCGTGAATGAAGCCTGCCGCAGAGAACGCAGGTAGACCAGTACCAACATCTCTAGTTCCAGCACAGTTGCCCAGTACTGACTGAAAGTTGGGAATGTCTTCTCCTCTCTGGTGACACCAGTCTTCGAACTCGGGCAGGTCTTCTGCATCATCAGCATATGTCATACAGTGGCGTTCATACACACGGTGTTGCAGGATGTGCAGTGCCGCTGCAGTGATTTGATGAGCTCTTCTTGTGCGGGTGACGTGGGCAGCTCGCAGGAAGGAGTCGGCCGTCCCTGGCGTTGCAATCTCAGCTTGCAAATCTGCAAATCTTGCAAAAATCAAATCTCTGAATCTGAGATGGCCCAATATCCAGATCTTTTCATAATATGATAGTCTACTAGTGTGCCAAATTTGGTGCTTGTATCACAAAATGCACAATTCTTTTGAATATTTGGGCTAAGCCGCCCCACTAATGTCATCAGGACATCGTGAGAGAATGGGAATATCACTTTATTTGTACAAAATAATTCCCAATGAGACATACTTACTGTCCCTTTAATGGGATGATGAACCAGGGATATTTTCCTTTTGTATATAAACTGGATTTCTTTTTGTTTCTCTCATCATAACGCCTGGCGGTGGTTTACCTGTCAAGATGACTTGCCTTAACATCTTAGGGTCTTGAGTTTGAGCTCCTGTCGAGAACATATATCACCGGGTGGGTTGAGTCAGCCTGTCATATCCTTCCGTGAGTATGTACCAGCTTCCTGGGAAGAATGAGCCATTCGAGTATCCTGCGCCGGAGTGTTGACCCGTCAGGCAACGGAAAATATTGTCTCGGCAGCCTCAAGGTGCGAAGTGAGTGCTTCTTCTTCTTCATCATAGTGCGCACGTGCCGCATATAAAGTTGTTTTAAGTTACTCAAACTATTCTGGCAATGGAAGTCGTTAAGGAGACAGTTTCGCAACAACTTCTTGCATCGTTGTGAGTGGCTGGATGTGTTGAAGCCCCCAGGCTCCCACAATATTATCCAAATTTGACCTGGGAGAACCTCTGGAACATCGTGCAGCATCAAGGTTGCACCCCCTCCCTGGCCGACGCAGTCCTCCACCAAAAAGCAAACATCTTCCTCCCGTCCATAAAGCACACTCTCATCCAGTTACTCGTACTCTCTTGGTGAGGTCAAACCTCTCGCTGGAGTGACCTACGAGTGTGTTTTTAAACACGAGAGAAGCTGTCACGCTCTAAAACTAAATAAAGACAACGATGACGTCACAGCGCCCGGGTGCGACGAAGTTTACGGTCCGTAGGGGGCGAGGCCACGGAAGTTCGCAGAGAGTAGTAAAACGTGGAAGGGATTTCCGGTCAAGGAACTGCACATTTGTGGCAAGAAAACAAGCAGGAAAATGATGAAAATGCCCCGATAGGTTCGCTATTAACGATCTCCCTTTGTAAAAGAGAATAAAAATAATTACTCCCATGAAAAGATTAACAAAACTTATCTCTTTGGATATTAAACTTAAAGGGTACATGATTTCAAGTTCGAACGACCATTAATTGTAAGTCAATGGGGAATCCTGGAGAGACCCGGGATCCTGCAGCGCAGGCACGACGGGCCAAACGGCCTCCTGCGCCGACTTCCCACAGCGTATCCCAACGTGTACCTCAGAGACGTAGTTCAGATCCATAGGTGGTGAATCCCACGGCGGGTGTTCCTGACAGCCCGGCACGCCAGGATAGCGGCCTGGGTGGAGAGCGGCCCTCCAGGGTTGGAATAGAGGATTTACGAAGAGCGGGAGGACGAGAGGGGGTTTCCCGCCACGCGAGGTGCTTCGGTGCTCCGAGACCACGGTGAGAGCGCACCGCACGCTGTGGTAATCACCTCAACACACACAACCAAACAACAACGTTTCACTTCACATATCGATGAATAAACCTCACGACGTCGATATCGTTTTCATATTTACACGTTGGACGTCACACCTTGAGAGGGTCTCGTTCCGCCTTCGGATGCCCGACGTCGGTGACCGGGCACGGTGACCGTTGCTCCCGTGGTGACGCGGACGTCGGTTGTGTGTGAAACAAACGGTGTGCAAATCCCGCATCGTTGTTGTGAGGAAAAGTTTCCCTCACGATTTCTAAATTGTATAAAAATAATATCCAATGTTGTGAGAAAAGTCCCATATTCGTGATGTCATGGCGGGATCGACGGGACGACGTGTTCTCAGGGAGCAGCCCTTTGGCTTTGTCGACATCTGTTAGTAATAAATTCCTCTCAGCGTTGTGTTCTGTGGCGATGACTCCATTGAAGGCCAACTGGAAATCACGATAAATACCTGAGCCCTGAGGTATCGAGTATCGATGGTGTTTCGTGTTATTTACGTTTAATGTACGGTAGGTACTTCATTTCGGACTGAAATATGTTTTTGGTAATATCCCATTTAACAATGGCGTGTCTTGTTTGGTCTTTTAGGATATATTAGAACCGAGATCGTCATCCTCTGATCTCCTGTTCAAATCGAAACTAGTGAGTTGGTTAGTTCATTATCCTCACAGTTAGTATACCGGGTACCTCCTCTAAGCAGAGCAGTGGCCTACTGGTGAGGAGGGTGCAGGAGTGGCCTACTGGTGAGGAGGGTGCAGGAGTGGCCTACTGGTGAGGAGCGTGCAGGAGTGGCCTACTGGTGAGGAGCGTGCAGGAGTGGCCTACTGGTGAGGAGGGTGCAGGAGTGGCCGACTGGTGAGGAGCGTGCAGGAGTGGCCTACTGGTGAGGAGGGTGCAGGAGTGGCCTACTGGTGAGGAGCGTGCAGGAGTGGCCTACTGGTGAGGAGCGTGCAGGAGTGGCCTACTGGTGAGGAGTGTGCAGGAGTGGCCTACTGGTGAGGA
This sequence comes from Myxine glutinosa, assembly GCF_964187855.1. Classification (NCBI taxonomy): domain Eukaryota; kingdom Metazoa; phylum Chordata; class Myxini; order Myxiniformes; family Myxinidae; genus Myxine; species Myxine glutinosa. The sequence goes on along the minus strand of NC_136269.1, from coordinate 29,319,036 downwards.
GGGTGCAGGAGTGGCCGACTGGTGAGGAGGGTGCAGGAGTGGCCTACTGGTGAGGAGGGTGCAGGAGTGGCCTACTGGTGAGGAGGGTGCAGGAGTGGCCTACTGGTGAGGAGGGTGTAGGAGTGGCCTACTGGTGAGGAGTGTGCAGGAGTGGCCTACTGGTGAGGAGGGTGCAGGAGTGGCCTACTGGTGAGGATGGTGCAGGAGTGGTTTACTGGTGAGGAGGGTGCAGGAGTGGCCGACTGGTGAGGAGGGTGCAGGAGTGGCCTACTGGTGAGGAGTGTGCAGGAGTGGCCTACTGGTGAGGAGTGTGCAGGAGTGGCCTACTGGTGAGGAGGGTGCAGGAGTGGCCTACTGGTGAGGAGGGTGCAGGAGTGGCCGACTGGTGAGGAGGGTGCAGGAGTGGCCTACTGGTGAGGAGGGTGCAGGAGTGGCCTACTGGTGAGGAGGGTGCAGGAGTGGCCGACTGGTGAGGAGGGTGCAGCAGTGGCCTACTGGTGAGGAGGGTGCAGGAGTGGCCAACTGGTGAGGAGGGTGCAGGAGTGGCCTACTGGTGAGGAGGGTGCAGGAGTGGCCTACTGGTGAGGAGTGTGCAGGAGTGGCCTACTGGTGAGGAGGGTGCAGGAGTGGCCTACTGGTGAGGATGGTGCAGGAGTGGCCTACTGGTGAGGAGGATGAAGGAGTGGCCTACTGGTGAGGATGGTGCAGGAGTGGCCTACTGCTGAGGAGGATGCAAGAGTGGCCTACTGGTGAGGAGGTTTCAGGAGTGGCCTACTGGTGAGGAGGGTGCAGGAGTGGCCTACTGGTGAGGAGGGTGCAGGAGTGGTCTACTGGTGAGGAGGGTGTAGTAGTGGCCTACTGGTGAGGAGGGTGCAGGAGTGGCCTACTGGTGAGGAGAATGAAGGAGTGGCCTACTGGTGAGGATGGTGCAGGAGTGGCCTACTGATGAGGAGGATGAAGGAGTGGCCTACTGGTGAGGATGGTGCAGGAGTGGCCTACTGCTGAGGAGGATGCAAGAGTGGCCTACTGGTGAGGAGATTGCAGGAGTGGCCTACTGGTGAGGAGGTTGCAGGAGTGGCCTACTGGTGACGGGGGTGCAGGAGTGGCCTACTGGTGAGGATGGTGCAGGAGTGGCCTACTGGTGAGGAGGGTGCAGGAGTGGTCTACTGGTGAGGAGGATTCAGGAGTGGCCTACTGCTGAGGAGGATGCAGGAGTGGCCTACTGGTGAGGATGGTGCAGGAGTGGCCTACTGGTGAGGATGGTGCAGGAGTGGCCTACTGGTGAGGATGGTGCAGGAGTGGCCTACTGGTGAGGATGGTGCAGGAGTGGTCTACTGGTGAGGAGGGTGCAGGAGTGGCCTACTGCTGAGGAGGATGCAGGAGTGGTCTACTGGTGAGGATGGTGCAGGAGTGGTCTACTGGTGAGGAGGGTGCAGGAGTGGTCTACTGATGAGGAGGATGCAGGAGTGGCCTTTTGGTGAGGAGGTTGCAGCAGTGGCCTACAGGTGAGGGGGGTGCAGGAGTGGCCTACTGGTGAGGATGGTGCAGGAGTGGCCTACTGGTGAGGATGGTGCAGGAATGGCCTACTGGTGAGGATGGTGCAGGAGTGGCCGACTGGTGAGGAAGATACAGGAGTGGTCTACTGGTGAGGAGGGTGCAGGAGTGGTCTATTGGTGAGGATGGTGCAGGAGTGGCCTACTGGTGAGGAAGATACAGGAGTGGTCTACTGGTGAGGAGGGTGCATGAGTGGTCTATTGGTGAGGAGGGTATCAGATTGGCCTATTGGTAAGGATGTAATAATACACATAATTTGGTGAGGAGAGTACAGTTATGGCTTAATTGATGATATCAGAATGGCTTATTGGTGAGCATGTAATAATGGACATAATTTGGTGATGAGGTGACCTTCTCGTGAAGGGGGTGCAGGTGTGGCCTATTGATGATGGCATTGGACTGGAATCACAGAAGCAGTATTAGGGATTTCAATTCTAATCTTGAGCAAGTACAGGTAGTTAATACGTCCCCCACTGAAGGAGGTTACGTATTCGCTCTTGTTTGTCTGTTTATGTCTGAGCACGATATCTCAAAAAGTTGTGGACGGATTCAGACAAAACTTGGTGGACAGGTTGGTTATGTGACAAGGACGAACTGATTTGGTTTTGGTTTTAGGTCCGGATGCAGATCCGAGCTATCAGTGGGAACCAAAAGGTAAACTGTTCAAGGTGGCGGAGGTATGCTATTTACGGTTACGGTGTAGGTTTCATAATCACTCATCCACAACGTTTTGAGATATCATGCTACATATCGGTTTTAGCCCTTTCTTTACCTCAATGGTAAAGAATCATTGAAAAAATTCTCTGATTCGGATCCGGATTCAAATCTTCACCAAAACTTCATCAATTCTTCCTTTGTCACACAGACAGCCTGTCCACCGAGTTTCGTCCAAATTCGTCCATAACTCTTTGGGATATCCTGCTCACAAACAGACAGACAGAGGTGAAGACATAACTATGCCCACCTTCGATGGCGGAGGTAAAAAAAAAAAAAAAAGCCTGGAACCTGAGCCTTTTATTTCCTTTCTGCACAGGTGTCAATTTGTGGACTAGGCTTACTCAAGGAACGTCGGAGCACGTTCTCGACATCGATCAGTCTTTTCCTGGCTTTAGTTTTGATCACTACAAGGATTGAGAATGCGAATTCACATCGGTAGTCATTGGAACATCATCCGGACCTGAGTAACTACTTAGTGCAGACTCGCGAACCCCTTGGGGGTCTTGACCCACCGTTTGAGAACCACTGACCATCAGGATACTGGCAGGGTGGAGTAACTGGATGAAGGCCTCAAGTATGCTTTGGGATAGATGCCAGTGAGACTGAAGGGAATGGTGTACAGAACGGTAGTGAGGCTGACTGTTTTATGGTGCGGAGACACGGCCGATGACAAGATCTTTGGAAGAAAGTTTAGGGACTTTCTGTGACTGAGATGAAGATGTTGAGATGGTTGTGTGGTGTAACGCAAGAATGTGAGGAACAAATGATTCACAGGAACTGTGAACGTGGTAGAAGGGTCAAAGAGGGTAAAGGGAAGGAGATTGAGATGGTATGGGAGTGTGATGAGATCATGAGAATGGATGAGGAGTATGTGTTCAGAAGGATGATGAGAACGACACCACCTGGAAAGAGATGGCGTGGTAGACCGAAGAGGAGATGGAGTGATTGTGTGGAAGCGGACGTGAAGGAGAAAGGTGTGGATAAAGAATGGCTATACGACCGACACAAATAGTGGAGCACGTTCCGTGTCAGCAACCCCACTTGAAGTGGGCTAATAATGCTCCAGAAGAAGAAGACCCTTACTGTACCTATTTAAATACAGATTCCAGTTGAGTTGCAATCTGTGAAAAAACACAGAACTGCCCACTACATTTGAAATTAACTGCCACGACAAGAAATCAACCATGCTGGGTGTGGTTGAAGGAAGAAGAGGAAGAGGCAGATCTAGTACATGCTGGATGGACAGTTTGAAGGCTGCAACCGAGCTGTCTCTATCAGAGCTTCAGGAAACAGTGAAAGATAGGGATGTTTGAAAAGGTGTGATTATGAATGTCACTAGAAGTCGGACACGACTTGTAGAATATATATATATATATATATTGTTACAGGAGGCAAAGAGGCAAAGGAAGGATGTTGCGGTGGTATGGCTGAATTTGGAGAATGCATATGGGTCAGTGCCGCATGCCTTGATCAGGTATGCCATGGATTTATTTTGGGTGCCACGGAGATTTAGGGATTTTTTGATGGCATATTATGATCAGTTTTGGATGTGGTTTGCGACACAGTCCTATGTAACAGTGTGGCAGAAGTTGGATGTGGCCATCCCGATGGGATGTACCATCTCCCCTATTTTGTTTGTGCTGGTTATGGAGTTGTTGATACACTGCATGGCCAAAAGTACGTGGACACCCGAACATCACACCCCTATGTGGTCGTCGAACATCTCATTCCAGAATCATGCTCAGAAATATGGAGTTGGTCCCCCCCCCTTTGCTGCTGTAACAGCCTCCACTCTTCTGGGAAGGCTTTCCACTAGATGTTGGAACATTGATGAGATTTGCTTCCATTCAGCCACAAGAGCTTTAGTGAGGTCGGGCACTGATGTTGGGTGATTTGGCCTGGCTCGCAGTCGGCGTTCCAATTCATCCCAAAGGCATTCGATGGGGTTGAGGTCAGGGCTCTGTGCAGGCCAGTCAAGTTCTTCCACACCAATCTCGACAAACCATTTTTGTATGGACTTCGCTTTGTGCACGGGGGCATTGTCATGCTGAAACAGGAAAGGGCCTTCCCCAAACTGTTCCTAGACGTTTCCACTTCACAATAACAGCACTTACAGTTGACCGGGGCAACTCTAGCAAGGCAGAAATTTGACGAACTGACTTGTTGGAAAGGTGGCATCCGATGATGGTGCCACGTTGAAAGTCACTGAGCTCTTCAATATGGCCCATTCTACTACCAATGTTTGTCTATGGAGATTGCATGGCTGTGTGCTTGATTATATATACCTGTCAGCAATGGGTGTGGCTGAAACAGCCGAATCCACTAATTAGAAAGGGTGTACGCATACTTTTGGCCATGTAGTGTACGTGCGGTGAGTGAACATGGGAAAGAAGTGGAGTTAGCCCCTGGTCAGAGTTTGCCAGCGATGTTTGCATTCATGGATGACCTGACAGTTGTCCAACAGTCCGCTGATGCAGCAGTAGGGGTACTGGCACGACTGGAAAGGTTGATGCGGTGGGCAAGAATGGGCTTTAAAGCAAGAAAGTCGAGGAGTGTGGTGGTGAGACGAGGAGTGGTGGATAACATGCACAGGTTTGAGCTGGGAGGGGAGGTGGTTCTATCATTGACAGAGGCCCCTGTGAAGAGTTTGGGAAGATGGTTTACAGTGGAGTTGAATGATGTGGGAAGGGTGGAGGAGGTGAGGAACAAGCTTTTGAGAGGTTTGAAGAGGATTGATGGATGTGGTTTGCCAGGTAAGTTGAAGGTATGGTGTTTGAAGTTTGGATTGATGCCACGAGTATTGTGGCCATTGATGATGTATGATATTGCGATTGGGGATGTAGAGAGGATGGAGGTTGTGGTGAGCGGGTTTGTGAGGAGGTGGTTGGGAGTGCCACGCTGTTTGATGAACATTGCCTTTTATGGTCAGGGTGGAAAACTCAGGTTTCCCTTGACATCATTAACCGAGGAGTTTAAGGTGGTGAGGGTGTGGGAGTTCATGATGTTGCGGGATTCGGGTGATTCAGTGGTAAAGAATGCTCTCCCAGAGAAGAAGGGAAGTCAGAAGTGGAAGAATGCAAGAGCAGAGGTGGATGAGATGGAGGAGCGGTTGCAACAGGAGGAGGTCGTGAGAATGGTACAGCACGGGAAGCATGGTTTGGGGTGGATGAAGCATGGGCGATGGGGAAAGGCATACTGTGAAAGAGAGGAGGAAGATGGTTGAGAGGGAGGTGAGAAGAAAGGAGGAGGAGGGGAGATATGTGAAAGCAGTCGGACAGGCACAGCAATGTGCTTGGACACGGTGGGTAGGTGTGCAGGTGAGGACATTGAAGTGGCAAGAGATTTGGAGGATGCCAATATTGTTGAGTTTCCTGTTGCGGGCAATGTATGATGTGCTTCCATCACCAGTAATCTTGAGATTGTGGGGGTTGTTGCAGGAGGAGAGATGTTCTTTGTGTGGAGGTTTGGGAACGGTGCAGCATGCACTGAGTGCATGCTCAGTAGCATTGGCAGCAGGAAGATACAATTGGTGGCATGATAAGGTGCTGGTGGTGGTAGTGCAGATGGTGCAACAAGAGGTGCTGAGATCAAGAGAGAAGAGTGGAGAAGGAGACCGATTGGGGAGAGGTGTTGTTTGTCAAAGAGGGCCAAGTGGTAAAAGGTGGAAAGAGGAGGAGGTGGAAAGTAAGGGAGTTGTCAGATGCTTGTTATTGGCAGGTGGTGGCAGACCTAAAGCCACAATTGGTATTCCCAGAGGAGATCTGTGTGACAAGGTTGCGGCCTGACATTGTCATCTGGTCAGGTTCAACAAGACAGGTCATCTTAGGGGAATTGTCTGTACCTTGGGAAGAGAACATGGAGGAGGTGCACCAGAGGAAGAGAGGAAAGTACAGTGAGCTGGAGGCAGAGTGTCTGGAGAAGGGTTGGCGAGTTTCTTGTCAGCCATTTGAGGTGGGGTGTACAGGGTATATTGGCAATTCCTTTTCTGCATTTCTTGCTCGGCTTGGAGTGTGTGAGACAGAAAGGAGGATGTATGACAGAGTGGCCCAGGTTGCCTTGAAAGGCTCACTTTGGATATGGAGGAAGTTTATGGAGGCACGTCGAACGGTGTAGGTTGAGGTTTTTTTTTTGGTTTTTTTTTGTATACACGATCGAGGCTCGTGAAAGAGCTAACATTAATCACACAAAAAATCGAACAGACACAAAAAACATATAATAAGGGGAGCGGTAGACAAGATGGGGAGAAATGGGGAAGCACACAAACACAATATTTGATAGCAGGGACATCGGGAGATCGTGGGAGGGAGGGGGCTTGGGGGAAGGAGGGGTGGGAAGGGGGCGGTGGGAGAGGTATAAAACATATGGACACTGCCAGGACTTCCAGGAAAGAAGTTGGAATTTCAAACAAGGTGGATCTGGGGTGAATTAGCGGGGGTAGAAAAGATCAAGGTTTTGGATGGGGGAAGATAAGAGATGGTGGTAAACAGCTGTTTTAAAGACCTGGAGGGAGGAGTGGGATTGAAGGGAGTGAGGGAGTTTGTTCCAGAGGCGGGAGAAAAGAGGAATGAAAGAGTGAAGGTGAGCAGAGAGCCGAGATTTCGGCAGTTTAACCATCAGAGGGTTGCTGGCAGATCTTGTGCGACCTGTAGGAATATTTGGGGGACAGAGCACAGAGAGAGCTGGGGGTGCAAGGCCGGAGAGGAGTCGGTAGAAGACAGAAAGACCACCTACCTGCCTGCGGTGAGTGAGTGAAAGGCCCTCAGAGATAGCTTCATCGCGGGAGATTCCAATAATTCTGAAAGCTTTGGTTTCAACAGCGTGAAGCCGAGCTAGGTGTGAGGCAGGAGCACCGGCCCATAGGGGAGAACAGTATTCCATTGAGCTGCGGATGAAAGCCTTGTATGTGGTGAGGAGCTCAGGTGTGCCGAGGAAGGACTTCGCACGACGGAGGATGCCCAGTCGGCGACTGGCTTTGGAGGCCAGCTTGGAAATGTGGTTTTCCCAAGAAAGATCATGGCAGATAGTGAGACCCAAAATCTTGAGCGACAGAACTTCTTGCAGAGGATTGTTGAGAAAGTAGATGGGAGGGTTGTCCAGTCGATCTTTTCGGAGAGACATAGTAAGAGTGTGAGATTTGTCAGGATTGAAAGACATGTTCCACTTGTTTGACCAGTCTGTGATTTTGTCCAGGTCTTCAGAGAGTGAGGAGGCAGCAGACTGCCGATCTGAGGGAAGAGGAATGGAGCGGCAGAGAGTGGAGTCATGAGCAAAGAGATAGAGAGGATTTTCGAGAGAGTCAGAGAGATCATTGATGAAGACCAGAAAAAGCACGGGGCCCAGAACACTGCCTTGGGGAACTCCAGCCTGAACAGGAAGAGGAGATGAGAGAAACCCGTTCAGGGCCACACGTTGACGACGACTAGAGAGGAAGTCCGCCAGCCATGCGTGGAGATTTCCATGGATACCAAAGGAGGAGAGTTTGGTGAGCAGAGCGGGGTGCCAGACCGTGTCGAAGGCACGTGATATGTCGAGGGAGACAGCTCTAATTTCCTGTTTGGCATTGAGGACCTCCATCCATTGTTGAGACAGCAGAAGCAGCATGTCCAGAGTAGAGTGACCTGGTCTGAAACCAAATTGATGATCAGAGATCAAGCCATTGGAGAAGAGGAAAGATTTCATATCCGAAGCAATGATGGATTCCATGACTTTGCTGATAATTGGGAGAAGGCTGATTGGTCTGTAGTTGCTAGGATCTGTTTTTGCACCTTTTTTGTGCAAAGCGGTGATGTTGGCTGATTTGCAAGCAGATGGCAGTTGACCTTGAGCAAAAGAGAGGGTGAAGAGAACAGAGAGAGGGTGAGATAGAGCAGCAGAGCAGGATTTTAGGACCCGTGGGCTGATGCCGTCGGGTCCAGTTGCAGAATCAGAGTCGAGGGTTGACAGAAACTTTTCCACCTTGTCAGGAGGAAAGGACACGGAGTCCAGGAGCAGCAGGGTACGACTGGGTATGGTGGGTACAGAGAGGGATGGGTTTGGGACACAAGATTTAGAGGCAAACACAGAGTTGAGGCATTCAGCTTTTTCACGTGCGGAGTCAGCTGTGTAGCCGTTTGAGGTAAGGGAGGGGATGGAGGGGGAACAAACACCAGAAACGGATTTGACCAGACGCCACCAGGATTTGGAAGAGGGAGACAGATAAGAGAGTTCGGTCTTGAGAACGGAGAGATATTGTTTCCTGGCTCTCCTGAGGGTGGACACACACTTGTTTCGGGCTTTGTGAAAGGAAATGAGATTTCCTTCCGTTGGATTTGCTTTCCAGGAGACGAAGGCAAGTTGTTTCTGGGCAACAGCCTCACCACAAGATTCCGTGTACCATGGACGGGAGGAAGGGTATGACAACTGAAGACGAGATGGGATAAATCTGTGCATGAGAGAGAGCAATTTACTTTGGAAGAATTCCCAGGATGAGTTGATGTCAGAGGTGGTAGAGATGGGAGACCAGTCCAGATGATTGATGGCTGCTTGAAGACCGTGCCAGTTGGCCTGAGTGAAATGCCAGACTCGTCGACGCTGAGCAGGCTCCCTGAGGATGGTCAGAGAGATGTCCACTTTAACAAGTACATGATCAGATGATCCGATCGGAGCAGAAGAAGAGCAGCAGACATTTTCAGGGAAGTTAGTCATAACCAAGTCCAGAAGAGAAGATGTTCCGTTGACTGAGATCCGGGTCGGGAAATTGACAGATTGTGTCAGTCCCAGTGAGTTGCAGAAGTCCTTTGCTGAGGAGCCATGGCTGGTGAGAGAGGTACCCACACCCAGCCAACTGGCATGATGACAGTTGAAATCACCACATATGAGGAAGAGAGAGTTGGGATGAGTAGATAGAAGTTGGTCCATATCATCAGACAGCGAGATGTAGATGGAGTCATCACTGTTTGGTGGACGGTACAACACACATATGAACAAGAGGTGGGAGCGAAGGGGAAGCCATAGCCAGAGGTATTCCTGGGGGTGAGGTGGAGAGAGTGCAGTGCAGGGCGAGTGAGGAAGAGAGTTTTTGATAAAGATAGCAACCCCGCCTCCAGGACGAGGCTCTGGTCTATCATACCGGAGGAGGGAGTAGCCCGGGAGAGATACTATGGAATCAGAGACATCATAAAGGAGGAAAGTTTCTGTTAAGCAGATCACGTCTGGTTTGACAGAAGCAACCTGTATGGAGAGATCAGTTAAGTTTGAACGAAGGCCCCGGATGTTTGAGGTCCATACCGTTAATGAAGAGGAAGGGGGAGCATCGGATACAGAACAGGGGGGAGGAGGGGGTAAGATGTGGAAGAGGTGGAAGAGGTAGGGAGAGCTGTTGAAGGTGTGTCAGAGATTTCAGAATAGCTCGGAGAAAGGGAAGGATGGGGCGGACAAAAGGTTTGATGGTGATTGGGTGAGCCACAATGAGGTGTTATTTGAGGAGGGGGAAGAGCGAGGCAGAAGGTTGGGGGAGATGGAGGTGAGAGTTTGAAGGGGGAAGAAGCGGGGAGGACGCTTTGAGGAGGGGGAGTGAGAGGGGGGAAATTGAGAAGCAATGAGGGTGGGGAGATTTGAAGGGGAGGGGTGAGGGGGGAGTTTGGGAGGGAAGGGACAAGGGGAGGGATTTGAAAGGGATGGGATATGGGGGAGATTTGGAGGGGAGGGGTGAGGCAGGAGTCTAGGAGGGGAGGGGCGAGGGGGCGTCTTGGCGGGGAGGGGTGAGGGGGTAGTTTAGGAGGGAGGGGGCAAGGGGGGAGATTTGAAAGGGATGGGTGATGGGGAAGATTTGGAGGGGAGGGGTGATGGGGAAGATTTGGAGGGGAGGGGTTATGGGGAAGATTTGGAGGGGAGGGGTGAGATTGGATTTTTGAAAGTGTACGATTTATGGGAAACGAACATTTATTGCAAAATGAGTTTCTTGTGACCTTCGAGTTAAAAATACGTTTAAGGACGCTGGATGGAGGATGGAGTGCAGGAGAGTTTAGGGAATGTAGAAAAAAGGCACTATAGGAGATGGATATTTTTTTTGGGATGAATTGATTTGGTGAGCAAGTCGAAAGCAGCCTTTTAAAGAAGAAGAAGAAAAAGGTGTTATAAAATATGACGGAATACATAACTTGAGGGGAAAGTGTAAACATTGAAGGTTAATGAGTGAAAACTATCTGGGGAAATGGGGGAGAAACACGTGGTCGAAGAACGAACGAACGAATAAGAATGAATAAACGAATGAGAACAGAGAAGGAAAAGTTATTATTTTTTATTTTTTATTTTTATTTTTTGAGTTGAGATTTACACAAGGAAGTAGGCTATGGGTGAAAAGCCTGGGAATACAGAGAACGAAAGTTATTGGATCACAAACGACGGACCGCTGAGAGAAAAACAAAGCCTCAAGGTTGTACAGTGCACACTGTACAAGGCCTCAAGACACGACACGAATTAACACGATTTTCAATACAGGTATGAAAGATTTGCACCGAAAAATCTTCGTCGGGACACAATATACGTACAACACCATAAATAAATACAGTTTTTATGAAAATACAAATGGGAACAATCACTTAACTTCGATTTCAAATTGTTCGCGACGCGGCAAAGGCCTTGCTCGCGACACGGCAAACAGACGATCAATTTATGAAAGATAAACACGGAGAAACAACCAAAGTTGCACACAATAACTTCACACACCGAAAGATAAATACAGTTTTGACAAAATACAATTGTGAACAGACTTAACTTCGAAAAACGTGGAGACCGTGTGGAGCTTCGAAAATCCCTCCCACCGTCTCCGAGATCTCGCGAGATTGCCATTTGAGGACTCGCTCGCTTTGAGGCTTTTAACTGTACCTCGCAGTATAACGTACGCGCCAGAGGGGAAGAAGAAAAGGCGTTGGTGATACGAGTACACGGCTGCCGCCAGATGCGCCGGTGGCGAATAGCGCCTACTTCAGCCACGCGAGTAGACGCGGATAAACCGGCGAGTGATTAACCGCCAGCCGCGTCGAAGTCCACTCCCTACCAAATCGCCTCGTAATAACCCTGTGCGTCCAGACGACACGCGGAGAGCTCCTGCCTTCTCCTCTTACCTTCTGCACGGGACGAGCCGGAGACCTGAGGGAGCTGCACGAGAGCCATCCCTGGACGCGTGGACCATCATCCTGCAGCTGCAAGCCCCGTGTGAGTGTGTGTGTGTGAGACGGGCCCGTTTGTCCTGGGTATTAAGTAAGACTGTCTAAGGCGGCACTGTGTCCCCTTTTTCTTGAACGATTGTATAGTGTAAATAAACCTTGTTCTTCCTTTTTCCAATTCGATCGCCTTTGTGATTTCGCCATTGACTAAGCGTGGCACGAATAAGACTGCTAGAACCGGGTTCACCATCTAAACGGCACGGATCGCGTGTACGCACCGCTCGGCGTCTCAACATGCGTGGTTCGTGCGGGGCTTATTTCCTCGTTTCAGGGCAGCGCGAGTAATTAGGTAATAGCGAATTTTATCCCTAATACGCTATTTCGCGCTGTCCGGGAGGGACGTCATAGGTCCCGGGTCCCGCCAGGCCAGTCAAAGACAAGGGGACTAATCCCCCCTTGGTAAGGGGAGAAGGCCGGCGGCAGATCCGCAACAATATACAGTGAAACCTTGACTTACGAGTTTAATTCGTTCTGTGACCGAGCTCGTAACTCAATTTGCTCGTTTCTCAAATTAAATTTCCCCATTAAAATGCATTGAAATGCTATTAATCCGTTCCAGCCCCCAAAAAACCACACCAATTTTTTTTGTTACGTGTTTTTAAATAAGAAAAATGTACTTTATAAATAACAAATAATGTATAAACAAGCACGACCTCGTATATACTGTACATAATAAGCGGCGTTACGCACGCTGCTTGTAAACAAGGAGGAAGCGGACAACGTGGTAATTTGTAAGAGTCTTTATTCAAGAGCTCACTGTAACACTGGCGCACTCCGGGCTGCGCGCCCGGTGTATATCCTGAGGCCACGCCTACCCCTCGGCGTGACCGCCGCCCACTCGGTGCGCGGAATGATGTCACCACGCCAGTGAGCTTCCGTGTCCGCCACAATGTAAAGAAATAAACTGGTTTTATTAAGTGTATTTACCTTGAAGATCAGACGAAGATGCTGGCGGAGGTGGAGGAGATGACTTTTGCCTTTTTCGCCACACTTTCCTCGCTTTCACTTGCAGGGCGTTTCAATAAAAACCTGTCCAACGAGGTTTGTTTCTTCCTCCCTTTCAAAATGTTTCGATCGTACTGCTACGATCGTACTGCCTTGCCAAGTCGACAACACGCACACCTCGTTCATGTTTTTCGACGATTGCGTGTTTTATATCCAAGCACATCATCCTCTTCTTCTTCTCAGTACTGCCCTTGGCACTCAATTTCTTAGGACCCATGGTTAAAACTAAGAAATTTTCCAAAATAACCAAAATGCGAAAACAAAGCAGCAGCTATATACGGCAGATGCTTGCACGGCAAGATAACCACGTGACCTGAACCCACCTGGTGGCGGGTGGCGTAAGCTCCAAAATAACCAAAATGCGAAAACAAAGCAGCAGCGATATACGGCAGAGATGCTTGCACGGCAAGATAACCACGTGACCGGAACCCACCTGGTGGCGGGTGGCGTAAGCTCCAAAATAACCAAAATGCGAAAACAAAGCAGCAGCGATATACGGCAGAGATGCTTGCACGGCAAGATAACCACGTGACCGGAACCCACCTGGTGGCGGGTGGCGTAAGCTCGTAACTCAGATCTCGGCTCGCATCTCAAAGCAATAAACCGCCCGAGCGACGGCTCGTATCTCGGAAAACTCGTAAGTTGGTGCACTCGTAAGTCAAGGTTTCACTGTATGTATATTGTATTTGCATATGTGTCAACATGTAACATGTTTTAAATTTATTAAAAGCAAAAAAGAGGAAGTGGAACGACAAGCAAGCTTGAAGATTTGCAACTAATGCACATGGGAACACCTGCACAAGATGGCACGAGCATTTAGTGGTTTATTATTTCAATTCATTTAATGGCCATTATTTGCATGCCCGTGTAATGAAGCAAACGGAAAGTTGTTGCTGCCTTGCTTGTGTTTCCTGCACAGACGTTGCCTAGGTTGTTTTGTAAAGGAGGAGCAGTTTTCGACTTTCTTTGGTGACTTGCTATTTGAAAACAACCCCGTCCCCTATCCCGCCCAGACCACAAATATATGCACATATTATATCACGTGGCTCAGTTCAGTTTTTTTCCTGCGTCCAAACCGTTTGCTCAATTTTTCTCCAATTCGTGTACTCCAACTCGTCTTTTGGGTCCTTCAAGGTGGAAGAAGCTTGTCTTGAAGATATTTTCAACTTTTGCTCACATTGTTTGTTTGGTTATCTCCTCCCACCATCCAATAAATCAACGAAAACAGCACTCGGTAGAGAGCACATACAGTGCATTCAGAAAGTATTCAGACCCCTTCACTTTTTTCACATTTTGTTATGTTGCAGCCTTATGCTGAAATCGTTTAAATTCATTTTTCCCTCATCAATCTACACTCAATACCCCATAATAACAAAGAGAAAACAGGATTTTAGAAAGTTTTGCAAATTTATTAAAAAGAAAAAACTGAAATATCACATTGACATAAGTATTCATACCCTTTGCTATGACACTTGAAATTTAGCTCAGGTGCCTCCCATTTCTCTTGATCATTTTTGAGATGTTTCTACACCTTGTTGGAGTCCACCTGTGGTAAATTCAATTGATTGGACATGATTTGGAAAGGCACACACCTGTCTATATCAGGTCTCACAGCTGATAATGCATATCAGATCAAAAACCAAGCCATGAGGTTGAAGGAACTGCCTGCAGAGCTCAGAGACAGGATTGTGTCGAGGCACAGATCTGGGGAAGCCGACAAAAAAAAATCTCTGCTGCATTGAAGGTTCCCAAGAGCACAGAGGCCTCCATAATTCTTAAATGGAAGAAGTTTGGAACAACCAGGACTCTTCCTAGAGCTGGCCGCCCGGCCAAACTGAGCAATCGGGGGAGAAGGGCCTTGGTAATAGAGGTGACCAAGAACCCGATGGTCACGCTGGCTGAGCTCCAGAGATCCTGTGTGGAGATGGGAGAAACTTCCAGAAGGACAACCATCACTGCAACACTCCACCGATCTGGGCTTTATGGCAGAGTGGCCAGACTGAAGCCAAACAGTTCAATCTTGGTTTTTATCAGACCACAGAATCTTGTTTCTCACAGTCTGAGAGTCCTTTAGGTGCTTTTTTGCAAACTCCAAGCGGGCTTTCATGTGTCTTTCGCTGAGGAGAGGCTTCCGTCTGGCCACTCTGCCAAATCCGTTCATAACTTTTTGAGATATCCTTCCTGCCTTATGTCAGAGTCGGTTTTAGCCTTATCACTCAATGGTGAGGAATCACTTAAAAAATTATACTAGCCGGATCCGGATCTCGATCTTCACCAAATTTGAACCAATTCTTCCTTGTTACACACACAACCTAAGTTTTGTCCAAATCCGTCCACAACCTCAGATATGAATAATTCTCATATCTGAATCCATATTCAGATCTTCACCAAAATCGAATCGTCCTTGTCAGACACCCAACCGGTCCACCAAGGTTTGTCCAAATTCGTCCATAACTTTTTGAGATATCCTGTTATATATCGTTTTTGGCCCTATCTCCCAATGGTGAAGAATCACTTAAAAATTAAATAATTATCGTATCCGAATCCATATTCCGATCTTCACCAGAATCAAATTGCTTCTTCCTTGTCACACACTCTACATCTCTGCCAAATTTCGTCTCAATCCGTCCACAACTCTTTGAGATATCTTGTTCACAGACAGACAAACACAGACAGGGGTGAAAACATAACCTCCAGCCACCTTCGGTGGCGGAGGTAATGAGTAAACCGTTATCATCTATACATGAACTCTTTCCTGCACTTTGATACATGTATGACAAAGTCTACATGACTGTCCCTATTTATCAAGCTGATAATCTTAAAAACTCGTTTACGGTACACAAAATGCCGGGTTGCTGCCATTCTCTTTCCCTGAGGTTTTTACTGAGTATTGGCGAGTAGTGCTTCAGAGAGATAATGAGTGCCTGGTTTGCATCAGTCTCTCTCTCTATGTAGAGTGTCAGTGCCACCAAAGCAGCTTCCTGAGCAAGGGTTATGCTAGGTGGTTTGCCATTGCCTACCCAGCAGTAGTTAGGGCAGGAATTTGGAATTTGTTCATGGTATTTGGCGATAGCAAACCTATTCTTCGCAAAGGACACCGTGGGGTCTTTAACGTCCACCAACTAATGTCGACAGATGGGACGTGCGTTTTATGTCCAATCCGAGGGACAGGGACGGCACAAACAATGATGAATCCCCCTGCCCGTGTAACATCAGGATGATAGTTGATAGCTTGGTCAGGATTCAAACCCAGGATAGACTGCTTAGCGGCGAGTGTGCGTACCTCTAGGCCAGAGTGGACGACCACTATTGATTTGAGGTAACTGTTGATTCTGAACCTCTCCATGAGCCTTAGATGGAGTGCAGTATATAAATGAGAGCAAATAACTCCATAAACACTGAGCTCTTCAGAACAAGGGAAACAAGCACAATCCGTTGCTACAACAGCAGTGAATACTAAAAGATTCCAAAGAAAATAAATGGTACGAAATTTTCTGAGTTGTAAGCTAAAGCATTGTTTTTTTTTGTTTGTTTTTTTGTATACAGGATCAAGGTTCGTGAAAGAGCTAACATTTATCACACAAAAAAATCAAAACAGACACACAAAGTATATAATAAGGGGAGCTATATAATATGGGGAGCTATATAATAAGGGTAGCAGTAGACAAGATGGGGAGAGAAGGGGAAGCACACAAACACAACA
This sequence comes from Myxine glutinosa, assembly GCF_964187855.1. Classification (NCBI taxonomy): domain Eukaryota; kingdom Metazoa; phylum Chordata; class Myxini; order Myxiniformes; family Myxinidae; genus Myxine; species Myxine glutinosa. Next base: position 29,302,851 of record NC_136269.1, on the reverse strand, counting down.
TTTGAGAGCAGGGACATCGTGAGATCTGTGGGAGGGAGAGGGCTTGGGGGGAGGAGGCGTGGGAAGGGGGTGGGGGTGTGAGAAGTATAAAACAAGGATAGTACAAGGACTTCCAGGAAAAAAGGTGGTATTTCAAAAAAGTGGATCTGTGGTGAAATTAGCCGGGGTAAAAAAAGATCAATGTTTTGGATGGGGGAAGATAAGAGATGGTGGTGAACGGTGAAGATGGTGAAGTTTCCTAAATTAATGGGCCATCTAAATATGTTGTCCACTTGAAGTAAGAGGCAGTGAAGAAATTAAGAAAGAAGGAAATAGAAGAAAAGCGAGGATAGGGGTGTTGGCATGGATAAGACAGAAAGAGGAAGAGGGAAAAGTGTGGCAAGAGAGGGAACATTTAGCTGGGAGAGGGCAGGATTATGTTATCTTTACATATGAATGATATAGATGACCCCATATTTCTTTAATGCCTCCACCCCCGAAGGTGGCTGGAGGCATTATGTTTTCGGGCTGTCCGTCTGTCTGTCTGTATGTCTGTCCGTACAGGCTAAACAACGTTTTTCACAGCAACGACATGTCCAATTGAGACAAAACTTTCAAGGTAGGAGCGACACCCATGTAGAATGGTTTATGATAATTGTGACGTCATAGGTCACATGGTATGGGAGCCAACTTGGATTAAACGTAAATAATAACAAAAATTCTTTCTCGTAAAACTGCTGGATGGGAATTTTTTTAAACTTGGCACATTGTCAAGTACTCCCAATGGGGAACAAAAGCATAATAATGATGACCTCATCGGTGAAGTGGTATACCAGCCATAAATATTTTAATCAAATGCCTTGTCCTAAAAAATCTGAAATTGCATGTACATTATCTATGACCCATTTGTATTGAAATATTAAATTTATGACATCATAGGTCACATGGTTTGGCAGTCATATTGGATTTAACCTAAAACCTTTAAAAAAAACCTCTCCCAAACTACCAAAGCGATCGACTTGAAACCATATGTGTGTCATAGACTTGACATGGCGATGAAAAGTTGATCATGAAAACGTCATTGGTCACATGGTGTGGTAGCCATATTGGATTGAAAGAAAATATTAAATAATTATATCTCAGAAACGGTTTACCCTATTGAAGCAAAACTTTACAAATATCATCTAACACCATTGCCGCATATACATAGTTTGAAAATTATGGCATTGTATGTCACATGGTTTGGCAGCCATATTGGAGAGAAAAACAAACCTTTTCCGATCAACACAGAACTTCACAAACGTGATCCACTACTCATATATATGCAGAGTGTTCATTTTTATGTCATATGTCACATGGTTTAGCAGCCATATTAGCTTGAAAGCTGATATTAAAAAAAAAAAACCTTCTCCAAAACCGCTTCACCGATCGATGTGAAACCTGTCATTTCTGGTAAAAATGTAATACTTGGGACAAGTAGAAGCAGCATGTCCAATGTGGAGTGACCTGGTCTGAAACCAAATTGGTGATTTGAAATGAGGTTGTTGGAGAAAAGGAAGGATTTAATATCAACTGTGATGATGGAATCCATGACCTTCCTGATGATTGGAAGTAAGCTGATAGGTCTGTAGTGAAGGGGATACATTTTTGCACATCTTACTATAATTCACCAAATGTCCGTCCGTCTGTCTGTCTGTCTGTCTGTCTGTTCGAAGGTACCGTAAAAACTGCTGAACCGATCGCAAAGATATTTTGGGTGGATAATCCTGGGATCTCCAGGAGTAAAATACGCTATTTAGTTTTCCCAATTTCAGCTTTAGTCTCCAGCATTCTCAGGTTTGGACTCCGACTCCCGCATAACATTCGCGTTCGCATAACGTTCATTGTTCTCATTGTGACGATGTTGCTTTCCCGGGTGCCTTGCGATCGGTGCAGCCATTTGTGCTGCACCCGGGAAAGCAACATGTCTCCATCGATCGCTAACAGATCGCTGTCTCCATCGATCTTGCCAAGGCCGTAACACCTATCGGCGCAAAATCCTTTTAACTGTTGATTTGGTACAGTTACACGTATCGGGAATTTGGTACACGTATCGGGAGTACATACGACATAGCGATTGTGAACACGATTATCGATCAAGATTCACGATCACGATCATCACGATCATAGTGTATCGATCACGATTTGAAACACGATGGAATAATATTTACCGATATGAACAGTGATGTGGCTTTTATTGAAATTCTAAAGATACTGTTTTAGATTTTGATGATTTGCGTGTGATATGATTCAACGGATGTTTATATGAATCGGTTAAAATAAAAAAAACCTTCAATTTCTGATATTTTGCCTTTTCATTTGGGCCTCCCAATTGAAGCCCCGCCCGTGAGGACGGGTACCGTTGCTAGTTTATGTAATGCAGCGATGCTGGCGAATTTCAGCGAAGCGGTAATGTTTGCTGATTTGCAAGATGCTGGCAGATGATCTAGCGCAAATAATAGCGTGAAAACGGCAGAGAGAGGATGTGCAAGAGCAGCAGAGCAGGTGTCGGACACGTGAGCTGGTGCCATCCAGTCCAGTAGCAGAGTCAGAGTCGAGGGTTGAAAGAACCTTCTCCATCTTCTCTGGTGAAAAAGGGGAAGGGTGGTTACCAAGAGTGGGCGGTTGGGGACACAAGATTTGGAAGCAAACATAGAATTGAGTTTTCTCACGAGCGGAGTTGGCTGTGGTGCCATTTGAAGAGATGGAAGGGATGGAAGGGGAGTATACACCAGAGACAGATTAAACAAGATGCCACCAGGTTTTAAAGGAGAGAGAAAATCCTTTAAAATTGATGTGATGAATGCAACCAATTAGTGAATTTCCAGACAGCCACTGAACTATCCGCTGAACTCTCTTTCTCCCTCATAATAAAAATGGCTGATGCTGATGATCACAATATTCTCGACATTTTATTATTATTATTGTGAAGGCATTTACTCCACCGGCTGAACTTATTGAATTCAGTGCTGAGGACTTCGTTCAGCAATGCTCATCACCAGAGTTGGGCTGCCGAGCGACTTAGCTAGCTAGTTAAGTACAAAATGTTGACGCCTTGAGGTAGAATTTCCATAGTGTGGAGAAAGGGGGAAATATGAACTAAAACCCGCTGAATAGGTTGAGTGAGATGTTAGCCACATGTCCAAGATATGAAAAACTCACGGATATTGAGTATAGCATTAAGATTGTGAAGTTGTGTGAAGGAACATACTGGTGTATTCAGAAGAGCTAGTTACTTCTTGGGCATGACATATTCGCAGGAGGTCAATCGATATAGTGAAGTGACATACTACTTGGTTTCTGTTGTGGTCTGTGGACAGTAGTTTCCCCAGACCTTTAAGTTTGGGGGGGGTGGGGGGGGGGGGGGGGAGGGAGGGGCGTCGACTGATATTCCTCCACCCACATTATTACATCATTCAAAATACTTGTATCAAGGTTGATTTAAATCTATTCAGCTGTGCCTCAGTTAGCACATTTTTACCTGGCATGACCTCTGACCTTTGTGCTATTGACCCCAAAATTTAATCAGTTCATGTTTGCATCATCATACATACCTGTACCAAGTTTGAATTTAAATCCCTTCAGCTGTTCACAAGTTCTCACATTTTTACCTGACATGACCTTTGGCCTTTGACCTCAGGACCCCCAAAATCTAATCATTTCATCTTTACATCATTATACATGCCCGTACCAAATTTGAATTGGATCACTTCAGCCATTCTCAAGTTATAGACCTATTACAGACTTTGACCTTTGACCTATGACCCCAAAATTGAATCAATTAATCTTTCCAACATTATACAAACCTGTACTAAGTTTGAATTACATCACTTCAGCCGTTCTCAAGTTATAGACCTATTACAGATTTGACCTATGACCCCAAAATCGAATCAATTAATCTTTCCAACATTATACAAACCTGTACTAAGTTTGAATTACATCACTTCAGCTGTTCTCAAGTTATAGACCTATTACAGACTTTGACCTTTGACCTCGACCCCAAGATCTAATCAGTTAATCTTTACATCATTCTACATAAGTGTGCCAAATTTGGTCAGAATCCCATCACTGGTTTACAAGTTATCGCGGTAACAGTATTTTTTTTTAACCTAACATGACCTCTGACCTTTGGCCTTTGACCTCGTGACCCCAAAATCGAATCCGTTCATCTTTACCTCATTATACAAAGCTGCACCAAGTTTGACTAAGATCCCTTTAGCCGTTCTCAAGTTATCGCGGTAACGCAATCCTATCACGGACGGATGGACAGACGGACAGCCGGACGGACGGACAATCTGAAAACATAATGCCTCCTGCGACTTCGTCGGCGGTGGCATAATGAATTTAGAACACCTTGATTGTTTGTTGCTGCCGATTGCCCATTTTGAATGTGGCAAAGATGGCTCCTTCGACTTGACAAAAATCGTTACTTCCATGCTCATTCCTGCATTTAATCAGCAGATGGCTTGCATCAGTCGATGAAGTTGACACGGCCACTGTGCTGGCAACGTGTTTTCAACGCATTGTGTGGTGGCATCAGGAATTCGATTCACAGATGGGCTATGTGTTGACAGAAAAGTAGAATAATGGGATCATAAATTCGAGTTTGGCTTACCCCAAAGTTTCGGTTGGCCTGTGTCCTCTTGCCATCTCAAGACGCACAGCTCATCACGTGGGAATCACAGGTTCACATGCCATCCACGATATTTGTTTTGTCCATTGTTGACTAATTTCCTTGCAATGTAAAATGACACTGTTGGCTCCTTTAATGTCCTCGTGCTACTTGTTATGTAATTATGTACAAGCTTATCCATGTGTCTTAGATCACTGTAAAAAGGAAAAACATCTTGTCACAATTATAATATCTCTGTGGTTGGAAGATGGATGTAGTAAGTTATTCAATCTCTTGATTTTATTGACTAGAGGTTGATAACAGTGTATTTACTGACGTGGAAAACGAGGTGTGGCCGACATTTTGAGAGCAATTCCTTCGTCAGAGCAAAAGTTTGTTTTTTTGTTCGCCCTTTCGTCCACAGTCCGACACTAGCCTTCAAAGAGACTATAGTATTCCTTTGTGTATTCACCTTTTATAATAACACTGGTACTAGTCAGGGCCCTTAGGGATATTTTGGTTCAAATTCTTCCAAAAGCATCAAATTTGGCGCAGATGTTGCCCATGCCATGCTCTTTCGATTTTTGACGAGCGCGAAGGACGGTATGATCCGGGGACCATACCGGTCCATCCCGCCATGTCACCTGACCTATGACGTCATAATTAGGATATGCATCCAATCACATGGCGTACTATAAGTGGTCAAAGTTCAAAATGAATCGATCGAAAAATGAAGGCAGGGATCCATTTTTAAGGTTTTCATAAAATCCAATATGGCCGCCAGGTCACATGACCTATGACGTCATATTTATGACATGTATACAATCATGTATACATGAACCCGGATCATGATCGCACAAAAATTAAACACGAGGATATGGCATACAGTGATACAGGTCATAAAACATCAAAATCCGTACCTTTGTAATTAGACTGATGAACTGCATATGGCTGAAAATTAGGAAATAGACATGTAAATATTTCCTCTAATTGTCAAAAATAAGGTCAGAGTTCGATTACCCAACCCAGAAACATAAAATGGTGAACCTCGCGTAAATCTTGACAAAAAACTCAAAAACCGACATGTTTAATAATAATAATAATAATTCATTTATTTTGTATAGCGCTTTTCCAGAAGCCCAAAGGCGCTTTGACAGAGTGGCAAACATAATGCATAACAATACATGAAAACAACAATTGCAAAAAGACAAGAATCAATAGGGAAATATTTAAAGCAAAAGGAGGGAGAAGGAGAAGAGATAGTCAGGGGTTAAATGCTGTGGGTTGAATGTTGAATGCAGTGTTGAACAGGTGGGTCTTTAGTGATGTTTTGAATGTGGTGAGTGAGGAGGAGTCTCTGATGGTGTGAGGTAGTGAGTTCCAGAGGGTGGGAGCAGCGATGGAGAAGGCCCTGTCCCCCCAGGATCTGAATTTGGTCCGGATGGAGGGGGTCAGGAGGTTGGTACCAGCAGAGCGGAGGTTGCGGGTGGGAGTGTGTCTGGAGAGGAGGTCAGCCAGGTAGGATGGGGCCAGGTTATGGAGGGCTTTGTATGTCAAGAGGAGGATTTTGTACTGGATTCTCTGGGGGATGGGGAGCCAGTGAAGCTTGTAAAGGACGGGGGTGATGTGGTCACGGGTCCGGGAATGGGTGAGTAGACGGGCAGCGGAGTTCTGAATGTATTGGAGTTTATTGGTGATTTTTGAGGGTGAACCATAGAGGAGGCTATTGCAGTAGTCCAGACGGGAGGTGATGAAGGCGTGGATGAGGGTTTCTGCAGCCGTGGAGGAGAGGGATGAGCGGAGACGGGCAATGTTTTTCAGGTGAAAGAAGGCTGACTTTGTGATCTGTTTAGTGTATTTGTCGAAGGAAAGGGTTTGGTCAAAGATGACGCCAAGATTCCGGATGTGAGGGGAGGTGGATACTGGGATACCGTCGATGTTGAGGGCAAAGTTATGGGTGGACTTGGTGAGCGTTTTTGGGCCAATGATGATTATTTCAGATTTATCACAGTTAAGCTTGAGGAAGTTGATTTGAAGCCAGGATTTTATTTCAGTGATGCAGTTTGTCAGGATAGAGTGGGTGTCGGTGGAGACGGACTTGGTGGAGATGAAAAGCTGGATGTCATCGGCGGCAGTGGAATTGGAGACCATGACGGCGGATTAAGTGACCGAGCGGGGACAGGTAAAGGATGAAGAGGAGGGGGCCAAGAACTGAACCTTGGGGGACACCTTGGGGGAGGGGAGCAGTGGGGGATTTGCAGTTATTGATGGAGATGAACTGGCATCTGTCAGAGAGGTATGATTTAATCCAAGAGAGGGCAGTGCCGGTAACGTTAAAGGTGGATTCAAGTCGGGTGAGGAGGATAGTGTGATCGATGGTGTCAAAGGCAGCGCTGAGGTCGAGGAGGACGAGAATGTTGAGGTTGCCAGCGTCAGAGGAGAGGAGAAGGTCGTTGGTGATTTTGAGGAGAGCAGTTTCAGTACTGTGGTTGGAGCGGAATCCGGATTGGAATGTTTCATACAGGTTATTGGCAGAGAGATGATGTTTGAGTTGAGTGGCTACAGCGCGTTCCAAAACTTTTGACAGAAAGGGTAGGTTGGAGATGGGTCTGAAGTTGTTTAGGGTGTCAGGGTTTAGACCAGGTTTTTTTAGAATGGGGGTAACAGCAGCAATTTTGAGGGAAGGTGGGACGATGCCTGTAGACAGGGAGGAGTTTATTGTTGCAATGATAAGTGGAGAGAGAGCAGGGAGGGAGGCTTTGACAAAGCTGGAGGGGATGGGGTCAAGAGTGCAGGTGGCAGTTTTCATTCCTATGAGGAGTTCAGAGAGGTCAGTAGGGGAGATTGGGGAGAACCGAGACAGGGGATGGCAGGACAAGGGGGGGCAGGTGGTTGGAGGGGGAGCGGGTGCGGCGGTGGTCAAGCTGTTGTAGATGTTGTCAATTTTGCGTTGGAAGAAAGAGAGGAAGGAGATGCAGTTGTCTACTGTGAATGACTGGGTGGTGGTGTTCAGGGGGCGGAGGAGTTTGTTTATTGTCGAGAAGAGTGCTTTTGGGTTTCCGGAGCCAGAGTGGATAATTTGAGAGTAGTAGGCAGAGCGGGCGCGGGAGAGGGCATCTTTGTAGTGTTGTATGTGGTCCTTGTAGGCTTGGGAGTGAACTGTGAGACCCGTTTTATTGCGGAGTCTTTCAAGTTGGCGAGCACGAGTTTTCATCAGGTGGAGTTCAGGGGTAAACCAGGGAGCAGAATGGGTGAAAGAAACTGTTTTGGTTTTTACAGGCGCAAGCTGGTCAAGGCAGGAGGAGAGAGTGTGGTTGTAGTAGTCAGTGAGGTCGGAAGGGGTGTGTAGGTCAATGAAGGGAGAAGTGGACATTTTTTCAGAGAGGGTGGATGAGAATGAGGTAGGTGAAAGAGCGTTTAGCTTACGGAAGTTGATTGTGCGATAATGCCTTGGTGTTGGGGCGGGGATGTTGATGGTCAGAGTGATGGCTAAGTGGTCAGAGAGGGTGAGGTCGGAGCCATAGAGATGGTGCAAATTTAATCCAGTGGAGCAGACAAGGTCCAAAATGTGACCACGGATATGGGTAGGAAAGTCGACATGTTGAGTGAGGTTAAAGCAGGTGAGTAAATCAGTGAAGTCAGTGGTTATTGTGGAGTCAGTGGAGTCCATGTGGATATTGAAATCACCAAGGAGGAGGATTGAGGGGGAGAGGGAACATAGCTGGGTCAGAAAGTAGGAGAAGTCAGACAGGAATGATGGGTGTGGTTTGGGAGGGCGGTAGACGACAGCCATGACTGACTGCGTGTGACCAGAGAGTTTTAAAGCCAGGTGTTCAAATGATGGAGCAGATGAGATGGAGATGAGGTTGGTCTTGATGTCTTGACGGTGGATAACGGCAATTCCACCACCTCGGCCCTCCGAGCGTGGTTTATTGACGTAGGAATATCCATTGGGTGTGGTGAGGTTAAGTGTGTAGTAGTCCAGAGGTTGTTGCCAGGTTTCGGTGAGACAGAGAAAGTCCAGTTTGTTATCCAGGATGTATTCGTTCAGGATGAGGCATTTGTTGTTGAGGGACCGGGTGTTGAACAGGGTGAGCTTGATGTTGTTTTGAACAGCAGGGATGAATTCAGGTGATTTAGCCAGGGTTCGTAGGCAAGAGGTGCGATCGTGTGGGTTGCTGTGACCAGGTGCGCTGGGACGAAGAGTGAGAGTGCGCTGAGCCGACCAGAGGACGGGGATGGAGTGACCTGATTGCAAATAAACAAACTTACGACCGGAGCCACGGTGAATGTACCTGGGTCGTCGGAGGAGTCCATTTGATTTGATGGCAGAGATGCATGATGGGGTGGAGCGGGTATTGAGCAGAAGAAGCCTTGCGGCGGAGTACTTCAGAGCCATGCCAGGCAGGAGCAAAGGGACGAGTACGAGGCCAAGGTCGAGGAGGCAAAGCGGCAAACGCAGCGGCAAACGCAGCGGCAAACGACTGCAGCCGCTAATCAAGACCACAGCGGCAAACAGCCACCGCCGCAAACAACGGCCACAAACAACGGGAGCGGGCCTGAGGAAACAGTGGAGGAGCCGGGCAGGCGAAGCCAGGAGCAGAGCCGGGACCGAGCAGAGGGCAGACCCAACGGTCAAAAATCCGCCACGACCACCAGAAAAGCAAACTATGTACAATGGCCCAGTCGGAGAAGCGGCGAACAAGTAACGCCAGCGTCCTCTCCAGACCGGACCGGAAGCGGACTCAAACTTTGACTTTGTTTGACTCAAAAATGACCTTTAAGATGACCTTGAGGGTTGACCTTGACCTCGAATCATCAAAATAACATCATAATTGGATTCCTCGACCTCGAAAACCCCTGAAAAGTGGTATCATACATGATTCCAACCCTTTTGGTTATTTAACTGATTTTCCTCTAATTCGGGTGGCAGCCATTTAGTATTTCGCCAATATGGCCCCCCCAGTGGGGGGGGGGGAGGGGGGCGCCCGTCTTGGCGCCCGTCAAAAATCGAAAGAGTATGGCGTGGGCAACATCTAGGCTAAATTTGGTGCTTTTGGAAGAATTTGAACCAAACGACCCCAAAATATCCCTAAGGGCCCTGACTATATGTTTTTGACAATTACAGTCAGGAAAGGACGACATAATTTACATTTTTACACCATGCAAGATTTACACCATGGATATACACCGAGCAGCGAGGCTGGTTCATGGTACGTAAGTAAAAATGAACTCTTATTTTGGATCTAAAATAAAAGGAAATTCTAACTCAAGGACTGTGAAGCCAGGACGTAAAAAATATGCAATTTAAACTCAACGTCTGTCTTTGTGGGATAATACAGAATACCGTATCTGCGTTCAAGCTTAAAAACGAGCAGTTAAAATGGCAACTATTTTTAGGATCAAGACGGGAGCCGAGCACACTGTAATCGTGTGCGGACTGTAATGTAATCCTATGTTCCTGGTCCATTACTGTGGTTTGGTTCAGTGTTTTGGGAATGACCATATGCACTTCGCGCTCGGACCGGATTGACTGTCATCTCGCAAGGGCACGCCTCGTGGCATTGGCCTTGCCAATGAAACAGTATTTAAAAAAAATTATTGTTCTTTTTTTTGTATACAAGATCGAGGCTCGTGAAAGAGCTAACATTAATCACACAAAAAAACAAACAGACACATAAAACATATAATAAGGGGAGCGGTAGACAAGATGGGGAGAGAGGAGGAAGCACACAAGTACAACATTTGACAGCAGGGACATCGGGAGATCTGTGGGAGGGAGAGGGCTTGAGGGGAGGAGGAAGGGGGAGGGGGGGGGGGGGATGGGAGAAGTATAAAACACAAGGACACTGCAAGGACTTCCAGGAAAGAAGTTGGTATTTCAAAAAAGTGGATATGGGGTGAATTAGCGGGGGTAGAAAATATCAAGGTTTTGGATGGGGGAAGATAAGAGATGGTGGTGAACAGCTGTTTTAAAGACCTGGAGGGAGGAGTGGGATTGAAGAGAGTGAGGGAGTTTGTTCCAGAGGCGGGGGAAAAGAGAAAGAGTGAAGGTGAGCAGGGAGTCTTGATTTTGGCAGTTTAATCATCAGAGGGTTGCAGCCAGATCTTGTGCGACCTGCAGGAATATTTGGGGGACAGAGCACAGCGAGAGCTGGGGGAGCAAGGACTAAAGGTATTTTAAAAAGTATCACTGTATTTTAAACCACGTACACCAGATACTCAAAACAGCTAAGTGGAAATCTTATGTGCCGAGACTGTTACATGAACTGATTGAAAACGATCCGGATCGCAGAGCCGAGTTTTGTGAAATGTTTCGCAGTTTGTGGACTTGAATGTTTGCTCAGATGAGGCAACATTCAAGCTCAGTGAACCGACATAATTGGGTGTATTGGTCTTCTGAGAATCCAACATTCCAGAGAAGAAATCCAGAGAAGGCAGATATCCCAGGAGATACATTGCTGAATGTTTAGCATCCAGTTGTCCACTGCTGTCACCAGTGCCTAGGAGCTGATGGTGGTCAATTTTAACATCTGCGATAGTTCACCATGTGCCACAAACTATTGCTTCTGTGCACACCAAATATCGACCTTTTCTAAGGTGTGCAACGGGTGGTTTTTCCTTCTTAAAATGTGTATATGTCTTTTTGAGACACCCTTTAAAGTGTATATACATCTTTATGAGACACCCTGTTTGTGTATGTGTGTATGCACATATATATATAATATATATATATTGTTGCGGATATGAGGATTGCATTTTTTTGATTGTGTTGTATTATATTGGAAATGGTGATGAACATTGTTGAATATGGCCCCTCCTGCCTCCAGAGTTGTGTAAAGGTAAAAAGGGCGTCCCGGTAGTTATTTCATGAAACACCACATTGAAGGACACGATAAAACCCTTGTTCAGTAGCTTATATCTTATTATGTGTTTTAGAGTAAGGCCTTGTCTTCCATTAGAATGACACTCCATTGCACCGAATCAATTAAGAATAGCTCCCCTTCAATCATTCCATTTCCCAGCCAAACTCTCCATCTGTGGGGTAAAGCAGTTCACAAGCGTGGGATGCACGCCCTCTCATTTCGCTGCGATAGTGAATATGTGCTCCGTGCTCTGTTTGAACAGGAGGGGCGGGGTCGCCAGGGAGAGGCAAGCCCAGGGCGCGCCACGAAGGGCGGGGCTGTTCAGCCCCATGCCCAAATAAGGAAACAAGCCCGTGGCTCGCCGCGAGGGGCGTGCCATCGGCGCCATGCCCAAATAAGGAGACAAGCCCGTGGGATTACCATACAAGGTCACGAAACAGAGCATGGGGGAGGAGGGCGGTACCGAAACCGAAGGGGGCGTGACAGACCCGCGCTGAAGGTTTGGACAGAAGGGTGCGACGATCGCTGGGACAAGACACACCAGAGATACGGCAGATGAGTCCAGGTGCGTAAGAGGGTTGGCAGTCCACCGGGAGAGAGTTCAGAGTTGCACCGGAGTTGCGTGAGAGATACGAAAAGCCTTTGACAAAGAGCCGCTTCAACCAGCCCCGTTTCAACCAGCCGAGTGACCCTGCCGGCGTGCGCTGTAAAGCCGAATACAAGGAGCTGCCGGCTCCTCGCTTCCCGCCCGGAGTGGACCTGCTCGCTGTGCCCTGTGATCCCACCTGCTCATCCCTCCAAACGATTCCTACCCTTCCATCCATTTGCGTACGTGAGTTTGTTTTGTTCGTGCTGTCCTGGGTAGGTAATTAAGTCCGTATAAGCTAGTAATTTTCACTGTGTCACCTGCGTTTTCATGTCACCTGTAAATAATCGTGACTGCTCTTTTTGCTTATGTGTGTGTAAATAATAATAAACCCCGTTACTCTTCTGTACGTCTTCTTCTTCTTCCTCTTTGCATTCGTCGTCTTAGTCTTTTCCACATTGAGTATCTGTGGCGCGATACGGCCAACGTTTGGGTGAATCGGGTTTAGTCGGGGAACAACTGTTCGGTCGCGGAGCCTCCGCTCGGCAAACAACATCCTTAACCGCGTACCGTAACAATATAGTATGTATACGTACACACATATGTATAATAAATATATACACACATAAATCTCATGTATATTTTGCATTGTATGCTGGTAAAATTCAAATTAAATTGTGGCAGTATTCTTGGCACAAATAATTTCCCTGCTTTGCCATGTTCTTCCTTTCCTCTGGCACAAGCCTTGCTGTGTCCAATTTTATGGTTTTACAATCTACTTGTTGCTTTTGAAAGAGCACATTTCTTGGTCTGTATTTTATACTTTTAATTAACAGTGTACGTTTCTTATATGGTTTCTACTTGAGGAACAATATGCTTACCACATTTCGATTGGCATTGTGCTCACAGGGCCTGAGGTTCGAAGTGCGGTGGTTTGAAGATGAGCAGGAAATGACTTCAGCATCGTTCGAACCTCTCATAATATGTTTCTGGAGTCGAGCCCAGAAATGGGGTAGTGAGCCAACGCAAAAGCCACAGACTTTGTTTGCAGCGTGTCATGCCTCGAAAATTTGCCATAACTGCTGATGAAAAAGGAAGGAGATAGGTTCTGGGACACTGCGGAAAACGTCAAACTTGGATTGACTTTCCAGGGTCATTGTGAATCGCTCCCGCTATGTCTTCTGTCTGGAAACGTCTGCAGCGTGTGGGGAAACGAGCCTCGAAGTTTCAGTTTGTTGCTTCCTACCAAGAACTGACGGTGGAATGTACCAAGAAATGGTGAGTCAAACAGCTGGTTTGTTGCTTGCTCTTTCAATTAATGGTTTTGCTTGTGACAGGCATGTCATCCCGGCATCCCGGCATCCCGGTCGATCGCTGAATTAACGCCAGGGGGGTTGACTCAGCCTGTCACCCTTCCGAGGTCGGCAAATTGAGTACCAGCTTGCTGGGATGAATGATCCCCGTGTGTACCCCGATTTAGAATAGGTACACCGTATCCCTGCGCATCCTAAGAGCGTGACCAAGGGTTGGCGTCAGGAAGGGCATCCGGCCATAAAAACATTGCCTCAAACAGGGAACCATGATTGTCATGGGGCCCGCAAGGCTAACCCCCGCTCTAGCGGGGAAAATGGCCTTAAAACGATCATTCATTCATTCATTCTTGTGACAGGCATGGCTTGGATGCTCTTCGCTTAATAAGTTCAGGCTGATTTATTATGACAGTTTGTTCTGTTATCTAAAAGTAACCTTCCAATTTTATTTTGTTGACACTCCGCTTTTAGGATAATCTGGATTTTTTTGATGTGTAAACTATTTCACGAAATATTTTAAAATCATGTTTTCACGAAACCTTCTGACATAAGTTTGTTCATCTCTTACACCCTTCCTCCCCAACCAGTTATTTAACTTGGGTAGAATGTTATACAGTACTTATAAAATGTCACTCAGGTCTATGAGCCGTCTCCAGTGGCTCTTAATACAGGACTGTGTGCAAATGCGTACATGGTCTTACCTGCTGATGCTGTGTTTAAAAAATATCTATGAATTGGGACACAGTATGAGGGACGTTTCAGGACTGTGGTAAGTAGGGGTACGAGGAGGGCTGGGGAGTAGGTATTAAAGATAAATAAATTGTTTGAAAAAAGTCTTGTGTGTATTTTTTAGTGGGGCAGATTTCAGTATAATTGTGCAAATTGGGGTAAAAGCATCAAACTTGGTACACTTATGGTACTCCCCAAACTGATCATTTTAAGATAGGGAGTCACTGCAACCCTCTGGTGGCCAGCAGGGCTACCTATTGGTAACAATTGGTAGCGGGCGAAGGCAATCTGATACTCCCATATGATATTTTTTCAAATGTTTGTAACTTCAAAACTACACTATTTTTTCATTGGATTTCATGGCTATGATGCTAAGACATTTCTTAATACAACTGCCTAATGATGTAGTGATTTAAATACTGTCAAATATACATGAAAATAACTTTTTCCATTAAAAAAAAAAGCGAAATAAAAAAATTGTCGCGTCCACAAAAAAAACCATTTTTTAATGTATATTATCATACACACTACCTGACCAAGAGTACAGTATGTGGACACCCAAACATCGAACATCTCATTCCAAAATCATGCTCATTAATATGGAGTTGGTCCCCCCTTGCTGCGATAACAGCCTCCACTCTTCTGTAAAGGATTTCCACTAGATGTTGGAACATTGCTGCGTGGATTTGCTTCCATTCAGCCACCAGAGCATTCGTGAGGTCGGGCACTGATGTTGAGCGATTAGGCCTGGCTCGCAATTGGTGTTCCAATTCATCCCAAAGGTGTTCGATGGGGTTGAGGTCAGGGCTCTGTGCAGGCCAGTCAAGTTCTTTCACACCGATCTCGACAAACCATTTCTGTATGGACCTCGCTTTGTGCATGGGGAGATTGTCATGCTGAAACAGGAAAGGGCCTTCTCCAAACTGTTGCCACGAAGTTGGAAGCACACAATCGTCTAGAATGTCATTGTATGCGGTGGCGTTAAGATTTCCTTTCACTGGAACTAAGGGGCCGAGCCCGAACCATGAAAAACAGCCCCAAACCATTATTCCTCCTCCACCAAACTTTACAGTTGGCACAGAGTCCAATGGCGGCGAGCTTTACACCACTCCAGCCGACACTTGGCATTGCACATGGTGAGATTAGGCTTGTGTGCAGCTGCTCGGCAATGGAAACTCATTTCATGAAGCTCCCGACAAACAGTTGTGCTGACGTTGCTTCCAGAGGCAGTTTGGAACTCGGTGGTGAGTGTTGCAACCGAGGACAGATGAGTTTTACGCGCTATGCGCTTCAGCACTCGGCGGTCCCGTTCTGTGAGCTTGTGTGGCCTACCACTTCGCAGCTAAGCTGTTGTTGCTCCTAGATGTTTCCACTTCACAATAACAGCACGTACAGTTGACCAGGGAAACTCTACCAGGGCAGAAATTTGACGAACTGACTTGTTGGAAAGGTGGCATCCTATGACGGTGCCACGTTGAAAGTCACTGAGCTCTTCAGTATGGCCCATTCTACTGCCAATGTTTGTCTATGGAGATTGCAATTCTGTGTGCTTGATTATATATACCTGTCAGCAAAAGGTGTGGCCGAAACAGCCGAATCCATTTATTAGAAGGGGGTGTCCGCATACTTTTGGTCATGTAGTGTATTTAGTACATATACCTTAGCTATTGTTTTAAAAATACAAGCAGCTATGAAACAATGACACAATCACAATGTGACATAACATTGGCACAGTGAAACTATAGTGATGTCAATACAGTAAAGAGCAATTTTTTAACATTGTACTTATGGCATGATTGGAAATTTAATCCCTTGCACATCCACCACCACGTGCGCAGAGATCAGTACACCTGAGAGCTGCCTTGACGCATTTGCAATTATTTTGGCAACCCTTATTACATCCACATTTCAGAAGTTCCTGGCATGACCTTCCAGCCTAAAGTAGGATGATGCACAAGGGCCTCCAGCTGTCCTGGGTTGAAACCCATCTCCCACTCACCAGGGCTTGGTGGTGTCAGGGAATCAACTAATGCTTGACCCCAACAGTGTTAGGCTTGGTAGGCTGCCCTCTTTGTATGTTTTAGACGGACAGCCTGTGTGGGGAGGTATGGCATCGATTGGTCTGCACTTCTTCGTGAACAGCTCCTTCCGTGCCTCATTCACTGGTTCCTCTGGGCTTGTACGATCAAATCATACATGAGCACAGTGCTCAATTAAGGCCATCATCTCATCATCAACACCCTCCGGTGTATTTGACATGTAAATAAATGCTGGGGTTACGTCTTGGTAGTTAGACCATGTCTCTCAGATGTAATGAAACGATGTGGGCTGGAACATACCGAAGTTGTCGCCGGTACAGAAGGCAACCCATAATTCTCTGGCAGATAGTTCTGAGGAGAAGCTGACAGCAAGCACCCACACATCTGTGTCTCCAGTGTGCAGCAAGATTTTGTTACGAGTTTCCTTAGCAGCATCTGCAGCATGAAGTAAAAGGCGCACATCAGCTTCCTCATGGTTGCTGTGTGCAAGGGATGATACATTTTCACGTGGTCAATTGCACAACACAGTGTCTCCAACTGTTCACACAACCTCCTTTTCTTCTTCTCTAAAGGCTTCTACAATAGGCTCAGCAAGGAAATTTAACAGTTCTGTCTTGTTTTGTTCCACACAAAGAAATTGCTGCCAGTTAGTTGGCAGTGCTCCTGTCAGATCAACCCTCCTCCTGATTCCTTTTCCTTGTATAGCTTTGGTTCTTTCCTTTAAACTTTTCAAAATACCAGACAAACACAAGGTCAATCCTTGCAACATTTTGAGGTTGGCGTGCAACAAATGGTTTGAATATAGTCGCAGCATACTCTCCAAATGTTTTTGCATGCCTAGGGCCCAGAATATCGACTATGACAGCACTGTCAATGATGATGGCATTAGTATCCGGTGCATCTGGCATTGGTGCAACGAGGCTGAATGAGCATGCATCATGCATTGGAATGGTATGCATTGGTTAGCTTGCGTGATTGATGGGAATAGCTGTTGTACGTATACAACAAAAGTTCTGCGATAGATAATGTTGGTTGGCTGAATTCTACATTTTCAGACTGATTGATGATACTTGGGCCATCCAATATCATTTGCACTCGTGCCAAGGGTGACTGTGACACAGAGTCCTACTGGCATCGTCCGTGAATGAGCTGCTAAATGTGGACTTTGATTTTATCATTTCACCGCTCACTATATTTGCAGCTTTTATCAAATGGATCCTGTCGTCATCAGCATTTTCTTCCATAACCTTCTTAAGCATCATGATGTTGTTATTGAAAGCAAGGAGTACCTCAAGCCCCTCCCTGAGAGTGATCCTGTAGGTCGGGAAACTTATCTAAAATACATTCCTTTCGTCTTTTATTGTGGACACCGCTAGTTGTAGTGATTTGGTGTTGCTCAAGACATTTGGTATAGAGTTTGGAAAGTTCAGACAGTTTCATGATGGGAACTGTGTCATTATTTTGTGTCAGTCCTTCGATGTAGGCAACAAGTTCTGCTAATCCAATGCCATATATGACCTTATCTTTATCATCCAAATACCCTTTGGTCTGTTTTCTCTTTGCTCGATTATAAAGGGACACCAAACACTTTGAATGATATTTTGCATCTTGTGCTACAAGAACCCCAGCACTTAACTTTGATAACAGTTGTTCATCCTGAAGTTTTTGAGCACACAGATGGACATGCGCGTCCAGCTTAAAGCCAGTTGTTTTGTGCAAGGAGTCAACGTCATCTCCTTTATCTCAGATGAAACAAACTCGCTTTGGCTCTTTCACTCTAGGTGTTGACAGTTGAGTGTATCTTCTACATTGTCAATGTCGCTGTAAGTCTCTACAGTGTCCCTTTTTTGCCCGTTTCAACTTGCTGTTATTAGCGCTGAGGAAGCGCCTCTAGCGAATGACTTCCAGCCAGTGTAACGCGAATTCCTGTCACAGGAATTCTGAGATCATATAAGTGTGACGTGGCAGTTCCTGATTGGTTCGTGTTGGGGAACCCCTTCTCGCTGCCGACGTGACGTAAATTCGCGCACGCGCACTGGTGAAGCGCGAGATTCGGCCCAAGGTTCTTATTCTTATTATTATTATTATTATTTTTGTATACAAGATCGAGGCTCGAACCATGATCGAGGCTCGAAATTCCATGCCCGAACCTCAGCGCAATCCAAGAGGATTCACTTGTTGTACTTCAAACGACAGGACTTGTGGATAACAGCTCTGTTTTTGCCAGTATTTCTTTGATACCAGTTTCACCATTAAGTCGCTTAATGTCGAAGGGTAGCGCATCTATTTCATTAATTTGAAGCAAACTATCAGCAAGTGACCTGCATCCAGATCCAGAGTCAGCTTTATAATTTGCTGGGCACTGAAGAGCCTCCGATGCTTCCTCTTGACACAATAGACATTTACTCCAGTCTGTAAAGTCGGCATTGTCTTGTGTATTTGTAGTACTTGGTAGTATATTTCTCCATGGTTCTCACATTTTGGCTACGGTACAATTATATGAAGTGTTTTTCACCATCTGGATAGCAAGAGAAAAAAAATGCCCATTGGTACCCAAACAAAGTAAAGTTGAACAGCTTTTCAAGGACTGATAATTTTATTTCTACTGACTTAATATCGTTTATTCACATACATAATGGTGTGGTTGTATTTAGGAATGTCTAAGTATCATAGCAGTGAAATTGGAATGGGAAAATAGGGTGTAGTTGTGAAGTTACAAACATTTAAAGAATATAATTTGTGAGAATCAGGTTGCCTTGGTCCACTACCAATAGGTAGCACTGCTGGCTAACAGTGGGTAGTGGTGCAGTGGCTTCTTATCTTAAAATTATCAGTTTGCAGAGTACTATATGTGTACCATTTTACCCCAAATTGCACAACTCATCAAATATCTTACTAAAATCTGCCCCACTATTCGGTGTCAATCTTTATATACACTCTATAAAGCTTTGCGTTGCTGTTGTTGTTGGGGTTCTTGTTGGGGGTCGATTTTTGAAGCGCACACCAATTGGTCTTTCAGCTGCTGTACCACACCCACATCTGTTGCTTGACTCCACCCATCATAGTGTTGGTATGGACGCCATGTTGGTTTTCTGGTGGGCCCAACACATTAGGCCTGTATGTGTCTTGTGATTATACACTGCTGGGGTTTATTGCGTCAGATTTCCATTGGCTTTGTTTGGGTCGAATGTTATCCACGATGAGGGACTTTCGCGTGGAAGTAAAAGACATCCGAGGCGTTTGAAATCCGAGTCAATCCTTTTTCCAACCATGACCAACCAAACCTGCTCGTTCCACTTCCAATTACACTCGGTTCTGGAAAACCCTCGATCAACCCAAGCTCAAGCATATTTACATGCAGTCGGACTCCGACATTTGCGGGGGATACGTTCCTGGAAAATGCTGTGAATGTTGGAACCGTGAATGCTGGGGTATTGTTTCATTGGGAAAAAGGGGGATATGTTCCCAGTGGTTCCATAATCGCAGAAATTCCCACGAATGTCGAGGAAAATCCCGTGAATGTCGAGGGAAATCCGCGAATGTCGAGGGAAATCTGCGAATGTCATGCCATTGTTTTTGTTTAAATGGGCGATATTGGGTGAGAAAAGATATTTGAGAGGGGTGGGGGATGACATAAGATGGTGGTGCACTGCCTGCTTAAGCGCTGGAGGAAAAGTGGGATTGAACAGCTTCAGGAAAGCAGTTCCACAAATGGGAGAAAAGAGGAACAAAAGGGTGGAGGTGTGCGTTAAGGCAGGATTATGTGAATTGAACCGAGAGGGGGGTACTGTAAGAATGCATGCATTCTGGAGGAGCTGGGGATGATCTGGCAGCTGAGAGAGCAGGAGTGTGACTGGAGGAGAGGTGGTAAAAAAGGAGAAGCCACCAACCATATGAGAACAACATCCCTTGTACTTTTGCTTCATCACTGGAGATACCAATAATATTGAGAGGTTTAAATTTCACAGAATGCAGAGGAGAGAGAAGTGATGCTGGGGGGTGCGAGCCCATAGTGAAGAGCATTCCTCCATTGAGATAAGGACAACGGCTTGGTAAGCTGTGTGTTTTTCTTATTTTTCAAACAATTGACTTGGAATGACAGAGGTTACCGAGTCTGTAGCTAGCTTTGTTTGGGGTAATTTGATATTACCCCAGGATAAATCATGGCTAGTAAGGCCGAATGGTAAGGTCGAATAATTTAAGAGGCCGTTCAGGAAGGGTGGCTGATCATGGTAATATATAAGTAGGTTCTTTTGATAATCCTATCACAGTGACAAAGCAAGACCAAGATTTGCCAGGATTGAAAGACACATTCCATTTGTCATACCAGCATCTAATCAATTCCAGATCAGAAGAGTGTAAACTAGCTACTCCTGATTGTCTGTGGGATGGGCATATGGTACGATGCAATGTGGAGTCATCTGCCAAATTGAAGATGGTTTTCCAGAACACTGGAGAGGTCTTTTATATAAACGATGAACAAGATCGGTCACTAGATACTTCTTATTCACTCCAGCTTCCAATGGGAGAGGAGAGGGCCTCGTTCCTTTGCCAGCAACGCATTGGCTGCCTGAGTGGTAGAAATCAGAAAGGCAGGCATGAAGGCAGCCTTGTATGTTGCAAATGCAAACAGGGGATTTGTCAAACTAAACAGAATGTCTTGCAATGATGAATTCTGTGACTTTGGAAGTAAACTCTGCCGTCTGTATTTCAGAGGACACTTTTTGTAAACAGGAGTGATGTTGGGTAACTTTTTGGTAGAGAGTAGGCAGCCAAATGATAATGACGGGCTGAAGAGTACAGACAGTGAGACAGTGCAGAAACTAGGGCAGTAAATAAGGATTTGCAACATTGTTATTTATGACATTTGAGACTATCACCAATATGGGGGGTGCGGCTGGATTATAACGTTTTATACCTTCTCAGATACAAAGTCCAGTTGACAGTAAATATAAGGTGGTAAGATGGGGACCAAGTGGGATGCGTTGGGTACATGAGATTTGAAAGTAAACACTGAGCTGAGCCATCTATCTTATCTTGAGCAGAGTTTGCAGTGATTGAGTTTGAAGTGAGGAAGACGATGGAGGGAGTGCATGCACCACGGACAGTCTTGAGACACCACCATATGACTTTGAGGTTGGAGACTAAGAGAAAATTCGGCATTGAGATTAGCAAGAGGAATTATATTATTAAGAAGAGACTTCTACTCACATAGTCTTCATTTCTTTTGGGGGGTAGGATGGGTTTTTTAATTTGTTTGAATCTGGAGAATCTCCTTCTCCAGCTCCACTTTAATTCTGCGTTCTACCTGTGTGTTTAGAAAACAAAACTGCTGACAGAAACTTCTAATTTGGACCTTTGTGTTGTCCCACCACAATCGCTGGTCCTTAAAACTGGGAGCCTCTCAGATTGGACCACACCCTCTCAAAGGCATTCCTAAAGGAGGGGTTATCTAATATGGTAATGTTCAGTTTCCAAAAAGAGTGGCGATTTGGAGATAACCCTACACGGTAACTCATGGTAATGAGGTGATGGTCAGAGAAACCAGACGGGGAAATTTCAGTGGTGGGGGAGAGGTTAGCGGGCAAAAATGGCAAATTTATATAAAATCTATCAAGTCTGGCAAGGGCCACTTGATTATTGGCAACCTTACACCAGGTAAATTGATGGGTGCCTGGATTTTGTATCCGCCAGATATCTTGAAAACCAAAATGTCTTATTATTTCAGATAACAGTCTGGCTGGTCCAGGGTGAGGTTCTGCACCATTCCAATCGCACTGAGGTTGCAGGGTGCAATTAAAATCACCACCTATTATAATGCACTTCTGCAAGTCTAACTGCATCATGTGGAGTCGTAACCTGTCATAGAAGGTTCGTCGGTCTGTGCCCTTTGAAGGGGCATTGACATTTATTCAAGTAAAATTAATGTCTCTATCAACAAAATCCAGTGAAGCTAAGTGACCTGGGATTATTTCCTGAAATGAGAGTTGGAGCGGGCAAAAATGGGGATTAATTAGAAAAGCAACTCCTGCTGTACGAGAGGTTGAATCGCTAAAGTAGCTGGCCTTTTTCATCATTCGATTCCATATAGCGTGAGACGATGGAGTAGAGTGGGTTTCTTGTAAGAAAGCCACATCTAGTTTCCTTTGCCTTACAAGGTTGACCACTTGGAGCATCCTAGACTGGCTCGCACCACCATTTATATTGAGGCTACCAAAAATAGTCATAGAGATGTAAAAGAGGTAAGGAAAGGGAAATATGCGTATCATCCTTTTAGTACGTTTTTTGCCTTAACAATGTGTTTCTTAAGCCTACTGCTTTGGGGTTCCGTGAAATTGTGGTCACTGGGTCGGCGAATAATACACCTTGCCGTTTCAATAAACCCATGTAGATCAGAAAAATGATCTTTTATTTCAATATATCTTTTTCTAAAAGTCTGGTTCAGAAACTTGAGTATTTGCGATAGTAAGACGTTGGAATCACTGTATGTGGGGAATTCCTCAATGTCATAGGATTCCTCCTCAGACATGTCAGAAGCACTATCTGGGACCCCTGGCTCTTGAGACACCAGAATACTCTGTGGTGTGCAGGTGTCATCCTGCCCTGTTTCTGTAGGAACAGGTTGAGGGAGAGGTTCCACCAGAACCCCGGGTAATGTGGGGGGTGGGGGGGGGGGGGGAGGGGCGATTCTGCAACCTGTTGCACAATTTGAGGTTCTTCCTCGGGACAATCATTGTGCTCAAGGTACATTTTCTAAATTGGCCGCTACAAAGACTATTTGATTTGAAAGATCGCCGTCAGGTGCGTTGGAACAATGAGGGGTCGAAATTTTCTCTTTTTGCCCCCCAGTCGAATCTCGACCCGACTTGTCATAATCCACACAAGGATTTAACGTAGTTTGCACTCCAACCTCATCTGGAGGTAGCGCATGCAACCCCTCCACATTAGGCTGAGGGTCCATGTCGGCAGCTGGCAGAGGATCTGCATTCACATTTAGCAATACTTCATATCGATTATTCATCGATGTTTTATCAGGTGGTACTGAGTCCAATGCATCGGAGTCTAACACCACCTTCTTTTCCTTACGGGGTGGAGGGACATTCCGAGGTGTTTTCCTCTTTCTCAAAGAGGAGACGAGTGTAAAACCATCCCAAATATTTTCATTTTCGGAGGTTTTCGATGTCGATGGTGCGTTTTCTGTCACAGTATCAGGGGGTGTTGTCTGCTCGGACACCGCGGGGGCAATTTGTGGACAAAACTGTTTTAGATGCCCAAAGTTCCCACAGCCGAAACATTTTAACGTTTCCGTGGACGCATATACCTGGCACTCGTGATTATCCACACGAAACGTAAATACCGCGTTGAGCACCTTGTCCACATTGGATGCAGGAAACACAATGTACACCTGCCGCCGAAAGGACATGATGTGTTTAGCCTGCTCATTGCGACATCCCAGAGATAACATCGTAATCTCCGACACCACTGTACCATACCGAGAAAGCTCTTTTAAAATTAAATCGTTTTTCAGGAATGGGGGACAATTTGATATCACGACTTTCATGGCTGGGGTGTCCAGTGGGGAGACCAGGACAAAATGTCCATTCTCGGTAGACAAACCGGTCGCCACAATTTCATGTACAAGCTGCTCTTCGGCTACGAATATTACTAGGCGTTTTCTCGAGCCCGATTATGTTACCCACCGCAATAATGATGTCTTCCACGGTGACCTCGTTAGGGGGAACGCAAGCCATGCCATGTTTCCGCATCAGGCCCTCAAAGGCCACGTAGCAGGAACGTGCCGACATTACGACGATCGGAAAACCCTCGGCCTAAGCCGAGATGGATTTGGGGAGGGTGGACAGTTTTCTGTACCAGTAGGGGAAAAAAATGGAAAAGCGCTACTCGGCATACACCAGCGCGAGCGAAATTATCGCGATGAAACACACCTCTCAATGAAGAAAGGGCGAGAAATCACGACAACCCATCAGAATGCCGATGGACTCACCCCTCCATCTTACCGAAAGGCATGGGCTCGCTCGCGTGGGCTCTCTCTGTCTCTCTCTCTCTCTCTCTCTCTCTCTCTCTCTGTCGCCCCCTGCAGGCCATTTGTGTTGGGCGTGGCGTCATGGCGGCTGTGAGCAACTGCTCTGTGTTTTGGTGAGTCCGTCGTGAGTTTTCCCCCCTCTCCTGCCCTCCCCTGCCCCCCCCCACCCTCTCCTTTTCCATCCTGTGTGCTTCGGCATTGTGTTTTCATCCGTTCTGCACCCTTGTCTTCGAGAGAGAGGGGATTGAGAGCGAGCCCATTTTGGGTGCGGCCTACTGGCTTTGACGGCGCTTTGTAAGCCATTTTTGTGCTTATAATGCACGCTTATTATTTACTTTAGTTCGATTATTTTGGTTTGATACCTTCTTGTCCGGTTCGGGCAAGAAGGAGAAGGTAATATCGCCGGTATGGCGAATGCACGCTCTCTTTGCGATGGCTTTGAAGGCTTAACCAGGAAGCATGCGTTTGTGTGCGTGCCTCCGGATGGAGTCCCTGTCGAGGACATCATCCTCGCTGTAGGGAGCATTGTTGGGAATTAAAATGTACGTGCAGCTTCGCGTATGAACCAGAAAGTGGTGGTGTTCATTTCGGACGAGGAACTCGTCCATGACGTGGTAAGTGCGGGAATAACCACGGAAAGCGGTCACTTTATGATGGCGTCGCCACTATTAACTCCCGCGACGAGAGTGGTTATTTCCAACGTACCACCATTTATCCCAAATGACAAGTTAATGACCGTGTTATCACGGTACCGTAAAATAGTATCAAGGATTTCAACAATCCCTCTTGGGTGCCGGAATGTACGTGTTAAGCACGTAATGAGCTTCCGCAGACAGGTGTATATGGTCCTTCCAGACCGTGGGGACGACACAGGCCTCAACATCACTTTCAAAATTAATTTTGAAGAGACAAATTTCCAGCTATACGCATCGTCCACCACCTTAACATGTTTTCAGTGTGGAGCGTATGGACATTTAAAACGTTTTTGTCCCAAAGCCTCGTGTGTCCGGTGTGGCAAGACGGGTCACACCGTCATAGGTTGTAAGGAGGAGGTTACTCCGCCAATTAATACTCCCAGTGGGGGGGGGGGGGGGGAGGTTAACGCTGTTCCACTAATTAATAGTCCCAGTGGGGGGGGGGGGGGGGGGGGGAGGTTAACGCTATTCCACCGCTTAAAATTCCTAATGAGGCTGAACCCAGTGTTTCAACCACGAACATATTTATTCCTCCTCAGCAAAATGTTGAAATGGACACTGATAGTAAATTGGGGACGAGTAAACAAAGGGCTCCGGATGATAATGACTCATCTGGAGCAGGTAAAAAGGTCGTGCTCGATTTGCAGACTGTTGGTGGAAAAACTCTTCAGGATGCACCTGGAATCTCTCTGCAAAGCGTGGACCAAATAAATAAAGAGGAAAACCCAGAAAAGAGTATCAGGGTTCAGCCTCTAAAACAACGTGCTTCCATTACTCACACAGACGACGTTAATGATGTAAATAAATCAGGCCATGAGTCTGTGAATGGTGCATCATTGATCCAAACGAATGTTGACGAACAGGCTGACATCCATAATAAATTTGCCAATATAGCAGATAAGGGTGGAAACATAAATCCACAGGAATGTGGGAATAATGATTTCATGCCATTTGAGGAAATCAGTAATCAATGTGCTGATGTTTCCCAAACCCAACACAGTGCGGACCCCCCAGACAAGGGAAGACTAGCTTGCATAGCAGGAGAAGAAAACGGTATTGACCCAGACCCCATTGGACCATTTTCTGATTTATCAGAATCGGAAGAGGAGGTGGAGGTAACAGCGTTATCACAATTAATGGCAGATCAACCCCCAATCCCTCCCCATCTTGTTCTCTCATTTCTCAATGAAACGTATAGACAGCGAAATGTCATCATTGGGGATCATTTCCCTGATTTGGCTCCCTTTATTCAGGCTGCAAAACTAGTCATAAAAAAATCTGAGGAACTAAACCTAACAAAATCACAGTTTCATCGACTAAAGAAAGTCATAACAAAGGCAAAGAATGAGTACTCACAGCGTCAGACAAAATTTACTCATGAGTGATGAAGACGCTTAATCTTGCAACACTCAATATAAATGGTGGTGGGGCTAGTCACGTCCGCCAGATCCAAGTGAATAGTTTATTCAAACGGAAACAAGTTGATGTAATATTACTGCAAGAAACTCATATTATTGAGAAGGTTGAACATGACTGGTGCAGCATGTTCAAAAGTAAATGTTTCTTCAGTAATATGTCATCTGTATCTGCTGGAGTTGGGTTTTTGTTAAAACCAGGACTTGTACCTGAATCTTGCCTCTTTCAGGAGGTGATTCGGGGACGTTTTGCCTCCCTAGAATTGGTGATCAATAGCCTGAAGCTTATTATTTTTTAATGTATATGCACCAAGTGAGAGTACTGACCGGAAAGTCTTCTTTACTGAAGTGATAAACCAATTAAAATTTGTTTGACCTCAATCAGTGCATATGCATGGGGGGAGATTTCAGTTGTACGCTAGAGCCCAAAATGGACAGAAATTCACCGGAACCACATCCCGAGGCCCATGGTGACCTCTCCCAGTTTCTTTCAGGTGGGGCTTTTCTTGATGCATGGCGATTGATGCACCCTAATGACCGGCAGTTCACATGGTGTCGATGCTCAAATGGCCAAGTATCCTTAGCGAGGCTTGACCGATGGTACATCACCCCACGATTAAGGAATACTGTAACCTCCTCAATTATTACCCCCTCCATCTTCTCTGACCACCACATGGTCACGATGGGCCTATCTTTCCCTCAATTCAAACGGAGGAGCGTCTATTGGAAATTCAATACAAGTCTTTTTGATGATACCCTGTTTAAGGAAGCCTTTCGCATTCTATGGATAGCTATAGTTAGAAAAAAGCCCCTTTTTGCTTCCACTAACCTTTGGTGGGATAATATGAAAACTCATATACGATTGTTTTGTCAACAGTTTAATTCGCATATCACTCATGAAAGTCAAATCACATTGGCTCGGTTGGAAACCGAAATTCTAAAACTGCAAAACAAAATGGCAGAACAAGAAAATGAGACAAACTATAAATTGCTCCTTGAAAAAAGGACCCAACTTCGGGAACTATTACAGGAGAAGGCTGCAGGACTATTAGTTAGACTGAGAGTAAAAAGCATTAAACTATCAGATAGTCCTAGCAAATCCTTCTTTCACTTAGAAGCTGAAACGAAGCCTCCTCGGCTTATTTTATCAGTTAAGGACCCCAGTGGGAATGAAATTACAAATTCTGACGGGGTAAAAATCACTATCAGAAAGTACTATTCTGAACTATTTGCAAAAAAAGATATATATGAGGATAAAATAAAATGTTTTACCTCCCATCTCCCATCCCTAACTGAGACTCAGCGCCTGGAGCTGGATGTGCCTTTAAGCCTTGATGAGTTACAGCATGCCCTGGTTGAAATGGAATCTGAAAAGGCTCCGGGAATTGATGGCCTACCAGCTGAGTTTTACTTGGAATTTTGGGACATTTTGAGCCCGGAACTTTTGAATGTATTCCAAGAATCCTTGCGAAAAGGTGTAATGCCACTAAGTCTAAGGAGAGCAGTGGTGTGTCTTCTCCTAAAGTCAGGAGATCTCCGGCGGATGGAGAATTGGAGACCGGTTTCAATAATGTGCACTGACTATAAATTGTTTTCGAAAGCAATGGCAAATCGTTTGAAGAAAGTTATTGGTGATCTGGTTTTACCTGATCAGACTTTCTGCATCCCCAGTCGTTCGATTTACGACAACATTTTTTTCGTGCGGGATTTAATGTATGCTTACCATGACCAAAACGATTTTGGAATATTTTTTCTAGACTTTGAAAAAGCCTTTGACAGCATTGACCATGTTTTCTTGTGCCATGTTCTTGAAGCATGCGGTTTTGGGGTAACTTTCAGGGCCTTTATAACTCTATTGTACACTGACATCTCCAGTATAATTAAGGTGAACAACGAACTGGTTCCCCCCATAAAGGTTCAGAGGGGGGTATGGCAGGGTTGCCCAGTCTTAGGTTTGCTTTTTGCGTTAGCAATGGAACCATTACTTTGTACACTGAGAAAGAATATCTCTGGCCTGACCTGTTTTCCTGGAAGCCCACCATTGACTATATCGGCCTATGCAGATGATGTTTGCGTCATTATAAAAAACCACCAAGATATTGTTGCTCTTGTAAAGTCCTTAAGAACCTTTTTCATGGCTTCGTCTCTGAAGGTTAATTGGATGAAAAGCAAAGCCCTTTGGGTGCCATACCTTAATAGTTGCCTACCAGTCTCAACACATCTACCTGCTCTTCCAGAAAGCTTAAGAGTGGAAAGCAGATGGTGTTGATTACCTTGGTGTGTCCCTGGGCTCTACACAATTTGAGAAAAGGAATTGGGAAGGTGTGACTGGAGAAATAGAGAGGAGGCTGAACCTGTGGAAAAGAACCCTACCGCACCTCTCATTTAAGGGCCGTGTCTTAGTGGCAAATAACTTGGTTGCTACAACGTTGTGGCATCGCTTCATTTGCCTGCAACCACCAGAAGTGCTGCTAGACAGGATACAGGCCAAACCTGTGGACTTTTTTTGGGGAGGCCATAATTGGCTGCGGCCAAACGTAATATGCCATACTTCATCTGAAGGTGGTCAGAGCCTTGTTCACGTGAAATCCCGTCTCATGGCCTTTCGCCTGTGCTCCATTCAACGCCTCCTATTTGTTGAAAACCTGCCAAACCATGCCTTGGCTTGTCATATTTTACAGCAGGCGGGCAGACTCGGCTATGGTCTCGAAGTATTCCTGACTCACCTTAAGTATGTGAATACATCAACGCTCCCCATATTTTACCAGAGCCTTCTCAGTGCCTGGGAAAGACTTTCCGTGAGCCGTAAAGCGGACACTTACTCTCCAGGGATGTTCGAGGTTGAACCTCTGTTCTTCAATCCTCTCTTCCCTGACGTACTCAAGAGTCGTCATCTGTGCCAACGCTTCATTGACGCAGGCATAAACAAAGTATGGCACCTTCGGCCAAACTCCGGTGTCGGGTGGAGGAATGTGGAGGAAATTTCAACCATGATGGCGATTCGGTCCAAGAGGACAATTGGAATGATTTTGAGGAAAGTTGTTCAAAAACGTCATCAGTTACAGAAACTTTGGACTCGGAATACTTTTGGCACCCCAACGAGTCCCCTTTCCCGAAACTGATTTTTGACTGCTTTCCCAAGGAACTTCCACCTGTTAGCACAGGGACAAGTGAATTGCACGCTGAGAGCAGCAAGAGCCTGTATAGGTGGTGTTTATCTCAAGTTCTTGGTATTTCTCCGCTAAATGGAGTAGCACGTTGGAAGAGGCTACTCCCTGCCGGGCCCCCCAATGAACCTGTATGGGAATCAATGTATTGTAAGCTGATTAACAAAAGAACAGGTGATCTTCAGTGGCGCCTTGCCCACTGGATCATCCCATGCAATACACATGTATGGAATTTTGCCCCAATATCTGCATGTTGCCCCTTTTGTTCTGTAAATGAGGATGTTTTTCATTTTTTTATTGGTTGTGAAAGACTTTTTCCATTATTTAAATGGTTAGACTTTGTGTCGATCAAAATGAATTTCAGATTTACTTTTCGATCCTTTATTTTTGGGATCAAAAAGAGACGGCAACACAACAAATAATACGAACTGTTGTGCTTTTTTGTAGCTACAGCAAAGCTTGCTACTTACTTGTCCAGAAAGGAGAAGCGTAATGGCAAGCCCCTACATCAATGCAATTTCATGACGCTTTTCAATGCACTTTGTGCTGCAAGGTTAAAACATGAGTTTGAGTTTTCCAAGATCATGGGTGAAATTGATGGATTTGTAGAAAAATGGTGTTTGGAAAGTGTCTGTGAAGTCCGCCAAAATGAGTTGGTATTATTTTTTTCTTAATTGATCAAAATTTCTACACTTCGTAGTATTGCTGCAGAAGATTTCTTTTGATTTTTTGTAAAATTTGAACTGTTTAACGCTTGTATCTGTATTGTTTCCTCGCTTTCATCGTTTTCTCTTGATTTTGGCTTTTCTGATTTCATACACTGTACATCCATGCACTTTATATTTTTGGAATAAAAGGACGTCAAAAGTCTGTCTCTGTCTCTGTCTCTGTCTCTCTCTCTCTCTCTCTCTCCCTCTCCCTCTCCCTCTCTGTCGCCACCTATCGGCTGTCGGTGCGCTGGGTGCAGTGTTATGGCGTCTGCTCGCTTCGTGTCGTGAGTGCTCTGTCTTGGCTGTTTGTTCCACCCCTCCTCCCCCCCATTTCGCTCCTTCGTGTGCTTGTTTCTATTTGTAAAGCTTCC
Organism: Myxine glutinosa; assembly: GCF_964187855.1. Taxonomy (NCBI): domain Eukaryota; kingdom Metazoa; phylum Chordata; class Myxini; order Myxiniformes; family Myxinidae; genus Myxine; species Myxine glutinosa. The sequence goes on along the minus strand of NC_136269.1, from coordinate 29,272,289 downwards.
CTGTGTTTCCCCTTCTATGTTGAGACGAGAGAGAGAGCCATAGAGCACACTTATTGTGCAGGTTAAGGTAATCGCCGTTTTTGGGCGGTTCCCTGTTGTTTTTTCCCCCGACTTATTTTCTTCACTTCAAACCTTTTTTTCCCGCTTATATTTCCTTAGTTTGTTTTTTTAACGCTCCCTTTCCCTAAGCTGGGAAAGTCGGAGTACATTACTAACTTCTTCTTCCCGAGCTGGGAGGACGAGGTCGAGCCTCGTGTGTCCAAACATGGCGGCTGCTCACTCGCAGCGATATGCAGCGTTTGAGCAATTATCACGTGAGCATGGCATTGCGTGTTCTCCACCCGAGGGTATTACAGTCGAAGCTATTGTTCTCACGATCGGGAACATGATCGGGTTTGATAAGGTACGTGCGGCGTCGCGTATGAACAAACGGGTTATCGTGTTTGTGTCCGATGTAGAGCACATTGCTCTCATCGTACAACAAGGTTTGTCCCTCGACTCCGGACACTTTGTTATGGTTTATCCCTTGGATACTCCTGCTCAGAAAGTGGTTATTTCAAATGCACCACCATTTCTCGATACCGATACAATCCTTGCAGCGCTGTAGCGATATGGGCAATGTGTGTCCCCATTAATAATGCTCCCTTTGGGCTGTAAGGATGAACGTGTCAGTCACGTGATGAGTTTCCGTAGGCAGGTCTTTATGGTTCTCAAAAAGGAATATCCCTCCTTGAATGTTGCTTTCAAATTCACGACAAATGGCCGCGATTATCAAGTATACATCACCACCGACACCCTAAAGTGCTTTGGTTGTGGTGCAGTGGGACATATGAAACGGTTTTGCCGCAATCAGAAGGAACAGCCTAACATGGTCGAAACGGGAAACAATGACTCGCAGATTAATGTTAACGTTTCCTGCTCGACAAATGTGCAGGATAAACCAGGTAAACAAGTGGACACGCCCCCTCCCGTTGAATCAATGGACAGCGCAAATGAGGGGTTTGTCACCGTTTCCAAAGTAAAAAAACGTAAATCGGCTGTAAGAAGTGCGTCACCTTCTGGGAAAAGGCAAATCAGTGAAAACTCCATCACTGGATTTCAATGTGAAAACAGGTTTGCCTTATTGGAGGAAAAGGACACCTCCACTAGTACAAACATCATCAAGGAAAAAGTGGATTCTAACTTTCCAATCCCAGTGAGTGTCGCTGATCCTTCAGACAGTGTCATCTCACACGAGGACGTTCATTGTGCAGCTTCCTCCTGTCAATCGCAAGAGGAGGAAAAGCACTTAAAATCTCCCCCTAAAAAAGAAATAAATGAGGAAAATAAGGGCACAGAGAGAATAAAAGAGGATAATTTAAATCCACTGGAGGAGAGTGACATCCTTGAATCGAGCATGGTGGTCATGTCACAAACATGCTTGGAGCCCCCCACCTCGCATCCCGAAGAAGTTTCAAATGTGACTCTGGCACAAAACGTTCCTGAAGAAGTTTACTTTATTGAAACTGAGCAATCATGTGATGTGCGCCAGGAAGCTGAAACACCAATTGATTCCCCATATGAGGAATCTGATGGTGAGGGTCAAGAGGAGTCCTCTCAGATTCTAAAGGCTGTAAACAGCCCTACGGATGACGAGCTTCAGGACTTTTTGAGAGATTCCTATCGGAAAAGGAACATTGAACTGAAAGATCATTTCCCTGATCTGCAGATGTTGATTTTTAAATTGAAGGAAATTGTGCACAACCCTGACACTCCAAATTTCACTGATGCTCAGAAGCACCGGCTAAGAAAAATGATCCAGAAAGCTCGGCAGGAGCTTCGTAAATGAGGTCCCCATGGGTTTTTTGATCTATTTAGTTATTTATCTTCTTTCTTTTTCCGAAAGAATGAGTGTTAGTTTTGGTAGTCTAAACATTAACGGTGGTGTTAGTTTAGAACGCAAAGTTCAGGTAAAAGATCTGACCCGGCGTTTGCACCTGGATGTCTTGTTACTGCAAGAAACGCATGGAGATCTGAATGGCCAAGCCCAATGGAGAAGGCTAATGAAGGGCCAGTGGTTCTTCAGTGATATCAATTGTCTCACTGCTGGAATTGCTTTCTTTGTCTCCTCCTCATTAACACTCACACAGGTTCAATATAATGAAATAATTCCCGGACATCTGGCTTGTCTTCAATTCACTGCCAATAATCAAATCTTTGTTTTTGTAAACATATATGTCCCCTGTAAGAATGCTGAAAGGCAAAACTTCTTTCTAAAGCTAGAGGATCTTCTGAGTACAATTGACTTAAATTGCTCTTTTATAATGAGTGGCGACTTCAACTGCACTCTTGACCCTGCGTTAGATAGAAACAGTGCGGAGCCACATCCTAGATCTGCCATACCTTTGGAGAAAATCATCAAGACGACGGGATTAATAGATGTCTGGCGTATTCAGCACCCTATGCAACGGCAGTTTACTTGGTCTAGATGTACGTCTCAGATGCACACACTAGCCAGGTTAGACAGAATTTATGTCAATACTGTAATGCTTGACAAGATATTGAAATATGATATTGTGCCTTCTCTTTTTTCTGATCACCTGGCTGTAACCTTGTCCTTTAAGCTTGCTCTGCAGCAACATGGCAGCCCATATTGGAAGTTCAATGTCATGTTGCTGGAAAATGCTGCTTTTTGTGAAGCTTTCAAAGTGTTTTGGATTAGCCTCAAAGAAAGAAAGAATAATTTTGATAACCCGATATTGTGGTGGGACTACGCAAAGGCGCAGATCGCTGTCTTTTGCCAACAGTTTAATTACTTCTCTTCTTTCAGTGTAAAAAGGGAGAGGTTCACACTAGAAAAGGAAATAATGAAGTTGCAAACTGATGTGGCAAATAGCCCCAATAGAACAAATAATCATTTGCTTATGGAAAAGAAGACTCTACTAAACAGCCTGGTCGAATACCAAGCAAAAGGTGCAATGGTCCGTCTACGGATGGATCAGCTATATAATTTAGATGCACCGACCAAATTTTTTTTCCATTTTGATAAAAAGACTACCAATCAAAGGCAAATTGAAACCTTAAAGCTCTCAACTGGTAACACTGTGACGTCACAAGATAATATAAAGAGGGAGGTCTATAACTTCTTTTCAGACCTGTTTATGGCAAATGATGTTGACGATGGCTCAATAAGTTACTTCACATCTGACTTACCCATGCTAAGTGCTGCTCAAAGGGATCAGCTTGGCTCCTTACTTTCCTTGGAAGAGCTTACACTTTCCCTTGCTTCTTTACCTACGGGTAAATCTCCTGGGTTGGACGGCCTCCCAATAGAGTTTTATAAATCCTTTTGGCCCTTATTAGGCCCAGAACTATTGGAGGTCTTTAATAGTTCATTACGTTGTGGTGATTTGCCGATGAGCTGCCATAGAGCAGTCATTAGTCTATTACCAAAGAAAGGAGATCCTCAGCTCATTGATAATTGGCGTCCAATCTCTCTCCTAACTTCAGATTATAAAATATTTTCTAAAGTTCTAGCTCGACGCATCGCCCCACTCCTAGAATCGTTGATTCAAAGTGATCAGTCTTTCTGTATCCCTAACCGACAGATACACGATAACATTTTTTTATTAAGAGATCTTTGGGATGTGTGTAAAATAAAAAATGACAATCTTGGTTTGATTGTGCTTGACCAAGAGAAGGCTTTTGACCGTGTAAGTCATGTATATCTTTTCAAGGTGCTAGAGTGTTTTGGACTTGGTCCTGTTTTTCTTTCCATGGTAAAACTGCTCTATAATGGCATTTCCTCAATACTCAGAGTAAACTCTGAGCTAACTTCACCTGTAAAGGTTGGAAGGGGTATCCGTCAGGGATGTCCTTTATCTGGTATTCTGTACTCTTTAACCATTGAGCCTCTTTTAATCAAAGTCCGCAGCATCCTAACCGGATGCAAAAATTTGCTCACAAGGCCTGTGAAAGTCTCTGCATATGCTGACGATATTTGCGCCATCGTACATAATAGTGATGAGATAAAGAAACTGGTGGATTGCTTGGACTATTATGGTTCAGCTTCTTCAGCTTTGGTAAACTGGAACAAGTGCCAGGCGATGTGGATGGGCCCATGCCAGCGCCCTATGCCTGTCCTCCCGAAACACCTCACCTGGTCCCTCAACGGAATGAAGTACCTTGGTGTTTACATCGGTGATGAAGCAACACAAGCGAAAAATTGGGAGGGTCTCGCTGACTCTCTCGAACAAAAGCTGCGGAAATGGAAAGGTTTGCTGGCTTTGCTTTCATACCGGGGACGAGTCCTGGTCATAAACAACCTAGCAGCATCTATACTGTGGCACAGAATCAAAGCCATTCCACCTCCTGAACGCTTTCTGCTGAATATACAGAAGACAATAATAAACTTCTTCTGGAGTGGAAAACATTGGCTTCGTCCAGAGATCTTGAATCTTCCCTTAGAGGAAGGTGGGCATGGTCTTGTGGACATCGTATGCAGGGCTATGGCATTTGGCATTGCCTCAATCTGGCGGCTTCTCTATTAGTCTAGTAGGAAGACTAGGTCCCTCTGCACCCCCCGGAGATATACTTCTAATCAGTGTTTCTAGATTGGAAAAAATGTGTAGAAAATGACTAGCTATGGCCCCAAGCTGAAAAAATGTCCCACATACCATTTTTATGCAAATTACTGCTGCAAATTTTATGCAAAATTATGCAAATTTTATGCAAATTTTTGATGAGGAGTAGAGTTGAGGGGTCTTTGAGGGCTTCATCGAGGTGCTCTCGGTTGCAAGACTGGGTCATTCTGAGAAGCACAGCAGGGTCAGAGATCATGATGTTCTCCTCCTCAGTGAATCTCTCCATCAACAGCCTCTCCATTGCCTCACACACTGTTTTGAGGCAAAAGAGGGACTTTGCGTAGGCCTTTCCACTGAGAACACCTTTGAGAGATCCACTTGTTACTAGTTGTGCCTCAAAGAGAATCTCTGCATATCCAGAACCACGCATCTTGTGTCCAGTGAGCATCCCGATGTAGTTCATGGATGTGTGGAAGGGTCCAATCGTTACTACATGACTAGCAAATTCATTTGGCCAGCGCCAGATGATGGGAAGGGCTTTCATGCAGACACCCAGATCAAATGTATTCAGGACCCATCTCTGACCCACCTCAGCAGTTGCTGCCTCGGAACGCTTCAGTAGCTCACGAACAACTGCGTTGTCTGTGATCGGTCTGTGCCTGGTGCCTGCATGGCATGGCAATGGCCTGCAGCCTGTGCCTGGGCTAGGGGGTTTCACCTCTGCAACTGGTTCTCCCCCACCCAGCAAATCAACAGTCGACTACTGCACGCCTATCCACCAACCGATCACAGACAACGCAGTTGTTTGTGAGCTACTGAAGCGTTCCGAGGCAGCAACTGCTGAGGTGGGTCAGAGATGGGTCCTGAATACATTTGATCTGGGTGTCTGCATGAAAGCCCTTCCCATCATCTGGCGCTGGCCAAATGAATTTGCTAGTCATGTAGTAACGATTGGACCCTTCCACACATCCATGAACTACATCGGGATGCTCACTGGACACAAGATGCGTGGTTCTGGATATGCAGAGATTCTCTTTGAGGCACAACTAGTAACAAGTGGATCTCTCAAAGGTGTTCTCAGTGGAAAGGCCTACGCAAAGTCCCTCTTTTGCCTCAAAACAGTGTGTGAGGCAATGGAGAGGCTGTTGATGGAGAGATTCACTGAGGAGGAGAACATCATGATCTCTGACCCTGCTGTGCTTCTCAGAATGACCCAGTCTTGCAACCGAGAGCACCTCGATGAAGCCCTCAAAGACCCCTCAACTCTACTCCTCATCAAAAATTTGCATAAAATTTGCATAATTTTGCATAAAATTTGCAGCAGTAATTTGCATAAAAATGGTATGTGGGACATTTTTTCAGCTTGGGGCCATAGCTAGTCATTTTCTACACATTTTTTCCAATCTAGAAACACTGATTAGAAGTATATCTCCGGGGGGTGCAGAGGGACCTAGTCTTCCTACTAGACTATATGGTCCATCAGACCTAGCCTGGAGGTCCACTGCTCTCCTCCTCCTCCTCCGTCAAGCCGGCATGCTAGACTATTCATTTGGTCTATTCCTAATGAACATGAAATGTATTGATCTGTCCTTGCTTCCACCATTTTACAATATAATTTTGAATGCTTGGCGTGTTTTCATGGTCGACCGTGATTATGTTTCCTACACCCAAGAGATGTTTTTCAGAGAGCCTCTTTTCTACAACTCTCTCTTCAAAAGAATAAGAACGGAACGCTCTTTTATTGATTATTTTGTTCAGAATGGTGTCCATCACGTTGCTGATCTAATGATTGAGACAAGGACATGGTTAAGTGCTGCAGCACTTGCAAATAAAGTTGGCATGCGGTCAAACCGCATAATATCTGCTGTGCTATGCGAAATACTTAGCGTATACCGCAAAGTTAAGGTGCACTGGGAGCAATCTCCTCGCACTGGTGATGGCCTAATTGTTTGTGAGCCAAGCCTCTGTTTCCCAAATTTAGAAGTCACCCCCACTGTAATGAATTGTGGCACAATAATAAAATATTTACCAAAAATACGTTTTGGATCTGCAGGTCTGGAAAATCGTGCAATATACCAGGCCTGTGTCAAAGCAATCCGGCCCTCCTTAGGAACTTGGCAGTCAAGGAAGTGGCACAATTGCTTGCCTACAGAATACCCCTTCCAACCTAACTGGAAAGCCTATTATCACATACTTATTCCAAAGAAAACTGCCGACCTGTCGTGGAGGCTGGCACATTGGGTATTACCCACCAATAAGCTCTTGCATGTTTTTTCTTCGGAAATATCTGAGCATTGTCCCTTCTGTGGTGCTCTTGAGACCGTGTCACATGCTTATGTTGAATGTGCGCGCTTGATTCCTTTATTTGGTTTGCTGCATGAAATGTGCATGAAGCTTTCTTTAAACTTTACTTTGAATTCTTTCATTTTTTGCTTTGTCTCAAACACACACCAAATAGAAGTGGCCCTAGCGAACTTTCTCGTTGCCATGGCAAAGAAAGCAATATATCGCACGAGGAAAATGCAAATTGAAAATCCTACAAGATGTACAGATAACCTCCCGGCCTGTTTTAAAGGACTTGTTTTTGCCCGGATTAAAACAGAATTTTGTTTCTATACATATATGGATAAAGTATTGATCTTCAAAAGTATATGGGCATTGAATAATGCACTTTGCTCTGTGCAAAATGGTGTGCTGATCACAGATTGATCACTCCTCAAGCACGATATGATTTCTTTGTGAGGAGAAAAACACTTTATTATTTTTTTCCTGTTCCCTTTCTTGATGTACTAATGGTCTTCATGTAAATGTTCCCTTTTAAATGGTTTTGCTTGTTTTTTTACCTCTGATTTGTGAAATGCTTTGTGAAATGGTTGTATTTATACGTTTTACAAAATATACTTTTTGATATTTTTGTAATAAAAGGATGTAAAAGTCAAAGTCAAGTCTCTCTCTCTCTCTCTCTTTCTCTCTCTCTCTCTCTCTCTCTCTCTCTCTCTCTCTCTCTCTCTCTCTCTCTCTCTCTCTCTCTCTCTCTCTCTCTCTGTCTCTGTCTCTGTCTCTGTCTCTGTCTCTGTCTCTGTCTCTCTCTCTCTGGAAGAAACGAAAGTGGAAAAAAATAAAAATAGTGACAGCAACACAAGCGAGGAATGCAATGGAGGCGGGGAGGCGGGGAGGAGGGAAGGGGAACGAGTGGGGGTGGGGGGGGGGTGAGGGGAATGAGTGGGGGGGTGGGGTGAGGGGAATGAGTGGGGGGTGGGGTGAGGGGACCGAGTGGGGGGGGGGGGGGGTGAGGGGAACGAGTGGGGGGCGGGGTGAGGGGAACGAGTGGGGGCAGGGTGAGGGGAACAAGTGGGGGGAGGGAGGGGACGAGTGGGTGGAGGAGGGAACGAGTGGGGGGAGGGGGGGAAATTAGTGGGGGGAGGGGGGGGAACGAGTGGGGGGAGGGGGGGAACGAGTGGAGGGAGGGGGAGAACGAGTGGGGGGAGGGGGGAACGAGTTGGGGGAGGGGGCAATGAGTGGGGTGAGGGGGGAACGAGTGGGGGGAGGGGGGGAGAAATGAGTGGGGGGAGGGGGGGAACGAGTGGGGGGAGGAGGGAACGAGTGGGGGGAGGGGGGAAACGAGTGGGGGGAGGGGGGAGAAACGAGTGGGAGGAGGGGGGAGAAACGAGTGGGGGAGGGGTGGAACGAGTGGGGGGAGGGGGAACGAGTGAGGGGAGAGGGGAACGAGTGGGGGGAGGAGGGAACGAGTGGGGGGAGGGGGAAACGAGTGGGGGGAGGGGGGGAATGAGTTAACGAGTGGGGGGAGTGGGGAGAGGGGGAGAACGATCGGAGGAAGGGAAGACCGAGCGGGGGGGAACGGGCGTGGAACTGGGAGGTGGGGGGAGGAAAAATGGGAAGGGAGGACGAGGGTTGTGGTACTGGGTTTGATGAAAATGGAGTGGTGGGGGGGAGACAGAGAATACACAATGTGAAAATAAACAAAAATGGAAAGGAAAAGGTGAGAACAACGACCAAAAAAAGGGGGGGGGGGCAGAAAGATCGAAAGTCGGAGCAGCTCGCACTTCACCACACATGCACAGCCGCCATCTTGCCATGCCCAACACACAAACGACCAGCAGGGGGCGAGAAAGAGAGAGGGAGAGAGAAAGAGAGAGAGAGACTTTTGTGAAATTATTCCCAGGTGGAATGCCTCTCAGATGTATCGTTGAGGGCAGCGCAATCCTTTTGTGGGAGGGCAGATTGCAGTCCCTGGTTAGTGGCCTGTGCAAATAGCCAAATTCTGCAATGTTTAGCTTGTTCCTTCACAATAGCCAGAGAGGTATGGGCTTTGACAGGAACCTGGTCAGAGGAGCTCAGAGGAGGAACAGAAGGGGTGGATGGAAAGCTTGTCATTACCAGGTACATAAGAGAGGACTTGTCCTTACCAGAGTTCATGTACGAGTTGGGAAGTTTACAGATTGTGTCAGAACCACAGAGTTGCAGAAAGCTTTAGCTGCAATGCCATGGCTGATTGGAGGTGGCACCCAGTCATCTTGCATGGTGATTGTTGAAATTGCCGAAAATGAGGAACAGAGTTAGGATGAATGGTTATGAGTTGATACAAGTTGGAAGAAATACAGGTCTGTGTATGTATATGTATGTATATATATATATATATATATATATATATATATATATATATATATATATATATATATATATATATATATATATGTATGTATATATATATATATATATATATATATATATATATATATATATATATATATATATATATATATATATATATATATATATATACATACGTACATGTCGAAAGATTTCCAGCTCAGGATTCATCTATCTATAATTCCATTAATCTCTGTGTGTATGTGTGTATGTGTGTATGTGTGTATGTGTGTATGTGTGTATGTTTGTCTGTGACCGCTGTTTCTCGACAACCACGGGTCCGATATACTTTAAACTTGCCAGGTATATTGCTGGGGACCCGAGGATGTGCCTTTTCAAGGTTTCATATTAATCGGACAATTACTTACCGAGCTATGTCCAAAAAACGATTCAACCAATCAGAGAGCAGCGAGCTATCGCGTGTGCCGAACGTGGCGAACACACTCTGCCTCGGACGGCACATTTGAGAGCGTATTCATTTATTTCACGTTGGAAAACTATGTTGCCGTTAAACTATGTTTTAAAACTAATTAAAACTACTATCTATAATTCCACGGGTCCGATAAAAAACACCGTACTCGCAAGCCGTTCGCTTTGGACCAAACCATTTCATGTAAATAGAGGGGGGGGGGGATTGTCACCACTCGCAAGCCGTTCGCTTTGGACCAAACCATTTCATGTAAATAGAGGGGGGGGGATATAATTTTAGATATATATATAGTACGGGCATGCCCTAGTATTGTAAATGATAGCACACTGAGCAGTAAGAAGAATTTAAAATTCTTTATTAATAGCCTGACGTTTCGAGAACAAACTGGTTCTCTTCCTCAGAGGCGTTGAGTGTTGCGTTTTCCGTTAAGTTCTGTTGGGGCGGTTCACGTCATGGATTCGTCCAAGTCCTTGCCAATCACAGGGCTTCCCTTCATTCAAATGACTCTGCCGTTTTTGACGTAATTTATTGCATAGTGCTTTGTATGTGGGATGTAAGTCGATGTGTCGGTTGATGGAGTTTTCATCAGAATACATTCTGATGAAATTCTGATTTGGTCATTTCTCATATGCACTCCTCGATAATCTCGCAGTTTACTCTCAAATATCCTGTGCCAAGGATCGTGGTCTGATTCCATGAGAATGTGTGTTGGTGTGTGTGTGTGTGTATGTGTGTCGCAACCAATGACAACCTGTCTTGTCGTCTTACAGTACGCTGGTGTTCAGTTAGCCTTGTGGTTAAGCGTTTGGATGTTTGGTCCACATAATTTTGGCCCACAAAAGACCAGTTTAACAAATATGACAGAAAGAATGTCATCAACAACATACAATGTGAAGATTGTGAAGCCAATTATGTGGGCCAAACATCCAAACGCTTATCCACAAGGCTAACTGAACACCAACGTGCTGTAAGAAACGCCCTCAACCTGTACTCTTTTTTTTTTTTAATAGAAACGTGTTAAACTGAAATTTCACAAGATGGTGCAACACCCATGTCACATATGCACTCCATAATTACCCTGAACGCGTGAAGCGAAAAGCGAGGTTAAGCATTCAGTTGTGTACGTGTGCCGTACGTGTGCCGTGTGCCGGACGTGTCTGCATTAAAAAAAAATCATTTTCTTGGCAACCGTTGGCCCGATTGACACGAAATTTTACCATAGAATCGCCTCCGCCTGTATAATTTTTTTATTCATAATTATGACGTCATAGGTCACGTGTTACTGTCGCCATCTTGGAAAAAAGTTACACCTCTATATCTCTTTTAACACCTCTATATCTCCCAAACCACTCAATGGAAAAACTTGAAACATGGCTCATTGTCAAGTACTCACCATGGGGAATAAGATATGTTGATTGTGATGTCATCGGTGCCTTAATTATGACGTCACAATTCAACAAGTACAATGCTTGATCTGATCATTATGAATAAAACAAAAATTCCTCTGCAACTGTTAGACCAATGGACACGAAATTTTCAGAATATGTGCAGCTCCTCCTGTATAATTTTTTAATGCTAATTGTAGTGGAAATCAATCAAGTCCACAACTGTCCCGTAGGTAGGTTTAATGACAATCTGATCTCTGGCAACATCCTGTAGAATACACTCATGCAATATATATATCAGGATCATGGCATCATATAGAAAGGATCAATAATATTGGTCAATGCAAGCAAGCCTAGATCATCAGCATATACGCACCATCCGAGACTACATGTCATAGATTAAATGTCGCAGGAGTGGCCCGGTGCCGCAGACGTCCGAGTTCTGATAGACGCCTCTCAGTGGTTCAAGCGAGCATCACACCTGGGTTCACCTTGGATACATTTTTCATTACATTCTCCCCGCCGTTAGAACTACACTGCCGCTAGGCAGGAATCAAGCATGCGACAGCATTAGTAGAGTACCGATGTCAGTCCATGTCAGTCGGTCCATCCGTAGCGGTCAGGGCGGCGAATTGCCCTGCCAGCACGGGTCCGGAAACTACCGGGTACTACATCCCCAAGCCCGGAGTCCCCCGCATCGGAGTAGCCGCTGGAGGTAGGCGTCGGTGGGGGCACCACAGTGCCTTCAGGCAGGGGTGTATCTGGCGACGGGAGGGATGGCAGATGCTCCATAGGCGGAGCCCCGGGAGAGTCCATAGACTCGTAAATCGGTTCGTCGATGTCCCCATAAGGGTCGATGGCCCCGCAAGGGGCGAGATGGCGTACGGAGACAGTAGACTCGCGTCCATCTGCCATCATCACGCGAGCATGCTCGGGATTAGCCTGGAGTACCTGCACCTTATCCACTAGGGGATCGTACTTGCTCGTGCGAACTGCGCGTTTGAGGTAGGCCGGCCCCGGCTCAGCGAGCCAACTAGGTAAAGATCGGATATTACCCGAGCTCCTTGGGTGGTGAAAAAGCCGTTCGTGAGGAGTCTGGTTGGTGGCTGTACATAGTAAAGCCCTGATTGAGTTCAGCGCCGCAGGCAGTGACCAAGCCCATTTATCTAGGCCCCGGCCGAGGGACCTGAGGCTTAGCGTGACGGCCCTCCATATAATCCCATTGAAGCGTTCGACCTTCCCATTCGCCTGTGGTCTATATGGGGTGGTATAGCTAGAAGCGACATTATTCTGGAGCAAGAAGCTCCTCACTTCCTGGGACAGGAACACCGCACCTCGATCGGTATGCACATAGGCCGGATACCCAAACATAGAAAACAAGTTCTGCAGGCACCGTATAACTGTGGCGGCCGTCATATCTGCGCATGTGAAAGCAAAAGGGAATCGCGAGTACTCATCAACGATAGTGAGCAGTTAACGAGAGTTACTCGACACCGGCAGCGGCCCTTTGAAATCCATCGCCAATCGCTCCCACGGTCTAGTAGCCCTGACCAGCATCCCCATGGGAGGGTTGTAAAAACGCGGTTTGAGTTCCACACATACAGTACAGTCGCGACAGACCCGGCGAACGTCCTCAACCGAGTATGGCAGATTACGACTACACACAAAATGAGCGAAACGCGCCACCCCAGGATGACACATAGTGTCGTGCAAAGCGCGCAGACCCTCCAAAGATATGAGACCCGCACACGTAGCCGGATGCGATAAGGCGTCGGCAACCAGGTTATCCCTCCCCGGGCGATATTTGATGGTGTAGCAGAAGTCGGCAAGTTCGATACGCCAGCGAGTGATTTTCTCATTCTTAATGCGTTGAGCATGTAAGGTGTCGTACATAAACGCAACGCTCTGTTGGTCCGTGATGATTTGGAAGCATCGTCCGAGCAAGTACGGACGCCAACGCCGAATCGACTCGACGATCGCGTATGCTTCCTTTTCGACAGACGAATGCCTCCGCTCAGCAGAGGTGAGAGTCCGCGAAAAGAAAGCCACAGGGCGCCCCCACTGGGAGAGAGTCGCTGTTATCGCATGATCTGAGGCATCACTTGCCAAAACGAAAGATTTATTCTCGTCGATCGTCGCCACCGGCGCCAGCGATGTCGGACTTGAGGCCCCGAAAAGCAGCCATGGCGGCAGGGCTCATGGGGAACGCTTCGCAGGCCACAAGTGGGCGGAGTTTCATGGAGAAATTTTGCACCCACTTAGAATAATGGGTGAACAGCCCGAGAGCACGCTTCAGCGAAGCTCGATCGCAGGGCGGGGCCATATCGAGCAAGGGTCGCAGACGCTCCTTATCTGGAGCAACAGAATCATGGGTCACGGTGTACCCCAGAAGATCTATCGTGCGCACGGAGTAACGACATTTAGCCTCATTCATGGTTAGACGATACCTCTGCGCGACCTCGAGGAAGCGCTTCAGATTTGCATCATGATGCCCTTGGTCATGCCCGCAAACCGTAAGATTGTCCAGATATACAAAGACGTCGGTCAAGTTCTCCTTAGCGATGAGGTCGTCCATAGCCCTCTGAAAACAAGACACCCCGTTCGTCACCCTAAAAGGTAGTCGGGTGAACTGGTATAACCTTTGACCCGATTCAAACGCGGTATAGATGCGGTCGGCCCCGGAGATGGGGATTTGATGATATGCACTACGCAGATCGAGAGTGCTATAGACCAAGTACTGGGCCACCTGTCGAACCAGGGCGTCCATCCCCGGAAGGTGGTAGGCGTCCAGCTGTGTAAATCGATTAATCGTCTGCGAATAGTCGATTACCATGCGTTTGCGATGCGCTTCACTTCGTACCACCAAGACCTGGGCCCGCCACGGCGACCGGCTAGGTTCTATGATACCTTCCTTTAAGAGCTGGGCCGTTTCTTCCGCAATGAATTGTGCGTCACCTTGTGAGTAGCGCCGCGATTTTACCGCTACAGGTGTGCAGTCCGTGGTCATATTGGGGAACAGCGACAGCGGCTCAATGTCCATCCCTGCAAGAGCGCACACAGCAAGCATATCAGTACTGTTACGGATTCCGGGTTTAGGTGAATTACTATTCATGTCATTGCTTATTAATGTTTATTCTATTAAAGGTTGTTGTGGTTAAATGGTTAGAGAGGCTCCTGATAACAGGAGACCGGAAACGGGATGGTGACCCGGAAGAAGAAAAAAAAGACACGAGGTCCGAGAGAAAGCGGCCATCTTCTGCTCCTCGCCCAGCTCCGACGCGAGCGGTGTCGATATTGATTAGCTTGGGGAACGCTGAGTTTGAAAAGCGCATCTGGCGAGAGGAATTACCTGCGCGGGGTGATTGCCTGTTACGTGTCAGGTTGCCGTGGCTTCCTGGAAGGAACCAAGCGTCCGGCACTGTTCGCCTCGACGCCTCCGAGGGCGTGTACGGGTCGCACCTTGGGCCTCGCGCGCTTTGTGAGCCGCGCTTTGCTTTGCCCGCTTTGCTTTGCAAGGAGGTGTGCGCTGCAGCAGCTGGTCCCGGTACGTGACGTGCACGTTTGGAGCACGTCAGCCAGGGGTCCGTTCAACCACCCGTGTGCGGAGAAGTCGACCTTCACCTTGGTCTGGAGGGGCCCAGAGACATTGTGAGGGACAGTGACAATTGAGGGGTCGTGAGTGGGGAAAGGGGGGAAATATATGAGATGGCCATCTTAGTAAGATTGTTGATGGATTGTTGATTGCTGATGATGGATTGAGAATATATTATTAATTAATCCGGATCCTTGGTGTGGGGTTGCTTATTGACCTGAATTGTTTGTGTCTGTAATATTGATTGCATTACGAAAGCGTATAAATCATATATCTTTCTGGCGGGGTCCTCCCACGGTCCGGGGGTCACCAAGACCAGGTAGTTACCGGGAGGACCATGTAACAGTACCACCAAATTCCATTTCCAAGCGTCCATGTCGCTTAAGAAAATCATGTCCTCGCAAAATATTGGCACATAATGCTGGTAAGACCATGAGATGTACATCTGGAAATATTCGTCCCTTTATCACAAGCTTCAACGACATTCCCCTTTTGTGCTGAGCCTAAGCCCTTGAGAGGCCATAAAGATCCGACGTCTTGTCCCAAGGATCGGCCATCCATGTTTTTGCACCAGTCGATGATCGACATAACTATCTGTGGACCCCGTATCGATTAAAGCCCGAGCAAAAATTACCGCGATCATAAGTGGGATAATGGCCTGAGCCAGGCCAGGTGGTCCTGCAGGTACCGAGCCTTCCGAGCGAGACGTTCGTGCCTCGCGTGTAGATCCAACGCCAGCTAAAGTTCTTCGTTCGTTCGGGCAGCCTCCGGATGGCGCTCGTGTCAAGCGCGTAGTTTCAAAGCCAACTGCAGTTTTCCGTGCCGAAGCAGGAGCTTGTAGTTTGTACGAGCAGCCTCCGGATGGCGCTCGTGTCACACGCGGAGTCTCAAAGCCATCATGACGTTCGGATACCGGCCAAGGACGGTCGCTCCGCGTTCGGCCGTGTTTGCGCCATTTGTTTTGTCGGCCCGATGAATCTCACCAAGGTCGAGTGCGCAGCCAGGGGCCCACGAGGAGGTGCACCGCTCATCAAAGTCCGGTGAGGCGCCCCGCTCTGTGCTCGGCCCTTTTGCTCGGCGATAAGCACATGCAATGTCGAGCGAGTTCGTTTGCCCCGCGCAGCTTTTTTTTTTTTTTTTTTTTGTTGTATACTGAATCGAGGCTCGTGGAAGAGCTAACATTTATTTCACAAACAAATCAACCAGACAAACAAAATATACAAAAAGAGGGAGCGGAAGACAAGATGGGGAGAGAAGGGGAAGCACACAACCACAACATTTGTGTGGGAGCAGGGAGAAGTGTGGGAGGGAGAGGGCTTGGGGGCAGGAGGCGTGGGAAGGGGGGGGGGTGGGTGGGTGGGAGAAGTATAAAACACAAGGGGACCGAAATTAGCGGGGGTAGAAAAGATCAAGGTTTTGGATGGGGGAGGATAAGAGATGGTCGTGAACAGCTGTTTTAAAGACCTGGAGGGTGGAGTGGGATTGAAGAGAGTGAGGGAGTTTGTTCCAGAGGCGGGAGAAAAGAGGAATGAAGGAGTGAAGGTGAGCAGAAAGTCTTGATTTTGGCAGTTTAACCATAAGAGGGTTGCAGGCAGATCTTGTGCGACCTGTAGGAATATTTGGGGGACAGAGCCCAGAGAGGGCTGGGGGGGCAAGGCCAGAGAGGAGTCGGTAGAAGACAGAAAGACCACCAACCTGCCTGTGGTGAGTGAGTGAAAGGCCCTTGGAGTTAGCTTCATCGCGGGAGATTCCAATGATTCTGAACGCTTTGGTTTCAACAGCGTGAAGATGGGCTAGGTGTGAGGCAGGAGCACCAGACCAGAGGGGAGAGCAGTATTCCATAGAGCTGCGGATGAAAGCCTTGTATGTGGTGAGGAGCTCAGGTGTGCCAAGGAAGGACTTCGCACGACGGAGGATGCCCAGTCGGCGACTGGCTTTGGAGGCCAGATTTGAAATGTGGTTTTCCCAGGAAAGATCATGGCAAATAGTGAGACCCAAAAGCTTGAGTGACAGAACTTCTTGGAGAGGATTATTCAGAAAGTGGATGGGAGGGTTTTCCAGTCGGTCTTTTCGGAGAGACATCGTAAGAGTGTGAGATTTATCAGGATTGAAAGACATGTTCCATTTGTTTGCCCAGTCTGTGATTTTGTCCAGGTCTGCAGAGAGTGAGGAGGCTGCAGACTGCCGATCTGAGGGATGAGGAATGGAGTGACAGAGAGTAGAGTCGTCAGCAAAGAGATAGAGAGGATTTTCAAGAGAGTCAGAGAGATCATTGATGAAGACCAGAAAAAGCACAGGGCCCAGAACACTACCTTGGGGAACTCCAGCCTGAACAGGAAGAGGAGATGAGAGAAACCCATTCAGGGCCACACGTTGACTACGACCAGAGAGGAAGTCCGCCAGCCATGCGTGGAGATTTCCATGGATACCAAAGGAGGAGAGTTTAAAGTTTTCAGCAAACTTTTGCAAAGTGCCCCTTGGTCGAACACAAATGACATATCGCTTTGCGACCCGGGCAAGCCGACCTGGGATGTTGTCGATTCCCGCAGAAGTAACACGTAGCGTTTCGTCCAGGCTTTGGTCCTGCAGCTGCGGCTGCCGCCAAGCCTGGATCTGGGTCCTCCTTGGGAGAGGCCAGGGGTTCTAACGGTTGAAGAGCTGAGCCCTGAGACAAAAGAATCGCGTACAAGGTCATCTTGTACTTGCTCATGTGTGCGTACCTCCGGAGCACTATCGGCAAGCAGACGTCGCAGCTCTTGTGCGAAATGATCCAGCGTCTCAGTGGGCTGTTGATTCCCCATTGCGAGCAGATGCCGGGAATAAACCACACTTCGTTTCTTAATGTAAATTCGTTTCAGCTCAGTCACAGCTGCATTGAATGTCGTAAACTGTTCGATTCCCCTGTAAACGCTATGATGTACTTTAGTCTGGAGTACATCTAATTTCGTTTCATCAGTGACAGCGGTGTCCTGGGCTTTGAACTGATTGTCCAAAGTCTTGAGCCAATGCGTCAGCTCTGAGCCCGAATCCGCTGCTTGTGGGTCGGCTGCAAATAGCGGCACCTGGATCATCCTGTGTCCTGCCATGTCGTCCTCGTTCGCCACTTGTTCTCGAGTGGACAGCGAGATAGATTGTCATTAATTGTAGTGGAAATCAATCAAGTCCACAACTTTGTCCCGTAGGTAGGTTTAATGACAATCTGAACTCTGGCAACATCCTGTAGAATACAATCATGCAATATATATATATCAGGATCATGGCATCATATAGAAAGGATCAATAATATTGGTCAATGCAAGCAAGCCTAGATCATCAGCATATACGCACCATCCGAGACTACATGTCATAGATTAAATGTCGCAGGAGTGGCCCGGTGCCGCAGACGTCCGAGTTCTTATAGACGCCTCTCAGTGGTTCAAGCGAGCATCACACCTGGGTTCAACTTGGATACATTTTTCATTACACTAATTATAACGTCATTCATCACGTGGTACAGACGCCATATTGGAAAAAAATCGAAAAAAGTTGCACCTCTATATCTCCGAACCCGCTTCATGGAAAAAATGGAAACATGGCTCATTGTCAAGTACTCCCCTTGGGGAATAAGATATGTTAATGATGATGTCATCGGTGCCTTCGTTATGACGTCATAATTCGACAAGTACAACATTTATCCGATCATTGTGAATTTTTTCTCTCAGCAACTGTTGGTCTGATGGGCACGAAATTTTCACCATAGGAGCGCCTCCTCATGAAGAATATTTTAATGATAATCATGATGTCATAGATCATGTGGTACAGGCGCCATCTTGGAAAAACCGAAAAATGTTGCACCTCTATATCTCCAAAACCGCTTCATGGAAAAAATTGAAACATGGCTCATTGTAAAGAACTCCATATGGGGAATAGGTGGTGTTGTTAACGATGACGTCATTGGTGCCATAATTATGACGTCATAATTCGACAGTGTCAACGCTTAGTCTGATCAGTTTGAAATGTATCGAGCGTGATCTATGCAACAATTATATTAGAGAATATAAATTTATGATGTCATCGCTCACGTGGTCTGGCAGCCATATTGGATCAAAGAAAAAAAAAATGTTCAAAAACAGAAGAGTTGGCTCACAACAAGTTGCGCAGGATAAGTATTCTATGAACACCATCTAGTTGTTTTTGTTTTAATCGTTGAGGCATCAACCCTTGTGTTGCACTTTGGATGAATGGAATGTTTGCTGCTGTATAAGTATTATGCTGTTATTAAAGACAATCTTTGTGCTGTACCTTAGATGGACATTAAGCCAGGTAGGCCATCTGCTAGCATTAGTTGAGGGACATTACTATCTCACAGTGTCTTTCATGAAAAGTTCATTCATTCAGTGTCTTTCATGAAAAGTAGGCAAACTATCAAACAAATTACAAATTTATGTCCAAATAGTCTACAGTTGATGGTCATGCCTGACCAGGCTGTTTGTGAAAGACTTCAATTGTGGTGGGAATATATTAATAATCAGGGCCTTTCAAGACATAGTAGTAGTTGTTGTCATGATTTGGTTGGCGGTATATTAAACAGACAAACATTTCGTGGTTGCAGAGAGGAATGCACAAATGAAGGTATTCTAGTGGGCCAGGAGGGGTTTATCATGGTAAATGGACAGTGAGAAATGGAGTTATTGACTTAGACAGTACCACCTGTCTCCAAAGTAACACATGTCTCCAAAAAGGGGAATATCCTGTCTATAAAAGGAGAAAAATAGCAAGTTAGATACACAGTAATCAGAGACATCATGTGAGAGGAACATTTTTATTATGCATACAATGTCCAGAGCTACAGCAGTAACTTGGATGGAAAGATCAGTGTGGAACTTTTTTCCATCGTTCACCATGCTTTAGGTGGGAAGCGTGGGGGTTTGCGAAAGCTTGCCATCGACTTCACTCCAGTTAATTTTTTTTGTATTTTGTTACCAGTGAAAAGGTAGTAATCAAATAATCTGATATGCAATCCTGAGCATCGATGGCATTTATGGTTTGAGGTCAATATATTTTATCTCATTTCAGGGTTGTTATTTTGTTTGGTTATCTGACAATTCCAAACCGCTCTGCCGAGTTAACAAAGCGATGCAGGACTAGGATGCTCCTTTAGCCAAACTTTCAAGTTTTCTGCAACAATGTAAAAACTGTTGTGCAAACAAATATATTGTTACGGTCCGCGGTTAAGGATGTTGTTTGCCGAGCGGAGGCGCCGCGGCCGAACAGTTTTTTTCGACTAAACCCGATTCACCCAGACGTTGGCCGTATCGCGCCACAGCTACTCAATATGGAAAAGACTAAGACGACGAATGCAAAGAGGAAGAAGAAGAAGACGTACAGAAGAGTAACGGGGTTTATTATTATTTACACACACATAAGCAAAAAGAGCAGTCACGGGTATTTACAGCGGACATGAAAAAAACAGGTAACACAGTGCAAATTACTAGTTTATACAGACTTAATTACCTACCCAGGACAGAACAAACAAAGACGACTCACACGGGGAATGATGATAGGAATTGGCTGGAAGGAGAGGAAAGTCCAATTGGTTCGGCAGCACGATCCGCGCGTTGGGCAGCCGCCGTTTCTTCGCGGCCCTGCTCCAAACTGCCGTCCAGGCCCCAAATGGCTGGCGAGCGTTGTGGCTGCTGGGGACGCTGCTGCTGCTGTAGACGCTGCCGCTGGCGAGCAAGGTGACGAATAGCAGGCTTTTGCGCTTCCCTGGATGACCTCTGCTTTTGGACCTCACAACTCAGCTCTTGTCATAGCTCATCTCAGATCTCAGCTCATCTCTCGTAAAAGCTCCTCTCCTTTCTCAGCCCATCTCAGGTCTCCTTTTCGGGAACGTCCCGCGGCGGGTTATATAGGCCCCGCCCCTCAACCTTTTCGAACCTCCTTGCTGTTCCTTTCCACACCCTCTCCAAGTCCAACCCCTTGTTCGTGGTTGGTTGAGTGGGGCTGACTCACTCCTCCCCTCTCTGACGAGGTGGGGACCCGCCTTTCTTCCCCAACCCTGCCTCGTGGTCAATGGCGGCAATTGGAGGGGATGTAATTGGCAATCGAGGCTTGGCAATGACGAAAGGGGGAAATGGAGGTTTTTGGGAATGGGAATGAAGGGAATCTATCTCTTTGGTTTGGTGCAATGGAGTGTCATTCTAATGGAAGACAAGGCCTTACTCTAAAACACATAATAAGATATAAGCTACTGAACAAGGGTTTTATCGTGTCCTTCAATGTGGTGTTTCATGGAATTAAATACCGGGACGCCCTTTTTACCTTTACACAACTCCGGAGGCAGGAGGGGCCATAATCAACAATGTTACACAACAATTTACCACAATACAATACACACAATCAAAAAAAATGCAATCCTCATATCCGCAACAATATTATTCATTCTTGCAAACAGAAATGAGATTTTGATTTCATTCTTAGTCAGCTGCAAAGCAAGGAAGTCTCAGTGTTTATTTCTCAGAATGTGACACAATCGTGAAGTTTATAAAGCAGAAGCTGCAGCAATGTTTTTGCAAGAGTATTGCATCGAGGGTGTTTATGAACACAGCGTGGTACATACCACATTTCTGCAGTGCTTGCATTATCTCATCGACATTCAAAAACAACGCTTGTTTAGCTTGCAACACAGCTAGCCCACTATCTGTCAAATTACAGCTGCTGGGCCACAAACATGTGGATCCCAGCACGATGAGGCAGAGATGAAACTCACAACTCAAGTTGGCTGAAGTATAATTTGCATGGAGTGGTTCTTGAAAACATGTTTCTGTGCCATATTCACCTTCCCAAACGTCCACTTCTGTCGTTTGTAATATTTACAGCTTTGTAAATATGCAGTGGTCATTGGAAGCGGTTCAGTCTCTTGAACTTATAGGTTTCACCATAAGCCCTGACATTTCTTGGGTGGACCACATACAGTGACTTCAGAAAGTATTCACACCCCTAACGTTTTCACACTTTGTGTGAAACACTTACAGCCTGAATTTCAAATGTATTCAATTGAGATTTTTTTTGTCACTGATCTACACATACTAGAAAGTCTACATGCTCTTTCAAAATTTTCACCTTTTGTTGCCTTATAGCCTGGAATTAAAATGCTTTAAATCAGAACCTTTCCACCTTTATTTATAGAGCGTAACCCATAACTTCCAAGTGTTACGGATTCGTCACTTCCGTTGTTGTGGTTTGCATCCACTAAATATTTCTGATTCCATGTACGATTATTGTTTTCAAAAGGTTTATTGTTCATGAACTGTTTTCAAAAGGTAAAAAAGTTAATGTTAAAAGAAACAGGAAACCGGATCGGGAACCGGACGACGAAGAGGAAGAAGAGGAAAAAATGGGCGGAGCGAGTGAGTCGGACAAGAAGGAGCCGAGCTACTTGCGGTCTGGAGTGAACGTTGGCGAGCAAGAGTCACTAGCGAACTTTCGGGTTTCCGGGAATGGGATTCCTGCGACAGAGTTGTCATCGCTGTGACCGATCAACCTGTGTGTCAGGTTTTTGGTGGTGGATTCCGAGGAGAATTATCGGCGGGCCGTTACGTCTCAAGAACGGGTCGTCGGCCATTTTGACTCGCACGCTTCGCGCGTCGAGCAAGGTTTCTTTGCTTCGTCAGCCGCTTTCAGACGTATCTGGTGTGCGTGTGTGCACCGTGGCTTTTGAAGATTAATTTGCGGTTCGCCGACTGTGAGCCGTGAAAGTCCATAACCGAGGGTGTGATCTCTCAGTCGCCTGGAGGACGCCTTTGGATTTCCCAGTCACCTTGAGGGCACCTTTGTGCAGTTTCGGCTGTGTGACTGTACTTGCCATCCGCACGGGATTCTGGTCTCGATTGGACATCGTTCTGGCGATCGCTGGAGTGAATCAACGTTGGCTTGAAGCCGGGAATAAGAGACATTGGGGAATGTTCTTGGTTCACTCACTTGGAG
The DNA here is from genome assembly GCF_964187855.1 of Myxine glutinosa. Classification (NCBI taxonomy): domain Eukaryota; kingdom Metazoa; phylum Chordata; class Myxini; order Myxiniformes; family Myxinidae; genus Myxine; species Myxine glutinosa. Next base: position 29,249,681 of record NC_136269.1, on the reverse strand, counting down.
CACAGTGAGTTATATATTACGAAACTGATGGGACCATCATGATCATAGGACATATTGATTGTACTTTTGATTACTATTATTGTTGTACTGTTATTCTTGTGTGATCTTAATACAATATTTGTTTGTGAGTAACAATTGGGATGGCTTCTCCATTGATCTTTGACATACAGAATAACACATTTTTCTGCCGTGACTCCTCTCGGGGCTCGGAGGTACACCGTGACCAGGGGGTCGGGGAGGAGCACGTAACAGAAATTTGGGGCTCGTCCAATTGGCTCACGGGCTCGAAATTGGGTCTTCGTCCGGGATGAAATTCCCTACCACTCGTCTGGGATAGAATTCCCTAACATTCCCAAAATTCCCAAATTTGGAATTTTTTTCTAACATTCCCAAATTTTTCAAAAAAAATTGGAAAGTTTTTGTGTGAAGGTTAACGGGTGTTAACTGATAGTCACCATGGTGTTTGACACAGAACAGTTTGCGGCATCCCCTAATGAGGCACAGTTCCAAGCGTTAAAAAGGTCGGAACTCTTCGTTCGGTCGTTCCAAGGTCGTTCCAAGCGCCTTTGGGCTTCTTGAAAAGCGCTATACAAAATAAATGAATTATTATTATTATTATAACTCTTGATATTGGCCAGACATTTTAACTTGGAGATCCGAGTTAATATGAAGAAAGCAGCGATGCAGACATTGGTGGTAGAATCTCTGGTGGGACAAGGAACATGGACAGAGTTAGCCTTGGATTGGTTACCCGAGGAAAAGAAAATGTGGAACTCCGGAAAATGGAGATGCAACTGCAGAGCCAGGAAAGGTTAAAAGCAGGGGAAAGGAAAGCTGAAGAAGAAAGAAGACCAGGGGAAAGAGCAGAGGAAAGGAGAGTTGCAAGTGAACTTGAGGAGAGAAGAGCAGAGGAAAGGAGAACTTTTTTTTTTTTTTTTTTTTTTGTATACAAGATCGAGGCTCGTGAAAGAGCGAACATTAATCACACAGAAAGACAAACCGACACATAAAACATATAACATCGGGAGCGGTAGACAAGATGGGGAGAGAGGGGGAAGGACACAAACACAACATTTGAGAGCAGGGACCGAGAGACATGGAGACATCGAGAGATCTGAGAGAGGGCGAGGGCTTTGGGGGGGGGGCATGGGAAGGGGGCGGTGGGAGAGGTATAAAACATATGGACACTGCCAGGACTTCCAGGAAAGAAGTTGGAATTTCAAACAAGGTGGATCTGGGGTGAATTAGCGGGGGTAGAAAAGATCAAGGTTTTGGATGGGGGAAGATAAGAGATGGTGGTGAACAGCTGTTTTAAAGACCTGGAGGGAGGAGTGGGATTGAAGGGAGTGAGGGAGTTTGTTCCAGAGGCGGGAGAAAAGAGGAATGAAAGAGTGAAGGTGAGCAGAGAGCCGAGATTTCGGCAGTTTAACCATCAGAGGGTTGCTGGCAGATCTTGTGCGACCTGTAGGAATATTTGGGGGACAGAGCACAGAGAGAGCTGGGGGTGCAAGGCCGGAGAGGAGTTGGTAGAAGACAGAAAGACCACCTACCTGCCTGTGGTGAGTGAGTGAAAGGCCCTCAGAGATAGCTTCATCGCGGGAGATTCCAATAATTCTGAAAGCTTTGGTTTCAACAGCGTGAAGCCGAGCTAGGTGTGAGGCAGGAGCACCGGCCCATAGGGGAGAACAGTATTCCATTGAGCTGCGGATGAAAGCCTTGTATGTGGTGAGGAGCTCAGGTGTGCCGAGGAAGGACTTCGCACGACGGAGGATGCCCAGTCGGCGACTGGCTTTGGAGGCCAGCTTGGAAATGTGGTTTTCCCAAGAAAGATCATGGCAGATAGTGAGACCCAAAATCTTGAGCGACAGAACTTCTTGGAGAGGATTGTTGAGAAAGTAGATGGGAGGGTTGTCCAGTCGATCTTTTCGGAGAGACATAGTAAGAGTGTGAGATTTGTCAGGATTGAAAGACATGTTCCACTTGTTTGACCAGTCTGTGATTTTGTCCAGGTCTTCAGAGAGTGAGGAGGCAGCAGACTGCCGATCTGAGGGAAGAGGAATGGAGCGGCAGAGAGTGGAGTCGTCAGCAAAGAGATAGAGAGGATTTTCGAGAGAGTCAGAGAGATCATTGATGAAGACCAGAAAAAGCACGGGGCCCAGAACACTGCCTTGGGGAACTCCAGCCTGAACAGGAAGAGGAGATGAGAGAAACCCATTCAGGGCCACACATTGACGACGACTAGAGAGGAAGTCCGCCAGCCATGCGTGGAGATTTCCATGGATACCAAAGGAGGAGAGTTTGGTGAGCAGAGCGGGGTGCCAGACCGTGTCGAAGGCACGTGATATGTCGAGGGAGACAGCTCTAATTTCCTGTTTGGCATTGAGGACCTCCATCCATTGTTGAGACAGCAGAAGCAGCATGTCCAGAGTAGAGTGACCTGGTCTGAAACCAAATTGATGATCAGAGATCAAGCCATTGGAGAAGAGGAAAGATTTCATATCCGAAGCAATGATGGATTCCATGACTTTGCTGATAATTGGGAGAAGGCTGATTGGTCTGTAGTTGCTAGGATCTGTTTTTGCACCTTTTTTGTGCAAAGCGGTGATGTTGGCTGATTTCCAAGCAGATGGCAGTTGACCTTGAGCAAAAGAGAGGGTGAAGAGAACAGAGAGAGGGTGAGATAGAGGAGCAGAGCAGGATTTTAGGACCCGTGGGCTGATGCCGTCGGGTCCAGTTGCAGAATCAGAGTCGAGGGTTGACAGAAACTTTTCCACCTTGTCAGGAGGAAAGGACACGGAGTCCAGGAGCAGCAGGGTACGACTGGGTATGGTGGGTACAGAGAGGGATGGGTTTGGGACACAAGATTTAGAGGCAAACACAGAGTTGAGGCATTCAGCTTTTTCACGTGCGGAGTCAGCTGTGTAGCCGTTTGAGGTAAGGGAGGGGATGGAGGGGGAACAAACACCAGAAACGGATTTGACCAGACGCCACCAGGATTTGGAAGAGGGAGACAGATAAGAGAGTTCGGTCTTGAGAACGGAGAGATATTGTTTCCTGGCTCTCCTGAGGGTGGACACACACTTGTTTCGGGCTTTGTGCAAGGAAATGAGATTTCCTTCCGTTGGATTTGCTTTCCAGGAGACGAAGGCAAGTTGTTTCTGGGCAACAGCCTCACCACAAGATTCCGTGTACCATGGACGGGAGGAAGGGTATGACAACTGAAGACGAGATGGGATAAATCTGTGCATGAGAGAGAGCAATTTACTTTGGAAGAATTCCCAGGATGAGTTGATGTCAGAGGTGGTAGAGATGGGAGACCAGTCCAGATGATTGATGGCTGCTTGAAGACCGTGCCAGTTGGCCTGAGTGAAATGCCAGACTCGTCGACGCTGAGCAGGCTCCCTGAGGATGGTCAGAGAGATGTCCACTTTAACAAGGACATGATCAGATGATCCGATCGGAGCAGAAGAAGAGCAGCAGACATTTTCAGGGAAGTTAGTCATAACCAAGTCCAGAAGAGAAGATGTTCCGTTGACTGAGATCCGGGTCGGGAAATTGACAGGGAACTCGAAGGGAACTGAAAGGGAACTCGAAGAAAGAAGAGAAAAGGAAAGAGCAGAGGAGAGGAGAGCCGAAAGGGAGTTAAAGGAACGTGACATGGAGTATCAGAAGGAAGTTAAACTCAAGGAGTTGGAATTAATGGGAGAACGGGGAGAGGTAGCATCCATGCCGGCTGGTTCGACAACTAGTCAGAACACCTGGGATGTTGGTAGACATGTGAGGCTGGATCCACCCTTCAATGAAAAGGAGGTAGCCAAGTTTTTTTTACACTTTGAGAAAGTGGCTCAAATGCTAAAATGGCCTGCAGGGTCCTGGACTATGTTAGTGCAAAGTGTTTTGGTGGGTAAAGCTCAAGATATATTTTTGGCTTTACCGATTGACAAATGTACAGATTATGAGGAAGTGAAGAAAGCCATTCTCAAAGCCTATGAATTGGTTCTTGAAGCTTACCAGCAAACATTTCGGAATGCCAGGAATAAGGGAGAGTGAGACCCATGTGGAGTTTGCCAGAATGAAGGAAACCATGTTTGATCGGTGGTGTGATTCGAAAGGGATTGGGAAAGACTTCAACCTGTTGTGACAATTGATATTGGTGGAGGAATTCAAACAGTGTGTCCATGCGGACATTAAAGAACATCTGGATAAAAGGAAAGTACCAGAGTTGTATGAGGCAGCAACCGTGGCAGATGACTATGCCTTGACACACAGGATGGGGTTCCACAAACCTAACTTCCCGCCTAGAGTTCGCCAGGGGAGTTATGTTACATCCGGTGCGGAGATCAAATGTTCATGGGGGCGACCGAGAGATGACTATGAGGACAAATCTGATACCGCGACTTTTAGGGATCAGAAGACTACAGTTCCAAGACAGACTTATCTTCCGGGGGGCTCGAGGCAGACCACGAGTTTTTACTCCGGGCCTAATTGCGCTTTTTGCAAGAAACCTGGACATTTGATGTCCCAATGTTACGCCCTGAAAAGGAAAAATCAGGAGCGGAGTCAGACTAGTACAACTCCGAATGCATTGGCAAATGCGAGAAATCGTCCTTGGAGGACAGTGCCTTGTGAAGGTTCCCATGTCAAAGTTACGGCATCACAGAACGACCTTGTTCAAGAGGGTTACAAACCTTTTATTTCAGAGGGGTTTGTGTCACTGGATGGAGACTTGACTAACCAGAGACATGTTAGGGTATTGAGGGACACAGGAGCACATCAATCTTTGATGCTTGAGGGCATTTTGCCATTGTCAGAGAAGACGGCAACTGGTGTTAGTGTTCTTTTACAGGGGGTTGGTGGCTGTGTTAAAGCCCCACTTCATGTCATCCATTTGAAGGCTGATTTGGTGTCATGACCGGTCACCGTAGGGTTACAAGCCCCTCTACCTGTAGAGGGAATATCTTTTGTTATCGGGAATGATTTGGCCGGTGGTCAAGTTTCTGGTAACCCGATATTTGTTGAAAAGCCTAGCATGGAAAATAACACTGCACAGTTAGAGCAGAAGATTCCGGGTATCTTTCCATCCTGTGCCGCGACTCGTGCTATGCTATGGGTAGGAAGCGCTCTGAAGAGAAGAGGAAGGTACTGACGTCACGCTTTGCACAGGCCCATCTTGTCAAGTACCCAAAAACTAAGTGTCAGCACACACAAGTCATGGATGGAGGCAATGTTGGCAAGCTCTTTGTAGGTGGACTGAACTTCAAAACAAGGGAAGTTGTTCTGGACTCTGTCTTCGGCCAATATGGACCACTCTTGGAAGTGCGGCTGATAAAAGACAGGAAGACGGAAAAGTCAAGAGGGTTTGGCTTTGTCACGTTTGAAAACACAAAGGATGCCAAAGATGCAGAAAAGGATTTGAATGGCAAGGATTTGGAGGGTCGGACCTTAATAGTAGAGAAGGCAGGCCATGGGCAGGGGGCTACAGAGGAGGAAAACGTGGAGGTAGTTTCAGGGGTGGCTGTGGCTCCTGGGGTGGGAGTGGTAGTTTTGGTGGTGGCCGCAGTCAAGATTACTATGGAGGCTCCCAGAGTTACGGCAGCTCCTGAAGGGATGATTACCAGGGTAGTGGCCGAGAAGGAGACCGCTATTCATGTGACTACAGCGACAAGCGCTCCAACCGTGATTATTATGAAAGTTAGGAAGAGTTTGAAGCACTGAATGCTGCGGAGCAGCCGAGCCAAGATTCCGACACGGATTAACCGTGAACTCCACGTTCCTAAAGGCGTCCATGTAGTGAATACTTCCAGGCTTCACCACCCAACCATCATGAAACCTGGCTCTCAGCTCGGCCTCCCTAAAAAAGTGCTATAGATTTGCTTGACTTTGGAATTTTCATCACAACCCCTTAACCTTCATTCAAAAAATGAAAAATAAAAATCAGAGGTTGATGAGATGGAGTTTGGCTTGCAGGAGTTCAACTTGGAAATTGAGCATGTAAAGGGCAGGGACAATGTCATCGTTGCTGATGCTTTGTCCAGAGTGAACTAACTTTGGAAATCTCTGTAGGTTGTTTGAAGTTTTGTTGCTTTATTTTTTGGGAAATATTTATTATCGTTGCTCACGGGAATTGATGATTTGGGTGTGAGTTTACTTTTGTTTGTTGGGAGAGTTTTGCCTACAAAGAAAGTTTTCACTATGTTCAAACTTTCTTTCTTGAGGGGTGGAAGTGTTACGGATTCATCACTTCCGTTGTGGTGGTTTGCATCCACTGTAAATATTTCTGATTACATGTACTATTATTGTTTTCAAAAGGTTTATTGTTCATGAACTGTTTTAAAAAGGTAAAAAAGTTAATGTTAAAAGAAACAGGAAACCGGATCGGGATCCGGACGACGAAGAGGAAGAAGAGGAAAAAAAGGGCGGAGCAAGTGAGTCGGACAAGAAGGAGCCGAGCTACTTGTGGTCTGGAGCGAACGTTGGCGAGCAAGAGTCACTAGCGAACTTTCGGGTTTCCGGGAAAGGGATTCCTGCGACAGAGTTGTCATCGCTGTGATCGATCAACCTGCGTGTCAGGTTTTTGGTGGTGGATTCCGAGGAGAATTATCGCCGGGCCGTTACGTCTCAAGAACGGGTCGTCGGCCATTTTGACTCGTGCGCTTCGCACGTCGAGCAAGGTTTCTTTGCTTCGTCAGCCGCTTTCAGACGTATCTGGTGTGCGTGTGTGCACCGTGGCTTTTGAAGATTAATTTGCGGTTCGCCGACTGTGAGCCGTGAAAGTCCATACCCAAGGGTGTGATCTCTCAGTCACCTGGAGGGCGCTTTTGGATTTCCCAGTCGCCTTGAGGGCGCCTTTGTGCAGTTTCGGCTGTGTGACTGTACTTGCCATCCGCACGGGATTCTGGTCTCGATTGGACATCGTTCTGGCGATCGCTGGAGTGAATCAACGTTGGCTTGAAGCCGGGAATAAGAGACATTGGGGAATGTTATTGGTTCACTCACTTGGAGCACAGTGAGTTATATATTACGAAACTGATGGTACCATCATGATCATAGGACAATAGGACATATTGATTGTACTTTTGATTACTATTATTGTTGTACTGTTATTCTTGTGTGATCTTAATACAATATTTGTTTGTGAGTAACAATTTGGGTGGCTTCTCCATTGATCTTTGACATACAGAATAACACATTTTTCTGCTGTGACTCCTCTCGGGGCTCGGAGGTACACCGTGACCAGGGGGTCGGGGAGGAGCACGTAACACAAGTGAAAAACAAATTGTACAAATTTCAGAAAATTAATTAAAAATACAAAACTAGAATATCTTGGTTGGATAAGTGTCCACCCCATTTATAATAGCAGCGGCAGGAAGGGCATTCGGCTGTAAAACATTGCTTCAAAAAGGGGACCACGGTGCCCCAAAAAGGCCAACCACCGCTCTATGGGGAAAAAATAGCCTCTAAAGGCGGTTCAATTTATAACAGCAATTGCAAATTAGCTCAGGTGTATCCAATCACCTTCAAAATCACACACCAAGTTAATTTGCCTCCACCTGTGTTAAATTGTAGTGATTCTAATTATTTCAGAATAAAATTAGCTGTTCGTGTAGGTTTCCTCTGCTGGGTAGTGCATTCCACAGCAAAGACTCAACCATGAGCACCAAGGAGTTTTCAAAAGACCTCCAGGATAAAATTGTGGAAAGGCACACATCAGGGGATGGGTATAAAAATATTCCAGAGGCCTTGAATATCCCTTGGAGCATAGTCAAGACAATCATTAAGAAGTGGAAGGTGTATTGTACCACCAAGACCCTGCCTCGATCAGGCCACCCCTCAAACTGGATGACCAAGGAAGGAGGAGACTGATCAGAGAGGCCACCAAGAGGCCAATGGCAACTTTGAAAGAGCTACAGGACTTTATGGCAAAGACTGGTCACTGTGTGCATGTGACAACAATATCCCAAGTACTCCACATGTCTGGCCTGTACGGTAGGGTGGCAAGAAGGAAGCCATTACTCAAAAAATCAGACCTTGAGTCCCATTTGAGGTATGCAAAAAAACCACTCCGGAGATTCTGAAGCCATTTGACAAAAATTTTTGTGGTTTGACGAAACCAAGGTGGAACCTTTTGGCCTAAATGCAAAACGTTACGTTTGGTGCAAACGCAACACAGCACATCACCCAAATAACACCATCCACGATGAAGCTATCTCCAAGGGCCTTTCACTCACTCACCGCAGGCAGGTTGGTGGTCTTTCTGTCTTCTACCGACTCCTCTCCGGCCTTGTTCCCCCAGCTCTCTGTGCTCTGTCCCCCAAATATTCCTACAGGTCGCACAAGATCTGCCAGCAACCCTCTTATGGTTAAACTGCCAAAATAAAGACTCTCTGCTCACCTTCACTCTTTCATTCCTCTTTTCTCCCGCCTCTGGAACAAACTCCCTCACTCTCTTCAATCCCACTCCTCCCTCCAGGTCTTTAAAACAGCTGCTCACCACCATCTCTTATCTTCCCCCATCCAAAACCTTGATCTTTTCTACCCCTGCTAATTCACCCCAGATCCACTTTTTTGACATTCCAACTTCTTTCCTGGAAGTCCTTGCAGTGTCCATGTGTTTTATACTTCTCCCTTCTCCCCCCAAGCCCTCTCCCTCCCACAGATCTCTCGATGTCCCTGCTCTCAAATGTGTTTGTGTCCTTCCCCCTCTCTCCCTATCTTGTCTACCGCTCCCCTTCTTATATGTTTTATGTGTGGGTTTGACTTGTTGTGTGATTAATGTTAGCTCTTTAACGAGCCTCGATCTTGTAAACAACAACAACAAAAATCCTACTGTGAAGCATGGTGGTGGCAGCATCATGTTATGGTGATGTTTCTCATCAGCAGGGACTGGGGCACTTGTCAGGATAGAAGGGAAAATGGATGGAACAAAATACAGAAAAATTCTAGAGGAAAACCTGCTGCCCTCTGCAAGAAAGCTGAAATTGGGACGGAAGTTCAACTTTCACAGAATGACAACGACCCGAAGAACACAGCCAAAGCTCCACTGGAGTGACAAAGGAGTAAAAAGATAAGTGTCTTTGAGTGTGGCCCAGTCAAAATCTGTGGAATGACTTGAAGATTTCTGTCCATCAACGCTCTCCACGCAACTTGACTCAGATTGAACAGTTTTGTCCAGAAGAATGAGCAAATATTGCCCAATAATTGTGTGCAAAGTTGGTAGAGACCTATTCCAACAGCCTTACAGCTGTAATTGTTGTCAAAGGTGCTTCCACCAAGTATTAACTCAGGAGGGTGGACACTGGACATTTATCCAACCAAGATATTCTAGTTTTGTATTTTTAATTAATTTTATGAGATTTGTAGCATTTGTTTTTCACTTGAAAGATGTGGGTTACTATGTGTAAACTAGAACGGCACTCAGTAGAGAGCATACCTCCACCTGGTGAACAGTTTACGTTTTGTATCCTACTGATAGGCCGGATATGGATTCGGACCTGAAATAAATTCTAATCGGCTTGTTCTTGTCACCTAACCAACTCGTCCACCAATTCATAATTCACAACTCGTCCATAACGTTTTTAAATATCATGTCATGTATCGCTTTTCACCCGATCTCTCAATGGTGAAGAATCACTTAAAAATTAAACAATTCTTGTAGCCGAATCCATATTCAGATCTTCACAAAAATCGAATCGATTAGTCCTTTCCACACACACAACCTGTCCACCAAGTTTCGTCCAAATCCGTTCACAACTTTTTGACATATCCTGCTATATATCATTTTTGGTCATATCACTCAATGGTGAAGAATCACTTTTAAAATTCTAGTAGCCGGATCCGAACCCGGACCTTCACCAAAATCTAATAATTTCGTCCTTGTCACACATTCTCTCTGCCAAATTTCGTCCGAATCCGTCCACAACTTTTTGAGATTTATTTTTCACAAACGGACAGACAAACAAACAGATGGGGGTGAAAATACAACCTCCATCCTCTGGTGGCGGAGGTAATAAAGATGGAAAACGTACACCAATCAGATTCTGTGCAATGTAAACCTCTCAAAATATTGGGATCTCCCATGATGAAGATGAAGCACAAGTTCTGTTGTTCTCACATTGCAGACATGATAGTGATCTTTGTTTTCTATCTTCTATTCTCAAACATTTTTCTCCCTGGTTTCTCGTTCCACTGCCTCTCTCCAGCAACTTCAGGATGTATGCATTCTTCCAGTAACGGCTTTCTGGTTAAACTTCCAAAATCCAGGCTGACTCACCTCAACTTTTTTATTCCTCATTTCTCCCGTCGATGGAATCACCTTCCAGAGGCTGTTCTGTCTCACTCTTCCCTCCAGGACTTCAATCAAGCAGTGTACTGTACTACCATGTATTGTCATCCCCAATTTTGGGCAATGATGTTTATTACCCCCATTAACATTTCCTACCTCAACCATTTTACTTGCTAGTTTCAGTGTTTCCTCCCATTCTCCCTCTTGCTTTCCTGTTCATTCATTCATTCTCTTCACGTTTGTTCCACTGTCAGTTCTACCATGCTCTTCCATGAGCCTCGCTCATATAAAAAAACAAAAAACGCAAATAGGGAACATGACTACACAACAGGGTAGTTTTTACCCTCGCCAGAGGAGAGGGTGTTGCATTTGAGTCCGTTTGTTTGTCTGTTTGTCTGTCTGTCTGTCTGTTTGTCCGCACAGAGTAAATATAATTTTCTCTGCAACTGTTGGTCCGATTGACAGGAAATTTTCACCATAGGTGCAACTCCACCTGTATAATTTTTTAATGCTAATTATGACGTCATAGGTCACGTGGTTCGGCCGCCATCTTAGAAAAACCGAAAAACTTTGCACCTCTATATCTCCGAAAGCGCTAAATAGAGGAAATCGAGACATGGCTCATTGTGAACTCTCCACGGGGAATAAAATATGTTAATGATGATGTCATAGGTTTCTCCATTATGATGTCATACTTCGACAAGTGCAAAACTTCATCCTATCAAGATGAAATTTCTTGAGCGTCATCTATGCATAAATTGGTGGAGAAAAAAAATTAATGATGACGTCATCGGTCATGTGGTTCGGCTGGTAAAACCGAAAACATTTGCACCTCTATATCTCCGAAAGCGCTGCATAGAAAAAATTGAGACATGGCTCATTGTAAAGAGCTCTCCATGGGGAATAAAATTTGTTAATGATGATGTCATAGGTGCCTCCATTATGACATCATAATTCGACAAGTACAAAACTTCATCCGATCAAGATGAAATTTCTTGATCATAATCTAGGAGTAAATTAGTTTAGAAAAATATAATGATGACGTCATCGGTCACGTGGTTCGTCCGCCATATTTGTCTTAACACAAAAGCCTTAAAAACCACTGAAAATACATCCTGGCAAGGGTTTGCAATCTCTGATTGCTCTTTCTTGTTTGTTATTGTAGAACGTTAGCGCTCTGGTGAATAATTTTTTGAATGATGATCGTGATAATATATGAATTAAATATTTTTCTTCTTTCGTAGAAGCAATGGCTGCGGGTAGCATCCTTTTCTGGATGCGTGGCTGTACTGCTGATACAATGACCTCTGTAGGGTAGCATGGGAATTTAGAATTTGGCTAGGGTACCGCCAACGACTTGCCTATTCATCATGAAGGAAACTGTGGGATCTTTACCGTGTACTAACTAATGCCTGCAGACAGGCCGCTTAATTTAACATCAACCCAAGAGATGGTACACAAACAGATACCATGCCCAACATGCAAAACGCAAGATGACAGTTTATAGCTGGGAAATATTCAAACCCAGGCAAGACAGCTCAGGGGCAAATATGCATACCTGTAGGCTATCTTGCCAGCGATTGTTTAAATGAGGAAATATGTACATCTTTATTTATCTGCTGCTTTCAAATTTGTTTTAAATATTTTTACATTTGGGGTTGACGTTCATGAAATAGCTCCACGACAGTTCAATTCAATTCAAATTCATTTCAAAGAAACATTTATTTCCATCGTTGCCAAAGTAAAGTCAAACAAAAATATACAAAAGTAATACTTCAGAACTTAAACAACTCAGAAGGATACAATCAATATAATATATAGGGAAGAAAATATGGAGGCTTATTCAGAAGCCAAGGCTTGTATTGATATGCCTATGGACCTACAATATAAATGACAAACGATAAATTAGATTAAGATACCGAATGGTAGAAAATGAAGGAAAAATAGTCAAAACAAAACAGTGAAGCCTCCTTTGTAATTTTTTTCAACAAACTGAACATTTTTCATTTGAAATTGCTGAACAAACCATCTGCCAAGAGAGCCCTTGGTGTTTGAGCACAATACAAACAATGAGACACTTAAAAAATAGTACTACTGGACATGTAACTTATCTGGGCCCTGGCCTAATGTTGTAACCCACATTTGGTAGCAATCTGACTCGTGTGTCTGAAGATCAAGATTTTTGAAGGAATTTACCAAGTCTGCCATTTTTACACACTTCCGGTCATGTAACTGGAACGAACTTTGCCATCCCGGCCCCGGTACCAGTCTGGAGCGGAACCTTGCTGCCAAATTTAAGCTGGATTGGCCCAGCGGTTTGGCTGGAACAGTCGAAATGGCCGACAGATGGACCGATGGACAGACCCTGCACGATAACAATGCCTTATCTGGAATTCCAATTCCAGATAAGCTAAAAATAGATATTTGTGGAATGTGTCAGTAAATGATCAAGATCGTTAAGAAGAGATAAAACTGTGGGAATGAATGATGAGCAGTTCTAGCCACTGTAGAAAACATATCTGACAGCGATGGAGAAACTTAGATGATATAAGATGATGGTGAATTATTGTCTTTAAGGGCTGTACAGAATAGCACAATTGGATGTACCTAGAAATATAATTCTCCAGGTCAGAGACAAAGAGGGACCAAAAAGTGGAGTTGATTGTAAGCTTTGGATTTGGGAAGATTGGTAATTAATCAATCAACATAAGTGACCTGATTTAACTGGACATTGGTCGAATGTCTGCAAAGGCAGAGGACAAAACAACCGCCAATGTGTGTATATTGAGAGACGGTCAGGCCATATGCCTCAGCCTGTTTTTGTTGAAGTTGATAATGCACAGAAATTTTCACTGCGCTGACATCAAGATGCAATTGCAATAAGTCAAAAATGTTTTGGACTTGTATGTCAAACCTCAATGCATTTAATCTTTTGAAAGAGCTTAGCATATGAAATTATTGCAATGACAAATTTTGTTCCATGAGTTATTATTGAAATATAATACTGAATGTTGTGCGTGCCCCATAGGCAACCAGACAAGTTGGTGGTAGTATGGACACGCCGTTCACGAAGGAAGTCATCAAAGGTATGGAATATGTTATCAACCCATTTGTGCTTACTTTCCACTTTGTCTTTATTCTTTAGTTTTTACTTTGTATACCAAACCTAGGTTCATGGTGGCAACAGGAAAAGTAAGAGAATAAACGGACAGGCAAAATAAGAGAGAGCGAGAGAGGGAGGAGAGAGAGGGAGAGGAGAAAAAGGGGGAGAGGTGGAGAGGGAGAGAGGGAGAGAGGGAGGAGAGAGAGGGAGAGAGGTGGAGAGGGAGAGAGAGGGAGGGAGAGGGAGGGGGAGAAAGAGGGAGAGAGAGGGAGAGAGAGAGGAGAAAAAGGGGGAGAGGTGGAGAGGGAGAGAGGGAGAGAGAGAGAGAGAGAGAGAGAGAGATTTTACAAAAATATAAAAATACAAGCCAGTCGGTGAAGATACTATTCAATACAAGCACAATAATCGAAAACACAGAAAAGAAAAAAAAGATAATAACAGGAAAGGAAAGGAATTCAAAACAGTACAATGAACTAGAAAAGAAAAACAACAACAGAAAAGCTGACCACACACTGATTCAATCCAAACAAACCTACAAATATATCATTAATTCATTCTCCTGCACCATACAGATCCCATCAAAACACCAAATGTTCATAAACTCATCAATACATTTCTTTCTTTCAGAAACACAAAATTCAAGTTTGAGTGACAAAAAATGACAAATGACAAATGACAAATGACAATGACAAAAAATGACAAAAACAAAAACAACATATCAAGGCATTAAAAAAGAACAAGACATCACATTGCCCAATCGGCTTTCCTTTCAGTTTTTCCTTCCTCGATAAATAAATTGCCATTTTCGCCGTGGCCATTAAAAACAAAAACAACATATGTACATGTTCTTTCATATTGTTACAGACGTGGCTTGGATGTTATTTACCGAGCGGTTTTATGGTATGACCACGTCTGCACAAGTTACCCGATTGTGCCCGAACGTTGACTAGTCGCGCGATGCTGGCTCAATAAGAAAAAGAAGACACCCGGCTGGATTACAATAACACAATACGACACCAATGTTTCAATTCTCAAGACCTCCGGAGGAGATTATATTCGTACGGAAAGGTCAGATTACAGGGGCTAGAGGTATAATCACAGAAAGACAGGCACTTAGACACACTCTTATATTAACCCCGGACAGACGACAGACAAACGGGACAACGGCTGACTCACACGGGGGTTTGATGGCTAGGAAAGGCAGGATCGATGGCTCCAGGTCCTCCTGGGCTCGGGGCAGGGTACAGTACGGTCCGGTCCGGTCCAAAGATGCGGGGAGGTCTCGTCGCGCTGGGGGTGGCGGTGGCTTCTCTCTCCAAGCTGAGGCGCATCTGACGTCACGTCCGGCGCGGGGCCGCGTATATCCGGCGGGGAGTGACACGCCCTCGGCTCGTTAGCTCCGCCCCAGATGGAATCGGCACGTTGCTTCTCATTGGGTGCGTGGGGGGGTTACTGGCTCCGCCCCTGACGAGGAGCTGACAGCCAGCCCCTTCGGGGTAACGCCGTGGAGCGCATGGTCATGGCGGGTAACCGAGCCGGTGTGAGGACGCACACTCCCCGCCCCTCTGTTGTTGTAGTCGTAGTTGTAGTTGTAATTGTTGTTGTAGTTGTTGTTTGGGGAAGAAGATGGGAGGAGGTATGGGAAAGGTCCTAAACTCACTACTGATGCCATATAATCACATTCTGGTGCAACGAAGAGTCATAATTAATGGAAACGAGGCCTTAACTGACATAGATTAAGAATAACTAGGAAGATGTCCGAAAGTTGTCTACGTGTGGTGCGGTGGACCTGGGCACGACATTTAATGGGGGAATAAGGGGAAGGTCGGCTCTACTGATTGTTATTTACATGCAATGGGACTAGGGAATGGGGGATTGGGGAAAGTTGGGGAGTATTGGAGAAAATAGGGGAATATTTACAAGCGGATATGGAGGCCAAATTCCATATTCGCAACAATATCATTGAAACCAAAAATAAATGATCGCAGAGAAAAAATGATATTCATTTTTACAGCCATGTAATTCAGCCATTGAAATAAAGGCACAAGCCTTGCACAATCAACATACACATGGAACACATCCTCTGTGTAAACACAGAACGGGCAACACGTAGATGTGGGCGCGAAATGACTCACTAATTTATTAGACGGAATGATCCAGTGTATCATTCGCCACTGGAGATCACCTGTCCTTTTGCTTACCAGCTTACTGTATATTGATTCCCATGCAGGCTCAGATGGGAGTCCTTCCGGCATTAGCCCTTTCCACCTGGCCACTCCATTTAACGGTGAGTTCCCAAGCAGAACTGCAAGACATAAACGATACAGGTCTTTACTACTGCATTTCTGAAAAATGTTTTGTCCCTCACTAATTTGGGGCAAGTCTCCGTGACTAGGCTGTACCAATAAACCAGGAAATTTCCAGTCATTGAATGTCACCAAAACTTCCTGGGTCCATCTTAGTCCAAGTTGGAAGCTTTTCTTTACTATTTCCTTTAGGACTCTTCCGATTATTCTGTTTGCCCATATTCCAGTCATATCAGCTATCTCCTGCACCAACTTCCACCCCCAACCAGAATCATGGCGGAGGTCCAACACTTTGATTATGCCTGCTGTAATAAAGTGTTGATAAAAGTCTCAGCTTCTTGGAATTGCAGGAAAAAGCGGGTTGTAAAAAAGGTGTTCTTCCACAAACATGTTTGTAGCATAGGTTTCCTGCTGGCGACTAGTCGAAAGGCTTTGCCAGGCGTTCAGAAGGCTCAGATAGAATGATGGTTGATGAGATGTGTCAACATGTTGGAGTTGGATTAAGAAAAGTTCAAGGCCGTATCCGAGCCCACTTGCTTTCCACAACATGTGATAGGCCAGAAGTCGGCTTGGCAGTCGTTCTTTGCACATCAACTGCTGTATGGTGCACAGCCGAAAAGCCATGATACGACTTTTTATGTCGATCAGTCCCTGGCCACCTTCAGACAAGGGGCTACATATGACATTTGGTAGCAACCAATGGTGACCACTCCAAAAAAAAATCCACCAGTAGCCTCTGCACTGCCTTTAGTAGTGCCCCCGGCGGCTGAAGGCAGATAAACCTATGCCACAGGGAAGAAGCCACCAAATTATTAACCACTAGAACCCTGCCTTTGTAGGAAAGGTGGGGCAGAGCTCGTTTCCACAGTCCCAATCTTTTTTTGACATGCTCAACAATCCCGTCCCAATTTTTGAGGACGCAATGTGGAGATCCCAGGAAAACCCCAAGGTATTTGACTCCGTCTTCCACCTATTTTAACTTTGTTGGTAGATGCACAGGTGGTACCAGCACTCTTCCAGGTGGAATGTTCTTGAGACAGGGAATCCATAAGGCCTTACTCTTGTCCCAGTTACACTTCAAAGAAGAAGCGAGGCAAAAAATATTTAAACATTCAACAAGTGCTGGGATATCACTCTCCTTCTTAACAACCACACAGACATCATCTGCATAAGCCGATAAACTACTGAAGGACTCCCAGGGGATACAGTCACTCCTGAAATATTTTTCATAAATAAAATTAGGAGTGATTCCATTACCAAGGAAAATAATAACCCAGAAACCGGGCATCCTTGTCTCACCCCTCTTTGAACCTGTACCGGAGAACTGAGTTCGTTATTTATTTTAAATAAACTAAATATATTGTTGTACAACAAAGTCACGTAGGCCCTGAAATTGGCACCAAAGCCACATGCTTCTAGCACACGATACAAAAAAAACATGATCCACACTGTCAAAAGCCCTTTCCAAATCCAGGAATATTATCCCAAAATCTTTTTCCAAGCAATCACATTCCATTAAATCTCTGATCAAAAAAATATTATCATAAATAGATCTGTTTGGGATGCAGTAATTCTGATCATGGTGGACTAAATAAGATTACCGTCTTCAACCGACTGGCCAACACTTTTGACAATATTTTGTAGTCCGTACATAATAACGAGACCGGCCGCCAATTCTTTATGTGTCGTAGATCTCCAGTCTTTGGAATCAGCGATACCACTGCTCTTCTGAAGCTTAGTGGGAGTTCTCCAAGCACCAAGGATGATTCCAGGACATTCAATAATTCAGCGCCCAAAAGGTCCCAAAAAGCCAAGAAAAATTCTGCCGGTAGGCCGTCAATCCCAGGAGCTTTCCCCGAGTCCATTTCAGTTAGGGCCTGCGTTAGCTCAGGCAAAGTAATTGTTGAACCCAGGCACTGACGCTCAGTTAGGGATGAAAGGTGAGAAGTTAAAAATTTCATGGTTTGCTCACAAACATTTTGTTTTGCATAAACCTTTGAAAAAAACTCTAATGCACAACCTTACATCTCCAGGGTTGGCAACCATGTTTCCCCTAATGTCTTGTACAGAGAAAAGGGTTTTGGGTGACTTATTTACAAAATCAATTTGGAAGAAAGATTTACTAGGGGTGTCTAATACCTTTAAATTGTTTATTCTTAATCTGATTAACAGGCCTGCTGCTTTCTCCTGAATCAGCTCTCTCAGTTGAGCCTTCTTTTCAACCAATAACCTGTGGTCTCTTCTGTTATTATCTTTAGCCAGTTTACACTCTAACCGTATAATATCAGCTTCTAAACAAGCCATTGTTATATTTTTTACATCAGTTTCATTTGAAACAAACTGCTGACAAAACACTCTAATCTGAGCTTTTGTGTTATCCCACCATAATGCTAAAGAAGAGAAAGAGGGCTTTTTTGAAAGTTGGATGACCCCAAAAAGCACGGAAGGCGTCTTTAAACAAAGCTTCTTCGAGAAGACTGGTATTGAATTTCCAGTATGCACTTTTGCATAAGGGTTGAGGGAAAAAGAGTCCCATGGTAACTAAATGATGATCAGAAAACAAAGACGGAAAATGATTTGGAGAGATAACCGCATTCCTGAACTCTGAGTTTATGTACCAACGGTCAAGTCTAGCGAAGGTCATTCTCCCATTGACACATCGTCCCCAAGTATACTCAGATTTGTTGGGGGTAATGTAGCCTCCATGCATCTAGCACACCCACTGCCGAAAAATAATTTAACAAATCAGTACTACCTTCGGGATGAGGTTCTGCTGTATTTCGGTCTATACTGGGTTTAAAGGTGCAATTAAAGTCACCCCCCCATGCAAATACAATTATTGAGATCTATCGACTGCATGTGTCGAATTAAAGATGAAAAGAAAGCTCTTCGTTCCACATTCTCACTTGGTGCATAAACGTTGAATAGTGTAAACCGAAAATTATTAATGACCAGTTCCAGTGAAATAAACCGGCCTTTAATCACCTCCTGGAAGAGGCATGACTCAGGTACTAGTCCTGGTCTGAGTAAAAAGGCCACGCCAGCAGAAGAAGACAACAAGTTACTAAAAAAACACTGTCCCTTAAAGAGGCGACACCAGTCTTACTCCACATTTTGAATTATATGGGTTTCCTGGAGTAAGAGTACATCAATTTTCTTGAGCTCAAATAAACTTTTCACCTGAACCTGGCGGTTTTGGTTTGCACCTCCGCCGTTCATATTTAAGGTTCCAAAGGTGATTTTTTTCATGGATTATCAAAAGGCTTGAGCGGTTGTTGCGAAATCTCGCTCCCTGCTTTTGTAACAGCCTTTCGAAGCCGATGAAACAGCGACCTTGTTAAATGAAATTCATCCGGCTTCCTAATTATGTCCTTTGCAGCCTGGATGAATGAAATTAAATCAGGAAAATGATCTTTTACAATCACATTTCGCTGTCGGTAGGTGTCATTTAGAAAATAAATAATAAGTTGAGGGGCTATGGATGAATGATACGATGAAGATTGAGACAACTCAGTCATCTCAACTTCATCATCTGAATCTGACAGATCAGAAACAGCTCCACCCGGGTCACATATATCAGTCTGCGCCGTCCCCATTTTGATTCCAGCCAAGTCCGAAGATTTGCTGGAATGTTCTATTGTGGAGTCATCTTCACTCTGGTACCCGGGACATTCAGCAGGAGCTGAAATCTCTGCTTCACCCTCCTGTAGGGAGATGTTCACTGGCTCAGTTGACGAACCAGTGTCATGATTTAGATCTTGCATTGATAAAGAGGAGCTCGGGGCTGAAACATTTACATTCCGCTCGGTCTCAGCATGTAGTGAAGGTCGCGGCTCACTAATGAGCTCACCAACATCTTTAGTCTCACCATCTACTTTTTCTCCCAAGTTTTCGGTGCTGCCCGATAATGTTTGAGAATTAATTAATTCAGGTTTCTTCTCCCTGGTGTCAATACAGCTTGTGGACACCTGAGAAAGACGTTTAGGGGTGTCTTCACCCACACTGTCTTTATCCAACACTACCTTTTTCAAAGTAATGTTGGAGTTACAAGCACCAGGTGCTCTTCGTTTTTTTTGTCACCACAATAGGATCTTCTTCCATCTCCTCACTGCACGTAGCATCTGCCACAACAGGTGGGTTATCCGGGATTATTTAATTATTTACCGAATCAGCGGTGTTGTCGTTTTCACTAACACGAACAGGAGTATTATCCCGACTCCTCGTGTGCGAGGGAGCGGCGGTAGGAACCGTTCGGGTATTTCGGTTTACTTTGTTTTGTACGTTAGAGACCGGGGTGTTATCTCTTTTACAATCAGTGTCACTATGACCTGCTTCACCGCACCTTACACACGATACCTTCGGACAAAACCTTTTCACGTGGCCAAAAGCTCCGCAATGAAAACATGTTAATGAGGCCGATGACGCATACATCTGGTACTCATGGTTGTTCACCTTTACCTTGAACGTGATGTTTAACCCCGTGTCATCGCCTCGATCCGGAAGCACCATATACACCTGCCGTCTGAAGCTCATCACGTGTTTAACACGTTCATCGTGAGACCGGAGCGGAATCATTGTGATTTTCGACACAACTGTTCCGTATCGGGACAAAACGGACATCAGCTGATCGCAGGTTATAAATGGGGGTACATTAGATATTGACGACCCTCATCGACGGAGTGTCCATAGGCGACGCCAAGACAAAGAGACCTGTCTCTGTGGTTAATCCCACACTGACAACATCGTGAACGAATTTTTCATCGGACACAAATACAACAACTTTTTGATTCATTCTCGACGCTGCTCGTACATTCTCACAACCGATTATTTTCCCCACCGACAAAACAATGTCCTCGGTGGAAGTTTCTTCAGGTGGAACACACACAAATGCATGCTTCCTTGTTAAGTTGTCGAACACCTCTAACCGAGAGCGTGTATTCGCCATCCCAGCGAATTAACACCCCCCACTTGTCCGAACCGGACAAGTAGGTACCAAACCGAAATAGATAAAACTAAAATAAATAATAAACGTGCATTATAAGCACAAAAAGGCTTACAAAGCGTCGTTAAAGCCGGTCGGCCACACCCAAAATGGGTCCGCTCTCAATCCTCTCTCTCTCTCTCTCTCTCTCTCTCTCTCTCTCTCTCTCTCTCGCGCCCCCTGCTGGTCGTTTGCATGCTGGTTGTACTGTCATGGCGTCTGCTTGTGGAGGCCTGTGAGTGCTCTGTGTTGTTGCTCCATTCCCCCCCCCCCCCCCCCCGTTTTCCCCCCCTCTGTGTCCTTGTACCTGTTCGTGGAGTCTTCCTGGTGATTCCCATATACGTTGAGACGGGAGAGAGAGCCGGAGAGCACAGGGTGATCGCTGGTAAGGGTTCGCCGTTTTTGGGCGTCGCCCGATCGGTGTTTGCTCCTTCATCTTAAACCTCTATTTCCTTTTTTTCCTTTCGTTTATCCTTCCTTCAGTTTGTTTTGTTGCCTCCCTTTTCCGAAGTTAGGGAAATCGGAGAGGTCTGATTGCTTCCCATTCCCGGAGTTCGGGTAGGGAAGATTGTATTATATATTCACCCTCCCCGAGTTGGGGAGGGGTTGTAAGTGCAGCTGTTCCAGCATGGCAGCTGCACTATCTCGATTTACGGCCTTTCAGAGCCTGACCCGTAAGCACGGGTTCTTTTGTGTACCTCCGGAACGTGAGGTTAGTGTCGAGGACGTTGTCCTCGCAACCGGTCGTGTTGTCGGGATCGACAAGGTTGTTGCCGCTTCGCGGATGAACAAGCGGATCGTTATTTTTTTGTCCGACGTGGATTGTGTCCCACAAATTGTCGAACAGGGTTTGACAATCGATCCAGATTTATTTGTAATGATTTCCCCACTAGATAGCCCAGCGATAAAAGTCGTGATATCAAATTGCCCCCCATTTGTATCCGACGATGTACTAATTAAAGAGTTGTCCCGATACGGTACCATCGTGTCTCGTATCTCCATGATTCCCTTCGGGTCACGAAACAACGATTTAAGGCACGTGGTTTCATTCCGGCGGCAAGTGTTTATGATTTTAAAAAATTCCCAGAAGGATTTAAACCTTATAATAAAATTAAAACATCAACAGAACGAATATACAGTGTACGTGTCCACCAACGTTCTAAAATGTTTTGGCTGCGGACAATTTGGGCATGTTAAGCATGACTGCCCCCGAAAAGAGAATTCTCCACAAGTGCAACCTCCCCTCCGAACCGGGAATAAGCAACCCCCCCACCTTCCCACCACCGGTCCAAACCCTCCCACCACTGACCCAAGCCCTCCCACCACCGACCCAAGCCTTCCCACCACCGAACCAAACCTTCCCACCACCGAACCAAGCCCTCCCGCCGCCGAACCAAGCCCTCCCACCACCGACCCGAACCTTCCCACCATCGACCCAAGCCTTACCACCACTGATCCCAATCTGTCCACCACCGACCCAAACCCTCTTACCACCAATCCAAACCCCCCCGCCGTACCCCCCTCCCCTCCCCTTGAAACAGGGGCCCCTCCCTCTACTGAAGGATCTAATTGCAGCCATCTCCTGTTAACTATAGATCTCACCCCCCAGGCGACATCGTCCAATCACAGCTTGTTGCCTGCTATAACTGATCCTACCTCTCCCGCCGTGGTAGCCGATGGGATCCCCCTCCCGATGATCACGTCCTCCCTCCCCCCCCCCCTCCCCCCAAACCCTTGCAATCTCTTCCCACTAACCAGGACGAGTTTCAATTAGTCTGCCCAAAAGGGAAAAGACATCTGCAAACAACAGATGAAAACGGTCACCTCTTTAAAAAACCTACAACTGAAAACCGACAGGCCCTCCTCTCTGGCCTAGATTTGTCCCTCGTCACAGAAAATCGTTTCTCGGTATTGGAGGACATAGATGTGGATGAATCCTCGCCCTTGTCTACTGACCTAGAAATTGATATGGTTGAACCACAAAAATTAGTACCCCCCCCCTCCCCCCCCCCTCCCCTGAAGATGGCTCATTTCTCTCCCTCCCCGTCCCCCCCCTCTATGGACTATGCCCCATCCGATAACGTGGAGGGATGTGATGACGGTGAGGAGATAAATGATGAAAACCAGTGTGACACACCATCTGAGCCATCTGATATAGATGACTCTGTTAGTGAATGTGGTAGCCTTAAGGAAGAAGAAATCCCTCCAATCCCTCCCTCCGAGATAAAAAGGTTTCTTAAGGACACATTCCGAAAAAGGAATGTTGTAATAGAAACCTTTTTTCCGGAGCTACCTGATTTTATACATTCCGCTAAACTGATGGTAAAACGGCCCCACGTTTTTAATTTCAATTCCTCCCAACGTCACCGTTTAAAGAAGTGGTTGCAAAAAGCTAAGAATGAACTGCTATCAAAAAATTGAGTGGTGGTCACTCCTCCTTATAGCTGTAATGAGTTTTTCCATTTGTAGCCTGAATATTAACGGAGGATGTAGCTCTGTCCGTAAAGTTCAAGTAAGGGATTTTTTATTGCAGAAGAAAGTTGACATTGCCCTCTTACAAGAGACCCATGCCAACGACTGCTGTGTCGCAGAGTGGTGTAGGCTCTTCCCCGGCCTGTCCTTCTTTAGTAACGGTGACTCCCGCAAAGGCGGTGTCGCAATAATTCTTAGCCCCTCCTTTTCGCCTTCATCGCTTAAATTCGACGAAATACACAAGGGATCCCTAGCATCCCTAGAATTCCACTACTATGGAAAATTCTATACTATTTTTAATATCTATGCCCCAAGTACGCCTGTAGCTCGGCGAGTTTTTTTTAATGACCTTGGGACACACCTAACGTCCCTCGACAGTCAAAACGCCCTAAAAAACCAAGACAATCATGTTTGTATTGGTGGAGATTTTAACTGCACCCTCCAACCCCAACTCGACAGGAACAGTGCAGAGCCCCATCCTGCCTCCACAATCCCTCTCACCAAATTTTTAAAACAAATGAATTTGACAGATATATGGCGGGTACAGCACCCATCAATCAGGCAATACACATGGTGTCGATGTATTCAGGGTAATATTGTACTTGCTCGCTTGGACAAGTTTTATATTAATCCTCCACTTGAACGCCTCGTTCTGTCATCCAAAATTTGCCCATCAGGATTCTCGGACCACAGCGCAACATTTCTCAAAATTTCTGCCCCCTGCCCGAAACACAAGAGTGCTTTTTGGAAATTTAATAACAACTTACTTGATGATAGTACCTTTAAGGACATTTTTCCGGAAATTTGGAATATTCTGGTTGCCTCCCAAGGGAATTTCTCAAACCTCAGACAATGGTGGGATAATGCCAAAACGCACATCAGACTGTTCTGCCAACAATATCGTGCGTATGGTGTTCAAGAGGAAAGAAAAACCACAACCTTACTTGAAGATGAAATCCTGGAATTACAGGAACAGCTTCAGGGAACCGCAAGTGTGAGCTACCAGGGAATGAGGCAACAAATCCATGGAAAAACGGCCTTACTGAATTCCATATCCGAAAGGCGAGCACAAAATGCTTTATTGCGCCTGAAGATGAGGTACATACACGACCTTGATGCTCCAACTAAATTCTTCTTCAGCCTTAAAAGGGGGGCCTCTTCGTCAATGATTACACGCTTGCTCCATGATGGGGAACTCCTTTATGAAGATGGCAGAATCAGGGAATGTGCCCGGAAACATTTTAAACAACGGTTTATGCGGCATGACATTAACCAGGATGCAATATCGGAACTTGTTTCTAACCTTCCAACATTGGCGGAGGATCAGAAGCAGCAGTTGGAGGATCCTCTTAGGTTACCTGAGCTCACCGCTGCCTTGAAGGCCTTGGAACCTGATAAAGCTTCTGGACTGGATGGGCTGACAAGTGAATTTTTCCAGTTTTTTTGGGACACCATTGGACCTCACCTACTGCGGGTATTGAATGAATGTTTAGAGGATGGACAACTGCCGTGGAGTTGCCGGAGAGCAGTCACCACCTTAATTCCTAAGAAAGCGGACACTCAACTTATAGAGAACTGGCGTCCTATTTCTGTTTTATGTACGGATTATAAAATTTTAGCCAAAGCCTTGTCTAATCGAATGAAACCTTTTATGAATGTACTAATAGGAGAACATCAA
This sequence comes from Myxine glutinosa, assembly GCF_964187855.1. NCBI lineage: Eukaryota > Metazoa > Chordata > Myxini > Myxiniformes > Myxinidae > Myxine > Myxine glutinosa. Next base: position 29,224,859 of record NC_136269.1, on the reverse strand, counting down.
TCCTTTTGTATTCCTGGACGTACTATTTTTAATAATATCTTTCTTATCCGTGATACCATTCGGTTTTGTAACAATTTTAATATGAATGTTGGTCTGTTTTTTATTGACCAAGGAAAAGCCTTTGACTGTATTGACCACATGTACCTTTTTAGAGTTTTAGAGAATTTTGGGTTTGGACCTATTTTTATCTCGTACGTTAAACTTTTGTATTGTAATATATCCAGTGTTCTTAAAATTAATCAAGTATTGTGTAGCCCCATTGCTGTACAACGGGGAGTACGGCAAGGTTGCCCGCTATCTGGACTTTTATACTCTCTTGCCATCGAACCTCTTCTGCTCCAATTACGTACGCACATTTCTGGCTTCACTGGATCAATTCTTACCACACCGCTAAAAGTCTCTGCCTATGCAGATGATGTCTGTATTTATATAAAAAATAGTACTGACGTCACTGCGGTGGCTCAGGCACTAAAAACATATTGTCAGGCTTGTTCAGGCCAGGTAAACTGGAAGAAGAGTGAAGCCCTTTGGATAGGACCTGGAGATTGCCCGCCAATTGTCCTACCAGGAGGAGTGAACTGGCAGAAAAGTGGCATTAAATACCTCGGTATTTTCCTCGGAGACAACACCTTTGAGCAGCAGAACTGGGTGGGATTACCAGACAAGGTAATGGCAAAACTGGCCCGCTGGAAAGGACTTCTTTTCCAACTTTCGTACCACGGAAGAACTCTCGTCATTAACAATCTTGTCGCCTCTATGCTATGGCATAAGATGATATGCCTACAACCGCCTGGGAGCCTTCTTATTACACTGCAAAAGAGCATTGTCGACTTTTTCTGGAGCGGGAAACACTGGCTCCAACCCCCCGTGGCATACTTGCCACTCGCTGAAGGTGGCCAAGGTCTTATTGATATCCGCAGCCGGATTATGGTCTTCCGGCTTCATATCGTGCGCCAACTTGTATATGGAGATGAAGCCCTACTCTGGAGGCCTCTGGCTAACTGCATATTACAGCTCACATGCAAGCTGGGTTACGACCGAGAACTTTTCTTGATGAACCCTCATCAAATCGATTCATCCTTGCTGCCCACCTTTTACCAAGGGGTGATGAACGCCTGGCAAGCCCTGTCCTTTTCCCGTGAAATGGCAACATACAACATGGAAATGTTGTTGAACGAGCCCCTATGCTACAACCCCTTCCTGGAAAACAGCTTGAATAATAGGGGACTCGTTCAACGTTTTGTTGATGCCAAGCTGCTGCGAGTGAAAGACCTCATGACAGAGTCTGGGAGCTGCCGGCTGAGTGCTGCCGCTGTGGCACAAAAAACCGGAATAAAATCTGTCAGGATCATCTCTCGGTTCCTTCAAGGGATATCCACAACGTATCGTAATACCTGCGAGGAACTTGGCCCTTCCCCCGAGGAAACAGCGGGTGACTTCCCCAAACTCCTAGTCTTCAGCCCGCCACTTAATCTGTCCCCTGGCCTGAACAGCCCTGATGATACTGCATTATCCCTTCCCGCCTTTCCAAAGAAAACTCTGTACAACGCGTACGTTAAAATTTTATACGCAAAAACATTTTCTGAGCACCCGAGGCTTCGATGGCGGGATGTTTTACCCCCAATACCACCCAATTGCCCCAATTGGCGAAGTTTTTATCTCTTGCCTACTCCAAAGTATGTTGGAGATATTCAATGGAAACTTGAACACTGGATTTTACCTTATAATGTTTTACTGAACCGGTTTTCTACTGCTAACTCTAATCTATGCCCTTTCTGTGCATCCATTGAAACCCTACCGCATATATACCTGGAGTGTGAACGATTGCAACCTCTTTTTACATTCCTTCAGGAACGCTTTGTGAAGCTTGGTTCCCTCTTCAATCACAATGTTTTTATTTATGGTGTTTTAGGACCGTCTTCCCTTAGGAATGTGGTTTTAATGAATTTTTTAATTAGCCAGGCCAAGTTTGCAATTTATAAATCCAGGAAGAAAAAAATGGGAAACGCTTCTGACTCGTCATGTGATGTACTGCTCACCCTTAAGGCTCTTGTAAATGCAAGACTAAAGCTAGAGTACCGGTTTTTTAAAATGAACAAGAATTTAACATGTTTTAAAGAAAAGTGGGTTTTTAATGATGTCATATGCACACTTGATGATGATGACTTGAAAATAACCTTTCCTTGAGACCATTTTATTGTGTTTTGTTTCCTTGTGACTGAACATAACTGATTTTTTGTACTCTTGTAATAAAAGGAAGAAACAGTCAGTCTCTCTCTCTCTCGAAGACAAAGGTGTAGAAAGGATGAAAACAAAACGCCAAAGTACACAGGATGGAAAAGGAGAGGGATGGGAGGGCAGGAGAGGAGAAAATCGCACAAAGGACTCACCACAACACAGAGCAGTTGCTCACAGCGGCCATGACGCCACACCCAAATCGCAACAGCCGACAGGGGGAGAGAGAGAGAGAGAGAGAGAGAGAGAGAGAGAGAGAGAGAGAGAGAGAAAGAGAAAGAGAAAGAGAAAGAGAAAAAAAAAGAGAAAGAGAAAGAGAAAGAGAAAGAGAAAAAAAAAAAGAAAGAGAAAAAAAGAGAAAGAGAAAGAAAGAGACTCACTGTTTCATCTCATATTAGAAAAAATACAAAACACACAAAGAAAGTATGAACAAGAATGCGACACACAACCTGTGACAAAATCCAGTAATGGGTCGATTGGGAAGCGCTCATTTAAAGCACTCTTAAAGGATGAACAGCGCGATTGGGAAACACACATTTAATGCGCTATTAAAAGATTACCTTGACACCTCTTATCCCTACCACCCTCCCCACAGTTATATCAGAACAAGCTGATTCGTCATACTATACGTCATACGGACATACAAAGTTTTTCCAAGATGGCGCCTGTACCACGTGACCTATGATGTCATAATAATCATTAAAATATCCTACAGGAGAAGGCCCTCCTATGGTGAAAATTTTATGTCAATCGGACCAATGGTTGCCGAGAAAATTATTTTTTTAAATGCAGACACGGTACACGTACAGCACAAGGCACACGGCACACGTACGCAACTGAATGCTTAACAGCTCTTTTCGCTTCACGAGCGCAGGGTAACTATGGTACATTATATATGCACGTAAGCTGTATGCATGTTTTTGCTTCATGTATGCACATCGTGTTATTACGGCGTAGCCCATAGGGCAAAGCCATCTGGAACAGTATTTGTCTGTATGTATGTATGTATGTATGTATGTCCCCTCAAACGTATACCAATCAGAGCTGAGGATCTGGTCACATGACAGGGTGATGTGATTACGTCTGATGTCATTACGGTGGCTGACTCTCCACACACCGCCATTTTGATTCATATGCCGTTCAAGCCGAACATATCGTCAAACTTGTCATATATCACAATCGGCATCGGCGTTACATCTCTTCCAACAAAATGCTACGTATCCAACTCTGGTGGGATATAATCTAGATTGCAGTAGATTTTCCCTCAATTTTGTAAGTAAAACTTACCTCACGGACGTCGGGATGCCTCCAAATTTATTTGTTTAATGCTCTAAACAGCATTGATGACTGTTTAAAAAGCTAATGATGTGTGTTTGTGGTTTATAATATTTTACAAGCCCAGCTACACCACTTAGACTTTCGGTCTTGTTTTTTTCTTATTATTTTCGGCACCGAAACATGTCATTATACACCGCCCAAATAAATGAATATTGAACTGAAACTTGGTAGGATTGAATCAGCCTGTCATCCTTGCAATACATGTCGCATTGTAAAGCAATTCTCGTTCTTGTTTTTAATGCCTTTTGGCCAGCAATTTTCAAACAGCTTTTATGGCCTACCTCAGGAAGTACAAACTATCATTGGATCACCGTTTTTTTTATTTTTAAACCTCCATTTAATGGCAGCATCCCTTATCATGATGCGCTCCCTCTGGCAATCCCTCTGAACTACATTAACTGATCGGCTATCAGGGTTTTCCCAGCAAAAACAATTTGGAATATAAAATGTCTTTGTACCTAAATACTGAATTGAGTCGAATCACTGATGGTCGAAATGCCCTTTCCATCCACCACGACATATATACAGACTTGGCATTTAATATGGAATATTTTTTTTGTGGGGGTGAACTTACTTTTCAAGATGTCTTTGAACCAAAAGTTCATTGGAATTATGTTGAAATTATTCTAGATTTTGTTAATGTGACCTTTAAAAGAAACAAAAACCACATTTGACATTTCGAAACAAATAAATTGATCCTTGAAAGTGATGTAAACTGATATCGAACTCAATTCATGGACAGTACTGTGTTAAACTTCTGTACGTTTTCCAGAAGTATCTCTTTATTTTGCACATTAGCCAAAAATTTTTTTAACAAAAACAAAAGTTAAATTACGACTGGGATTACGGTCAGTAAAATTACAGTTCAGTACTTCGTGTAACCCTCACGAGCATTCAGGAGAGCACGTACACGTTGAGGCATGCTGTTCACGAGATTTGCCAAGGTTTGGACAGGAATCGCTTGCCATGCAGTGACAATAGCCTGCTGCAATTCACGCGCAGAGGTCGGCTGCTGGTCCAAGTGGTTGATTTGACGCGTTAATTCTGCCCACAAGTTCTCTATCGGATTCATATCCGGGGACATGGCAGGCCACTCCATATGCTCTACACCACGGTCAGCAAGAAAGTGTTGGATCATGCGAGCACGATGAGGCCGTGCATTGTCATCTTGGAAGACAAAGTTTCCTCGAAAGGCTGCACGAGCAAATGGAAGCAATGTTTCTTCCAGAAAAGCCCTGTACTTGAACTGGTTCAGGTTTCCATTCAGAACAACCAGGTCAGTTTTACCCCCTGCATGGAAAGCAGCCCAAACGGTCACCCCACCACCTCCAGCTTGGACTCTTGGCACTATACAATCTTTGTTGTAGGCTTCATGCACTTGTCTGCGCACTCGGACGCGGCCATCTTGACGATAGACCAGAAATCTAGACTCGTCACTGAAGATCACGTGATTCCAGTGTCCTTGCTGCCATTGACGGTGCTCTCTGGCCCACTGCAATCGGCGCTGGCGGTGTTGTCTGGTCAGGCGTGGCTTTCTCAGGGGACGCCTGGCACGATAGCCTGCTTGAACCAGTCGTTGGTTGACTAGCCTTCTGGATACAGGCACATTTGTCAGTTGCTGCCACTCAGCCCTAAGCCGATTAGCTGACTTGGTACGGCCATTGCGGACTAACCGGTGCAGCTGGCGATCATCCCTCCTTGTGGTTCTGCGGGGACGTCCTGGCCTCGGTATTGGAGTAGGGACACCCCTCTGAGCATTTCGTTTCAGGATCTTTGACACCTGACCTTGAGTGATGCCATACTGCCGAGCAATAGCACGCTGTTTCATGCCGTAATTTCGTAAAGCCACCACTCCATGACAAACAGCATTGTCGGGTTGACGGACCATCTCCAGAGGAAGCAGCAATAACTTTTGGAGATGTGCAGCAGTTGTTTTCCACTAATACAGAACGCAACAACCCTTGTATACCCGACTGTGAAGCCAATCATCAAATGCACCTGTCCGTACATTTTGCCACGCCACTTGTGATATAATCTTGTTGTTGACTTCTTGCTGCGACAGACAATCAGTGACATGGTTCTTTTAACAAATAAATCACCAAAGTGTAAAAGAAACTCACCAGATTGATATACTGAGTTAAGAAAGTAAACCCAAGTCAAGAAAAAAAAAAATTCCATATTAAATGCCAAGTCTGTGTATATATATATATATATATATATATATATATATATATATATATATATATGCAACAACCATTTATAAGTGTCCGCTGACTCTACCCTTACCACCCTTGCAGGGAGACCATTCCTTGCATTCACCACAATGAGTGAAAGACCCCTGCCTCACTGACCACAATCCAAACCCTCCTCTTCTTTACTCTTAAACTGTGGCCCCTTAATTGTCCTGTCACTATTCATTTTGCTGAAAATCTCATCTGCACTTATTTTGAATGTTCCCTTCATTATCTTAAACATTTATATCAGATCCCTTATAATCACATCATTTCTAATGTGACATCCTGTCTCTTTCAGCCTCGTAATTGCCTGTCTGTCTAGATTTGGTGATTTCATGTTGACGTTCAAATAGCTTTCCAGTTGTTCACTAGGAGGATGCTCTGCCCCTTTCTCTTAGCTGACCAGGACAGTGTGACCTCCAGTGCCGAATTGCTGCTCATTGTTCGATTTTAAGTGTGTTGTGAGTACGCTACTGTATTTTGAATATGCTGAGCATCCCAGCCTAACTTTTAAGCATATCAGGCCTATCAGGTTATGTTATTGCAACCTTAGAAAAACAAACATGGGATCTGTGTTCCACAAAATACAGGTTGTTGTTCGAAAGATCCATATTCAGAAATAAAGGCACCACTACTGCTTTACTGGCAAGGCACGTTTCAACGTTTTGATCACTGAGTGATGTTCACCCGTGACTTTGCAGGCTTCATATGCCTGGTGTTTACCTACCCTCCCAAGTTGGAGGGATAGTACGGTGATACATGGCGTCGTTTTCATCATCGCCTTTTTACCAAGGCAATGATAGTAGGTCTCACCATCTACATATTGCAGTCACATGATGCCCTCCCCTCCCTCTTCCCTTGGGACGATATTAACGCTTGACACACGATATACCTGCACAGTCCCATAACGTCAGAGCTTTTATACAGAAATAGGGCACATGCATTTCTCTGAAATCAAAGGAGAATTCAAGCTGGGCTCGATAAATACATCTCAGCCACTTTATTCTCTTGGGTCCCATCAATTTATTACATATGCAAATGTGGTGGAAATAGAATAAATCGTTTAAATTACTATGTTAATTGGTTGTGAATATCTTGCTTCAAAATCCAATAGATAGCCCAGGTAAAAACATTACCCATTTGTCAACTTTGATGTTTCCAGCTCTTACCATCCCTTCAAATGATTCTGTACTTCTATACATATCGATAAAAATCGAGTCTTTGTTGGTTTCTCTCGAGGAGTTCATTTGGAGCGAGCTGTCAGCCCTCCTGGCAGCTCCTTCATGGTGCTTATCTTATCCCACATTGCTGGTGAAATCCAAATTCACGCGGTTCATTTTTAGGTCATCTCATCTCGATTCTGGAAGAGATTAACTTATAAAATGGGTCGTGATGTCTGGATGTCTGTCCATCTGTCTGTCCATCCGTTAGCTTTTTGCTGTTTTCCTTATTTATCAACCAATTGCTCTGAAACCCAATACAGCCCTTCTACTTGATGGTCTGCAAGTCCGCTCGGCCTTAGAATTTTCAATTTCGCATCAGGGGGCCTCCCAGGGGATCAGGAGTCTTCCATGGGGGTTCCCGCAAATCATCAGAGGTCTGAACTACAACCTCAAGAGATGATGGTCACCCCTCTCTAGGCTATTCTTGTCATCTACCTAATGTTCACCATGCATTTTCTTTCGAGTGCTGTTAGTTTCCACATCTCCTTTGATCTTTTTGTCCCCCGTCGCACAGTGGAGCGAAAGGGGGACTATGGTTTTCCCCTCCGTCCGTGTGTCCGTCCGTCCGTGCGTGCGTGCGTGCGTGTTTGCGTGCGGGCGTGCGTGCGTGCGGGCGTGCGTAAGCGAAGGACCGCATTCGAATTTGGTGTGTGGGTGCAACCCACGTCAAAATCCAAGATGGCCGCCGCCATGTATGTCTGATGCCATGTATGTCTGAACCTTGTGAGATGAATATCTTGAAAAATAAGCGAAGTACCAACTTATAATCTGGTGTGTGGGTGTATCTAGGCACAAGCAAGAAGGCTGTTTAAAATTGGGTCACCACGTCAAAATCCAAGATGGCCGCCGCCATGTATGTCTGAACCTTGTGAGCGAAATATCATATCATAGCATGTTTTCTGCGTCTTCCACTTTGTCAACTCACATCACTTCACCGACGGGGGACCTAGGCGTAACGCTTGTTTTTTCTCTTTAGGCCACTGTTTATGTATTATGTTATACGAGTGAGGGCACCCATGGGAATCCCACGGGCATGGACGTGTGTGACATTTGGACATCTTCATTTAGATGCTGCACATTCATTTTTACAAAATGGTTACTGGCAATTTATCAGATCCACAAATGATGTAATCTACACAATGTATTTACTTCTGATAACATGTAAATGCATGTGTGTGCACATGGGAAATACAGTTTGAAATGTGTCATTACACCTAATGTAAAATGTGACTTCAAGAGCTCAAATCCTCTCTCTCCCCGCTCCCATCCCTCCCACATCACGCACACTGCACCGGGGAGTGGATCACCCACAGGGGAGTGTGTCACACATGGGGGAGTGGGTCACACACAGGGGGGGGGGGGGAGGGGTCACACACATGGGAGTTGGTCACACACGGGGGCGTGGGTCACATACAGGGGAGTGGGTCACACACGGGGGGTGGGTCACACAGGGGGGTGGGTCACACACATGGGAGTGGCTCACACATGGGGGAGTGGCTCACACATGGGGGAGTGGCTCACACACAGGGGAGTGGGTCACACACGGGGGAGTGGGTCACACACGGGGGAGTGGGACACACACGGGGAGTGGGTCACACACGGGGGAGTGGGTCACACATGGGGGAGTGGGTCACACACGGGGGAGTGGGTCACACATGGGGGAGTGGGTCACACATGGGGGAGTGGGTCACAAACAAGGGAGAGGATCACGATGTTCATTGGTGGTCTTGTTCTGTTCCCTCATTCTTTTATTCATTTTGAAGATGGCAGTTATAAATGACCCTCATGCAACTCATTGAGACAGCGCTGACATAAAGAAACAGGAATGACCACCCACATACCCCACATTACGCAACTTTGAGCTAAAGACAGCTCGGATATGGGAGTCTGGGGGTCCTCCCCCAGGAAATTTTTAAAAATTGATCGTCACAAATGGCATTTCATGTGTTCTTGGAAGTTTCTGCAGTTCCTTGCGTTCTTCCCTGTTCCAACAGTTCAGCAGATTCGCGATGACTAATGGCCAGATAGCCGAACTGGTGAAACGACTTTCCCAGCTCTTCCTTCTGCGATAAATTGATGAATTTTGTGTGTGTGTGTGTGTGTGTGTGTGTTTGTGTGCATGTCTGTGTGTGTGTGTGTGTGTGTTAATGTCTGTGTGTGTGTGTGTGTGTGTGTGTGTGTGTGTGTGTGTGTGTGTGTGTGTGTGTGTGTGTGTGTGTGCCTGTGTGTGTGCGTGTTTGTGTATGTGTGTTTGTGTGTATATGTCTGTGTGTGTGCATGTCCGTGTGTGTGTGGCATGTTTTTGTGTAGTTCTACTGGAGCTTTCTGATGTGGAATTTCTGATTTGTGTAGTTCTTCCGAAATAATTTTTATGATCTCCTGAGTTAATTAGGCTAATTAACTACAAATAATCCAGAAGAATTTCCTTGACGAAATTTATGTGACGAAAGCATGGTTTTTTTTACCGTCACACTTGGAGTGTTTTATAATAAAGCAAAAGTGATTTAAAACCTCTGAGCGTTGGTAGGCTGCCTGGAACGTTCCTTATTCAAAATAATCTGGACACGAGGGCCATTCCAGGATATTCATAGCTTATAATTTATTATCAAAAATCCGAAGGGGTGGGGGGGGGGTGCGCACCCCTGCACCCTGCCCTCCCCTCCCCCTCTGGATCCACCAGTGCAGGATCACGAAGTACAGCAGCGAACCAGATTCACTCTGTTCCAACATGAACACCTCGACCTCATCTGCAGGTTCGGCACCAGCCTTTGGAGAACAAAGCTCCGCCCCTCTCCCCACGTGCAGAGTACCTAATTGTAACTTTTTATTGTGACTATGTCTAAAGAATGAAACATTGCGACTATATAAAGAATATAGCTCAAATGGAAAAGTCCCTGGGAAAAAAGTTATGGGTGGTGTATAGTCCAGCGAAAAACAAAATTACTCTTTTCGTTACAGCATACAAAATGATATCTTTTTAATTAAAGATTTCAAATAAACGTATTTAAAGTGTATGTGCACTTCAATTAATTTAAGAGCAGGTTGGACAACATTGGTCCTTCTCTCATCTAATGTTACCCTGATTTCCCAACAAACATGCACACCTCACAATAAATTATGTTCAATTTATGTCAAGTAGTGGGATATATACAAACCCCATCGATGGAATGAATGGAAGTTTAAACAGGATTACCTTTACTTCCGTATAATAATGATGAATGATGATGATAACTAATGATGATGATAATAAGAAGGAAGAAATATATCTCGGCAAATTCCAGTGTGTGTTATTTGGGCGGTGTATGCGTTAACTTTCATTGAATTTTCTTCCCGTTTTTTTTGCAACCGAGTCTAAAACAATATATCTCGGCAATTTCCCATCTGTGTTATTTGGGCGGTGTATGCGTTAACTTTCATTGAATTTTCTTCCCGTTTGCAACCAAGTCTAAAACAATATATCTCGGCAATTTCTCGTCTGTGGCGATACGTGAACGAAATTCCGCCCCTCTCCCCACATTGTAGACTTTTTATTGTGACTACGTCTAAATTAAACATTTCATCATAACGACTGTCATCAAATGGAAAATTCCGCTGTGAATTTTCCTATATCTCGGTATTTTCCCGTCTGTGTTATTTGGGCGGTATATGATATATCGTCCAGCAAATTTCTAATATATCTCAGCAATTTCCCGTCTGTGCATGAATTTTCTCAATTATTGCTGAAACCGAGTCTAAAACCATCGATAACTAGAACAATGTGACTGTGTCGCCAATATGCCTCCGCATTGTCCCACAATGGGTAGATGCCATCACTCTGCATATGTATGGGTAGCGGATCACGTTTGTGAAGTTTCGTGGTGATCGGATAAGGTTCGTTTTTCTATCCAAGATGGCTGCCAAACCACGTGACCTATGACATCATTTTCAAACTATATGCAACAGTGCTGTTTGATGATATTTGTAAAATTTCGCATCGATAAGGTGAGCGGTTTCAGAGATATAATCATTTAATATTTTCCTTCAATCCAATATGGCTGCCAAACCATGTGACCTATGATGTCATAAATTTAATATTTCAATACAAATGGGTCATAGATCATGTGCATGCAATTTCACAATTTTAGGATAAGGAATTTGATTAAAACATTTTTGGCTGGTGTACCACTTCACCTATGATGTCATCATTATCATGCTTTTGTTCCGCATTGGGAGTACTTGACAATGTGCCAAGTTTCAAATTTTTCCAATCAGCAGTTTCCGAGAATTTTTTTAATTATTATTTGTTTTTAATCCAAAATGGCTGCCATACCACATAACCTATGATGTCACAATTATCACAAAGACATTCTGCATGGGTGTCACTCCTACCCTGAAAGTTTCGTCTCAATCGGACACATGGTTGCTCAGAAAAACGAGGTTTAGCCCGTACGGACAGACAGGTGGACAGAAGAACGGACGGACGGACGGACAACCCGAAAACATAATGCTTCCGGCAACTTTGTCGGCAGAGGCATAAAAATTAAATCAGATGGTGAATTAGTCAAGATAAAGCCATGAGAGAGTCTCGATGGTCTTTTTACAGGCCTTCGAAAATGCATTTTGTTCTATAAATGGTAATTTTCATCGAATTTTCTTCCAGTTTTTTGCAACCGAGTCTAAAACCATGTTAGCGACTGTGAAAAATGAAATCAGATGGTGAATTAGAGTCGAGATAAAACTGTGAGAGAGAGTAAGAAACAGCGGGCCTAACAAAAGAGGCCTCGAAGCTTTGCGAGGAAACAAAATGGTGGATATTTGTTTTTGAAGCCCCTCCCACAGACAAACAGACAGAATCACCTACGGAGAATATTATATAGAAGATGCTTTATATTTGAATGCTTTGTTTTGCCTTCTTACCGATTTGCTTATCATGTTGTATAACATGTGAGTCAATCAAAGGCGTGTGTGGATGCTACTTTAATATAGTATCCCTGACAATCTACTTTATTATTGTACCCAAGCGGCTTTAAGCACAGCTTGAAGCTCACCCAATCTTAGGTACAGATTGACAATGTTGTTGAATTTGATAGTAAAATTTTTATGTCCAATTTAACCACAAGCTGATTTTGTACCTTGAATGTGCATTCTGTCTAAGTTAGAGATGATCTACTCGTATAGATTATTAACCGCCAGTCCTAGGATGGTGCTGGTCTGCGGAAGGAAAGCTACCAGTTTGTGGTGTAATGTCAGAAAGGTTCACACCCAAAATAACATAAATTATTGCCATGCAACTGCAAGCGACGCCCGGTGAATTCAATCGATTAGGGGCAGTAACAGACTAACAGTTCGCTAAGAGGATCAACTCAGTAGAGGTGTAAGTAAGTTCAACGAGTACCTCCCAAGGTCTCAGCTCAATTCCAAAAAAATCCCCCTTCTTTGGTTTGGTGTGTAATGAGAACGAATTGATTTTGGTGAAGATCTGGATCTGGAAACTAATTTTTAACTCACCTGGAGCGTAACGAGCCTATGGGATGGCTCGAGGCTCGTCTGTCCGTCAGTCCGCCAACACTTGCAACATCTTCTCTGAAACTGCTGATGGGATTGTGAACAAACTTGGCTCAAATTATATTTGTTATGTTGCAACTCAAGTTTGTTCACGGCATTAAGACAACCGGGGACTAAGAGGACATACGGGTTTCAAAGTGGGTCCAGGTTTGCCCCCCAAAATAGGTATTTGCTTTTTTCTCAGAAACTACACAAGCAATTCCGATGGAACTTGACCACAACCTTCATCACCCGTGATGTACCAATGTTTGTTCACGGCATTATTGGGGTTGGGGTCTGAGGGGGAGGGGTGCACCCCAAAGTGCCACATGTTGGCTATGAGAGTAGAGGAAGTCATTAAGCAATGTGTGGAGTTGGCCTTGGTTGCCATAGGCAGGGAGCTTGTAGAGTGAGGCGGGATGTCAGACTGTATGAAAAGCACGAGATTTGTCCAGAGAGATCTCATGTCTGCCATTGAGGGCCTCCATCCATTGTTGGGTGAGTAGAAGCAGCATCAAAGCTCTGAGTGAGTTTGTTAGTGAGTTATCAGATGAACTGTAATCTATATACCCCTTTGAGGTTCCACATTGTTAAATGCTCTTTCTTGTTTCTTCGCTTGTTTGTTTCATTTTTGCCGTTGCTTTTCTGCAACGCTTAGTTTATGTGAGTGAACAAGTAAACAGGGAACCAGTTTGAACAAACCAAAGCTTGTTGGTCGTTAAAATACGTCAGCTGTACTTCGATTGTTTATCCGAGATTGTTTATCCCCAAAATAAATAGCAAACCATAGTTATTGAGAAAATGCTTGCGTTCATCGTTTTCTGTGCCACATCCGTTGATGCCACCTCACCGAATATCCAGTTGTGGAGTTCGTCCAACAGATGGCGTGGTCGTGACACTCAATGAAACAGGCTTTTCACTTTCGATCAAAATGCATCTCTTCATGGCGATTGTATTTTCCACCTACCTAACCTCGTGGATAAAAGCGTTGTAATCCGTCCGTTAAGTTGTTTGTTTCTGAATGACTTTGACATTACATAAAATTCCAAAATAATAATTTGGTTACATTAAAGTTGAACATTGTTGTCGGTCATGAACGTAAAAATATAGTTTTCCTTTTTGTTTCTTAATATTTTGCTTTGAGAAAACTCAAGAAATGTAATCGGGAAGATGATCATTGATTACCCTACTGATTCTTTTTTAATCATCATGCCATCATTTTGAGTAGTTTTGGAGGAACATGCAAGATGCAACCCAACAACAAAAGGAAACCATGCTTCATTGGCATTAAAATGTTCAAGTCTAGCGGAGCTGCCCAGACTAAAGAGGAGTTTAATATAATGTACAATAAGTGTTTGTAGTTGATGCTGATGTAGCAAACTCTTTACAGAAAGTCGGTGCTGCTGAAGTAGTTTCTTGGAAAGGGTTATACAGGGTGATTTGCCATTGCCTTCCCAGAATTATTTGTCTGTGCTCCATCCTTTTAAATGCTGAGTTTCGAGCAAGGAAGCAGCACATACCGTTTTTCGGCCAGGATTTGAACCACGGACTTCCCAGGCTTACAGCGGATGCTCGAACCATTACGCCACCGAGTCTGGTTATTTGTAGTTACTTCTATCATATGCTCATCCTGAAGAATGATTTAAATACAACGATGAGGGCCTGAACCTCAATTGAAAACAGGTTTTATTGGACCATGATAACATACATAAGCCTAAGCTACTCATAAACCTTTGTTTTTTCGGCGTAGCCCATCGGGCGGGCGGAGCCGTCGAGAACAGTGTTGGCCGTCTGTATGTATGTATGTATGTATGTCCCCTCAAACGTATAACAATCAGAGCTGAGAATCTGGTCACATGACAGGGTGATGTGATTACGTCTGATGTCATTACGGCAGTACGGCGGCTGACTCTCCACGCACCGCCATTTTGATTTATATGCCGTTTGTGCCAAACATATTGTTGAACCTGTCATATCTCACAATCGCCATGCTCTACCTTTACGTTTTTCATTCAGTGTGAAACACAAACAAACCGATTGTTAAAATGACCATGAAATATCGAAAGCATAGACGTTTATGATCTTCCAACAATATGGTTTGTATAGGCCTCAAGCGTTATGACTCACCGTCCGCTTCGGACAAATTAAACCCAGGTTTCTTAATACAGTGGTATCATTTCAGTAGTATCGTTTTCGTAGTCATAATAATATTATAGTAAATATAACCATAACACTTTAATCCCAATGTTGTGAATGGAAAGTGGATGGATTGAAGCGGAGTAAAAGCTGAAGTCAGGAATTCACCTCAGTTTTTAAAATATATATAATTTTCGTAATAATAACGTAACGTTATTATTATAGTAAATCTAATCGTAACACTAATCTCTTTGTGGTGACTGCAACGTTACTGGAGGTTAAAAATGTATCTTATATATATTAAAGTAGCGGAAGTTTTGTGTCCGGCCGTCATGCCACGTCATTACGGCGTAAACACCCGCTCACTTTGAGAGCAGCAGGAAAGGTCATTCGTCTTTGGGGTATATAGATTACAGAACCTGGTGTTGGTTTAGCGGTTAGGGTGCCGGCTTGGGATCCTAGGATCCTGGGTTCGAATCCCGATCGATCGCTGCATTAACGCCGGGGGGGTTGACTCAGCCTGTCATCCTTCCGAGGTTGGCAAATTGAGTACCAGCTTGCTGGGATGAATGATCGTGGTGTGTACCCCGATTTAGAATAGGTACACCATATCCCTGCGCATTGTAAGAGTCGACCAAGGGTTGGCGTCAGGAAGGGCATCCGGCCATAAAAACATTTGCCTCAAACAGGGAACCATGATTGTCATGGGGCCCGCAAGGCTAACCCCTGCTTTAGTGGGGAAAATGGCCTTAAAACGATCATTCATTCATTCGTTCATTCTCTCTATGGTGGGGTCTCAAGAACATTGGGTGTGTGTTCATTTACCAGGTTTCTTGTGGAGAAATCGCTAAGTGGTTAAAGCATTCGAGCAAGCACTCCAT
This sequence comes from Myxine glutinosa, assembly GCF_964187855.1. NCBI lineage: Eukaryota > Metazoa > Chordata > Myxini > Myxiniformes > Myxinidae > Myxine > Myxine glutinosa. Next base: position 29,209,289 of record NC_136269.1, on the reverse strand, counting down.
TCAAAACCGTTAAGGAGCGGCTGGCTTGGCAAGCGCTATCTAGCTGCTTGGTAAATGAGCACACCTCCAAACCTTGTGAGGTATATAGATTAAAGTAGATCTTCGCTCAGTTCTGTAAGTAAAACTTACCTCACGGATGTCTGGATTCCTCCCAATTTCTTTGTTTAATGTTATAAACAGCATTAGCGACTGTTTAAAAAGTTAATCATGTGTGTTTGTGGTTTATAATATTTTACAAGCCTGGCTACGCCACTGTTAGACTTTTGGTCTTGTTTTCATGTACGTTATTTTCCTCTTGTGCATAGTTGATCGGTAGTTTCAGGGCACGTCCGATCTATAGATTAGGGTAAGTTTGAAATTCTCAGCAGATATTTTCGAGGGCTCATGGCCTTTCTCTGCTCGTGAACTTGGGTTTGGTAGTAAAGCGTACTGCAGGTTTGGGGAAATGACCTTCCTCATATCCATCTGTGATCAAGAAAGAAAAATAATATAAAAAAGAATTTTTTATGCCTCCGCCCCCAAAGGTGGCCGGAGGCATTATGTTTCGAGTTGTGCATCCGTCCGTACGGGCTAAACCTCGTTTTTCTCAGCAACCATATGTCCAATTGAGACGAAACTTTCAGGGTAGGAATGACATGACACCCATGCAGAATATTTTTATGATAATTGTGACATCATCGGTCACGTGGTATGGCAGCCATCCTGGAGTAAACGCAAATAATAAAACATTTATTTCTCAGAAACCGCTGAATGGAAAAATTTGGAAATTGGCACATTGTCAATTACTCCCAATGGGGAACAAAAGCATGATAATGATGACGTCATAGGTGATGTGGTATACCAGCAAAAAACGTTTTAATCGAATTCCTTATCCTAAAAATCTGAAATTGCATGCACATGATCTATGACTCATTTGTATTGAAATATTAAATTTATGACATTATAGGTCACATGGTTTGGCAGCCACATTGGATTTAACCTAAAACTTAAAAAAAACATCTTCTCCAAAACCACCAAATCGGTTGACTCGAAACTTTTTGTGTCATTGACTGGGCATGGCGATTAAAAGATGATCACGAAAACATAATTGGTCACATGGTGTGTCAGCCATAGTGGATTGAAGGAAAATATTAAATAATTATATCTCTGAAACCGCTGACCCTATCGATGCTAAATTTTACAAACATCATCTAACACCATTGTTGCATATAGTTTCAAAATGATGATGTCGTAGGTCACGTGGTTTAGCAGCTAACCGAGAATGAAGGTGCTTGAGGTTGAAAGAGGTGACGGTGAGGGAGGCATTAAAAAAGAGGCTGAGTATGGTAGAGGATGATGTGGTTGAGCTTGAAAGTGGTTGGATGTCAATGAAAGATGGTCTGTTTGGAGCCGTTGGAGAGGTACGTGGATGGACAAAAGGACCACCGAGGCACTCGGAAACATGGTGGTGGGATGATGAAGTTGGAAAGAGGATTGACGAGAAGAGGCAGAAGTTCAAGGAGTGGCAGAAGGTGAAGGGTACTGGGGCAGAATAGGCAGAGCATGAAAGTTATAAGGCAGCCAAGAAGGCTGCAAAGAAAGAGGTAGCAAAGGCGCAGGAGGCATGTCGGAAAATGTTCGGAGAACGCTTGGATTCGGAAGAGGGTCAGAGAGCAGTATTCAGGATTGCAAAGCAGATAGCGAAAGAGAGGTGTGATGTGATGGGGGTAAGTTGCTTGAAGGATGAAGTGGGACAAATCGTTGTGGGCCCAGATGGAATTAAAGGAAGATGGAAGAGATATATGGAAATGCTGTTGAATACAGAGAATGAATGGGACGGCAACATAGAGAGTAACCCAGTTTTAGGACCGGCAGAGAAGATAACTGCGAAGGAAGTTGAGGAAGCGATAAAAGCAATGAAGAGTAGAAAAGCGGGAGGGCTGACGGGAGTTGTGGGAGATATGTTGAAAGCAGCAGGAAGTTGGGGTGTGAAGAGAATGACAGAGATCTGTAATCTGGTGTTGAAAGAAGGCCGCATTCCAGTGGATTGGGAACTGAGTACCTTCGTCCCTCTATACAAGGGGAAAGGTGACCCTCTGGACTGTGGCTCGTATAGAGTGATAAAGTTATTAGAGCATGGAATGAAAGTATTGGAAAGGGTGTTGGAGAGGAGGATAAGGAAGAAAGTGAAGATTGATGAAATGCAGTTTGGATTTATGCCAGGAAGAGGAATGACAGACGCTCTTTTTATTGTGAGGCAGTTGCAGGAGAAGTAGATGGAGAAGAGGAAGAAGTTGTTTCTTGGGTTTTTTGATCTGGAGAAAGCATTCAATAGGGTTCCACGTGAAGTAGTGACATGGGCATTGAGGAAGTTAAGAGTGGAGGAATGGTTGATCAGAGTAGTGATGGTAATGTGGTTTGGCAGCCATTTTGGATAGAAAAACGAACCTTATTCAATACGAAACTTCACAAACGTGATCCTCTACCCATACATATGCAGAGTGTGCATTTTTAAAGGTCATATGCCATGTGGTATGGCGGCCATATTAGCTTGAAAGCCGATATTTAAAAAAAATCCCTTCTCTGAAACCGTTTCACCGATCGATGTGAAACCTGTCATGGCTGGTGAAAATGTGATACTTGAAAACAGCTGTAGGGATTTAAATCAAACTGCTTTATTTTTAGGGTCCAGTAAACGAGGGCATCTAGCCGTTGTGGGACTTTGCGGAGGCATATTGGCGAGACAGTTGCATTGTTCTAGTCTATTCTTTATCCTCTTTGTAAAGTTCTTTTGAGATATTATTAAAAATGAAAAAAGCACTATATAAGATACTGGTGAGGTATCCACAATACGCACTGGTGGAAAATCTGATGCAACCGCAATATGCAATACGCACTTTTGGGAGCCCAAAGTCTCAAAAAAATTGTTTTCAGAAATTTTATGAAAACTGTCACCCACATTAGGACACGTGTAGGGACCCCAAAAGCTGCACAGAAAATTTGGTGGGGCTGGCCCCAAACTGTAGGAGCAGTACTGTATAAAATCAATGTACCTTTAATGATGATGAAGCTGACAACAATGAGATGGTGATGGTGTTGGCTGGGGAGGAGGGATTTGGCTCTTATGTGCCGTGATGAAGGAAATGGGATGGAGCTAGGGCTAGGAGCTATGGTGAGGAGTTAGGGCTAGGAGCTAGGGCTAGGAGTTATGGCTAGGGCTAGGAGTTATGGCTCGGGCTAGGAGCTAGGGCTAGGAGCTAGGGCGAGGATTTAGGGCTAGGAGCCAGGGCTAGGAGTTAGGGCTAGGTGCTAGGGCTAGGAGTTAGAGCTAGGGCTAGGAGTTAGAGCTAGGAGCTAGGGCTAGTAGTTAGGACTAGGAGCTAGGGCTAGGAGTTAGTGCTAGGGCTAGGAGTTAGGGCTAGGAGTTGGGGCTATGTGCTACGGCTAGGAGTTAGGGCTAGGAGTTATGGCTAGGGCTAGGAGTTATGGCTTGGGCTAGGAGCTAGGGCGAGGATTTAGGGCTAGGAGCCAGGGCTAGGAGTTAGGGCTAGGTGCTAGGGCTAGGAGTTAGAGCTAGGAGTTAGGGCTAGTAGTTAGGACTAGGAGCTAGGGCTAGGAGTTAGTGCTAGGGCTAGGAGTTAGGGCTAGGAGTTGGGGCTATGTGCTACGGCTAGGAGTTAGGGCTAGGAGCTCGGGCTAGGAGCTAGGGCTAGAAGCTAGGGCTAGAAGCTACGGCTGGGAGTTAGGGCTAGGAGCTAGGGCTGGGAGTTAGGGCCAGGAGCTAGGGCTAGGAGTTAGGGCTAGGCACTAGGGCTAGGAGTTAGGGCTAGGAGTTAGGGCTAGGAGTTAGGGATAGGAGCTAGGGCTAGGAGGTAGGGCTAGGAGTTAGGGCTAGGAGTTAGGGCTCGGAGTTAGGGTTAGGAGCTAGAGCTAGGAGTTATAGACTAGACGGATTTGTGAAAAAAGGCCATGTATAAGTTTCTAGGTGCATTTTTGTGTAAAAGTTGGGAACCTCACTTTTTAACATAATTAGCGTATGATGAATTCGATTAACCCGGTTCCCAAGCCGAATTTTGAGTTTTTTGTTTTGTTTTGAATAAACTGCTGAAGAACCTGGGCATTGGTGAACTCACAGAGGAGACAATCAAATCTGCAGAAGCGTTTGTCTGCAGAATATATAATGTGTACAGAACAACCTCTGTTGATTCAGCACTACATATGTTGTTCTCCAAGACTGGTAAACCAGAAGCAATGTCACCGACAAGTGATGCTCTTCATTTCCATTTTATGAGAGTACACTATCAAGCCATGGTATGAATAAATGCTCATTGTGCCATACCTGACCTTCCAGCACCTGTGGAAATGGGATGGAAACGTGGTGATTCAGGACTAGAGCCTATTCTGATGTCACCGAGTCCAATCTCAGAAAGTTGCTTCGAGATGATTTGTTGTGCGTGTCGGAAGCAATGCAAGACTCAACGCTGCAAATGTCGCTATTCAGAGTTGAGGTGCACATCAATGTGTGCCTGTCAGCAACAGAGTGATGATCAGACCTCTTATATGAATTTGATGTAGTTTGGCAAAAGAACATGTGTGACATTCCTGAATGTTTGTGCTTCATGGCCATGTATACTTAATTTTAGAATAAATGGTTGTATGAAACATTGTCTTATTAAAACCATTTCCCATTTTATAGTGTCCAATTTCAATATCAGTTTGAATGTCTCTTTCAATATGTCACCAACCATAATATAGACTAGACGGATTTATGAAAAAAGGCCATGTATAAGCTTCTAGGTGCATTTTGGGGTAAAAGTTGTAAAGTTAAAGTGAAAGAGCTGCATGTATATACATGATATATAAATGCTTGTTCAAAGAAATTGTCCAAAAATGGCAATTTGGCGGTCATTTTGTTTATGCTAATTAGAAGGTCAAAAACTCACAATTCGGCTTGGGAACCGGGCTAATCGAATTCAGCATACCCTAATTATGTTAAAAAGTGAGGTTCCCAACTTTTACCCAAAATGCACCTAACATTCACATTTCTCAGAAATCCGTCTAGTCAATTCGGGATCTTTGTTTCTTTCATATTTATTTCTACTTTTTCACATTTCTCTTTATTCATTCTAATTCTTGCTTCTTCTTTATTTAATTTTAGATTTCTCTAATTCATTCTAATTCTAATTCTTTCACAATTTCTCTCTTTCTTGATCTATTTGTCTTCGGAGAAGTGAATTCTTGCAGAATCTTTTTTTTCTGTAAGGCTCACTTGGCTCTGCGCCCGGATGGGTTTGAGGGTAGAGGAGTAGCGGCTGAAACCTGAATCCTATCCAGGTTCCTCCTGATGACTCCACCCTTGCTCTTTACTTTTTTTTGGTTCCTTCTGATGACTCCAATGCAGTATTTGGTTTTCTGTTTCATTATGACAGAAAAATAGTCAAAGGTCTCAAGCAAATGTGGTGTGATTTTGACGGGAAAGTCTATACATGGATAGTCAGATACAGACAATGCGGAAACGGCAAATGACGAACCCCTTAATTCTAGTGAGTCTACAGGCGGCCAATTTAATTCACTGCAAAACTTCTTGATCGACTGGATTCCTCGTTTTTTTTTCCATCTTTTGGAAGAAAGATTATCGTCGTACGGATGGAAACTCAAAATCACAATGGTATTGAGATATTACCGAACCAGCGAATGTTTCCGCAGGCAGTAAATGACTAAACTGCTCATGCCGAACCAGTGATTGTGTTTACATAGAGAGAGAGAGAGAGAGAGAGAGAGAGAGAGAGAGAGAGAGAGAGAGAGAGAGAGAGAGAGAGAGAGAGAGAGAGAGCAGCCTCATAGGTTGAAAACTCAAAATCATAATTGTATAGAGAAATTTTTGAAACCTTCTACCCACCTTAGGATGGATTTTTTTTTACGGGATTTTTTTTTCAATATTTTATCGTTTTATTGGCCTAAATCACTCCCCAGCACTCACTGATGAACCTCTGAAAGTTTGACGGAGATCCGTTTGTCCATCTCTGAGATAAATGGTGACACACACACACACACACGCACGCACACACACACGCACGCACACACGCACGCACACATACACATGCACACACTCACGCACACACACACACGCGCGCACACACCTCTTGTATTTATAGATCAATTTATTTGATTTTTCTTCTTTCTAACCCTGTTATGCTCATCATTTATTTGCTTGTTTCTTCATCACTGCAATGTTTGTATGCAAACTCCTTATCCTTTATCTTTTTTTATTGTTCATGATCAACATCAATATTGAAAAGTATAATCGATTTATAATGGCTAAACCTCCCTCACTGGTGTCTTTCAGCCTCGAAGCTGGCAGCCTGGCATCAAAAACCCTTACAAGGGAGTGGTTATATGGCCTGTTCCAGAAAATGTGGAGATCACCGTGACACTCTTCAAGGTGAGTTTGATCACATGCACAGGCATGTGCATTGCTGTAAACCTGTTGGTTCTCTGTAAACAACGTGGCCCTTCATACTATATTTTTTAAAGAAAATAATTGTGCATATAACTCTTACTATATTTTAAACAAGTGACATATACCTAATTAATTTAATACAGTTGTTAAGAGAGCTCACAAGTCTATTGTTTGTTTTTTTACATGTATGAACAAAAATGAAATTTGATACCAAGAAAAGCATCCGTCTTTTGTTTTTGATATCATGTTGTTAAAAAGTTATCTAAACAGTTTTCACATTTGCTAGTCACACTCGGGCCAACACACACACACACACACACACACACACACACACACACACACACACACACACACACACACACACACACACACACACCTCCTTTCAGTTTTGAATTTTGGAGATTCCGAATTGCAAAAGGTTTTGCCGCAGGCCTCCTGAAACCACATGTGACATTTCTGTCTCTTTGAAGGATGGTTGAGCCGGTAGTGCTAAGCATAGCTGGTTTGTGTGCCAGTCAGCATTACTGTTTCTCCATCTCAGCCCGATACGTTCATTTGTGGACAGTTTCGGCGAACACATTAACGAGGGCAGACAAATATTCCTTTGGAAACACAAAAAATTGTACAAACCTTTGACTTAGAAAGATGAGCCTGATACAGTGAGACAGTATCCCTGAGGAATCGCTGAACTACAGTGCAATTTTTTTTTACATCACAGTGTCACTGTGCCAGATTAGAAAGCATTTCAGCGTTATAGACACTGTATTGAAAAAAGGGCTGATATGTTAAATTTAACATTTCATATGTAACTAGAACGCCACTCAGTAGAGCGCATACTCCCGCCGTGGGTGGCCGCTGCTGAGCCCTATCTTCCAATGGTAAAAAAATCCTTCAAAAAATTCCTGGATCCGGAATAATATCCTGAGCTTCACCAAAAACTAATCAATTCTTCCTTATCCCAAGGGCAATCATCCCACCAACTTTCATCCAAATCCGTTCAGAACTTTTCCAGATATCTTGTTCACGAACACACGAACACACACACGGACGGACACGATCGAATGCATTACTCCCTGGCTGGAGTAACAATACAATCAGGATGAACTTGGTTCCCATTTGTATCAATTATTTTAATGGGGAAAAGTTGCATATTTATTGTCGACTTGTAACACTTTTTATGAATTGGCCCTCCCTTTTTGTGTAATTACCTTCATAACCATCATGTTTTTCTTTCAAACGTTCCTCTTCTTCTTCCTCTTCCTCTTCTTCTTCTGTTTTCCTTCATCCTTTATGCTGCTTCTTCTTCTACTTTTCTCCTTCCACTTATTTTTCCTCTTCTATTCCATTAAATGTTTAAAACAAAGTATTTTACCAAAGGGAGGGAGTTTAACAACTTTTATCCCCAACAATTGATTTATCCAACTTTGTTTGACACTTGTTTGGGAGGAAGTGCTGATTTGAAATAGCTGCTAATGATACTGGACTGACTGATGTACATTATTCCCATAGGATCCCCTTGCTGAAGAATTTGAAGACAAGGAATGGACTTTTGTTGTTGAGAATGTAAGTCTGGTGAATGTGCAGCTTTGTTATTTTTATAATTGCTGTAATCACTGTCAGCCTTTATACTACATCACAAATGAAATATGAATATGCCAATATGCTTATTTGCAGGCATAAGGTAGATAACATAATACAAGACAAAACAACTGCATTATTAACTTATTCTTTGAAAGAGTAGAACTTTAGAGGCCATTTTTCCCCGCAGAGCAGGGGTTGGCCTTTTTCGGGTACCGTGGTCCCCTTTTTGAAGCAATGTTTTATGGCCGGATGCCCTTACTGCCGCCAACCCTGTTAGTCGCCTCTTGTGACACAGGGAATTACCAGTGAACTGGTACTCAATTTGCCGACATCGGAAGGATGACAGGCTGAGTCAACCCCCCTGGCGTTAATTCAGCGATCGCCCGGGATTTAAACCCAGGATCCTAGGATCCCAAGCCAGCACCCTAACCACTAAGCCAACACCAGGCCTCTTTGAAAGAGTAGGATTTTAGAAATCCTGAACATTAATACTGTTGTACTGGTCAGACTCGTCCCAGTTGTCCAGTCCAAATCAGACGAACCGCGTCAAAGCGGTCATGCCGGCCAACTGATCCTGGTGATCCGAATCTCCATATTTAATCTCGTTTATTTTTAACCGTTGTTCAAGAAGAATCTATTAATCTTGAGTTCCACTTCTATGGAAACGTAAACAATCTTTAAAGGTGACAACATTTCTTTTCTACCCCTGCTAATTTCACGCCAAATCCACTTTTTTGAAATACCAACTTCTTTCCTGGAAGTCTTTGTGTTCTTGAGTTTATACTTCTCCCACCTCCCCCCCCCCCCCCCTTCCCACGCCGCCTGCCCCCAAGCCCTCTCCCTCCCACACATTCCCGATGTCCCTGCTCTCAAATGTTGTGTTTGTGTGCTTCCCCTTCTCTCCCCATCTTGTCTAACGCTCCCCTTTTTATAGACTTTGTTTGTTTGTCTGTTTGATTTGTTTGTGTGATAAATGTTAGCTCTTTCACGAGCCTCGATTCTGTATACAAAAAAAACAAAAAAAAAACATCAACGTCCATCATACCCCTACAACATGACACAGACTTCCAAAATCTTCCCAGATTTAAATCCCTTTGAGAATTTTTGGATGAGTTGAAACGTGCTGCAAGAGAACGCTTGAGCTCCACCACTGTCAGCTTTAGAAAATCTCAACGGCTAATGCTCAAGGAATCCCAGCATTTGTTTTTCAAAACCTCGTGGCGCCATCGCTATTATTGTATTCCTGCTGTCGTCATCATATGTGGCTCAATATGCCATTAGGTTGGGGGTTCTAGGACTGACAGTATTACTCACAGGTCGCTTATAAACTGCTGTACAAGTATATCGGCTGGAATAGCTTGTACATTTCGCTCATGGGCTAAAAGAATAGCTTGCACCTTTTCAATTCCACAGTCGACCGACCTTATTAATAACCCAAGTAAAGCATCAAGTTTCATCTGATCATTGGTTTCATTACTAGACAGAGAACTGGTATGAGTATAATTATTTTCACTCGAATAACCGGAAACAAATTCATGAATACGAGAATGGCACTCTGTAGAGCGCATATGTCTGCCAGGCTGAATAGTTTACATTTTGTATCCCAATGATAGGCTGGATCTGGATCGAAACCTGAACCAAAATCTAATCGGCTTATTCTTGTCACCTGCCCAACTCATCCACCAAGTTTTGTCATAACCCACCCGCAACTTTTTGAAATATCATGCTATATATCGTTTTTGGCCCGATCACTCAATGTTGAAGAATCACTAAAAATATATTTTAAACTCTCTTATCCAGATTCGAATCTTCACCAAAATCGAATCGATTTGTCCTTGTCACACAACCAAACTGTCCACCAAGTTTCGTCCGAATCCATCCACAACTTTTTGAAATATCCTGCCACATATAATTTTTGCCCTATCTTTCAATGGTGAAGAGTTACTTAAGAAATTTTCTGATGCGGATATAGTTTCGAATCTTCACCACAATTGAATCAATTCCTCCTTATCACACACCCAACCTGTCCATCAGGTTTTGTCCGAATCAGTCCACAACTTTTTTTTAGATATCCTGTTCACAAACAGCCAAACAAACATAACCCGATCATAACCCGGGGTGAAACATAACCCGGGGTGAAAACATAACCTACATCCGTCTTCGGTGATGGCGGTAACTAAACTTACACATCCCAGAATACAACATTATGCTGCATTGATTGAGCTATATCACTTTAAAGCATATAGTTTCCCAACGTGTGTGAAGCAAAAGGTGGGGTTAAGAAATTGCTTCACTTTGTCTGTTTACAAATGTCAGTGTTTGATCGAGGAACTGCTAATTTCAATTTAATGTTCTATTTTGAACATGAATCGGAACACGAACCTGCAGTTTAGCAGTACTTTGGCTCTGGATTTGACAAATTGTATGGAATCCCGTCCCGATCGCGCATGCGCACAGAGGAAGGAGTAGGGTAATTTTATGACCAATCAAATTTGCCTCTCGCAGACCCTCCCCAGGTCCTTTTTTTAATAGCGTAGCCCATAGGGCAAAGCAGTCTAGAACAGTGTTTGTCCATCTGTATGTATGAATGTATGTCCCCTCAAACGTATACCAATCAGAGCTGAGGTTCTGGTCACATGACAGGGTGATGTGATTACATCTGATGTCATTACGGCGTACAACGGTTGACTTTCCACACTCCGGCATTTTGATTCCAATGTCGTTCAGGCCGAATATATCGTCGAACCTGTCATATATATCACAATCGCCATTATCTACCTTTACGTTTTTCATTCAGTGTGAAACACAAAAAAAACCGATTGTTAAAATGATCATGAAATATCGAAAGCATAGACGTTTATGATCTTCCAACGACACAGTACGTATAGGCCTTAGGATTCATGCATTCATGCCTCACCTTCAGGCCGCTTCAGACAAATTAGACCAGGTTTCTTAATACAGTAGTGTTTTTTCGTAATAATAATAATAATCTATCTATAATTCCAGTAATCTCTGTGTGTATGTGTGTGTGTCTGTGTGTGTGTGTGTGTGTGTGTGTGTGTGTTTGTCTGTGACCGCTGTTTCTCGACAACCACGGGTCCGATATACTTGAAACTTGCCAGGTATATTGCTGGGGACCCGAGGATGTGCCTTTTCAAGGTTTGAAATTAATCGGACAAGTGGTTCCCAAGGTATGGTCACCGTACTCGCAAGCCGTTCGCTTTGGCTTTGCGAATGGACCAAACCATTTCATGTAAATAGAGGGGGGGGGGGGGGGGGTTCTACCGTACTCGCAAGCCGTTCGCTTTGGCTTTGCGAATGGACCAAACCATTTCATGTAAATAGAGGGGGGGGGGGGTTCTGTGGTCGTTACTGCCACGTGGTTTCAAAGTTTTTTGTTGTTGTTGTTGTTTGCACGCATGTTTTTTTGCACCCACGTACGGGCACGCCCTAGTAATAATAATAGCGTTAAGACTAATAATATAGTAAATATAATCGTAACACTGCAATCCCTTTGTCGTTATTGCAAAGTTTCTAGATTGAAGTGGTGTATGGTTCATGAATCAATGATAAACGGTGTATGGTACAAATAATGAGGAAGTAAAGAATTAGCCTCGGTTTTTTAAAGTAATATCATTTTCATAATAATAAATGAATGAATGAATGAATGATCGTTTTAAGGCCATTTTCCCCGCTAGAGCGGGGGTTAGCCTTGCGGGCCCCATGACAATCATGGTTCCCTGTTTGAGGCAATGTTTTTATGGCCGGGTGCCCTCCCTGACGCCAACCCTTAGTCGCCTCTTATGATGCGCAGTGATACGGTGTACCAATTCTAAACCGGGGTACACACCGTGGTCATTCATCCCAGCAAGCTGGTACTCAATTTGCCGACCTTGGAAGGATGACAGGCTGAGTCAACCCCCCTGGCGTTAATTCAGCGATCGACCGGGATTCAAACCCAGGATCCGAGGATCCCAAGCCGGCACCCTGACTGCTAAGCCAACACCAGGCTTTTCATAATATTATGAATTTCATATTAATATTATGAATATTATAAAATAAAAAAATAACCACCTTTAGAGGCCATTTTTCCCCGCAAAGCGGGGGTTGGCCTTTTTCGGGAACCATGGTTGTTGTTGTTTTTTGGTCCCCTTTTTGAAGCAATGTTTTACGGCCGGATGCCCTTCCTGACGCCAACCCTTTTTGCCGCCTTTAACGACAAACAGGTTATGACAAATATATGACTCAGTTATGACAAACAGGTTAATATTATGAATATTATTTCATAATAATAACTACGTAACCTAAATACGAGTATTATAGTAAATCTAATCGTAACACTAATCCATTCGTAGTGACTGCATAGTTACTGGAGGTTAAAATATATAATCTTCTATATATTAAAGTAGCGGCAGTTTTGTGTCTGGCCATCACGATACGTCATTACGTCTATGATGTCATTACGACGGCTGACTCCACCGACTGACATTTTAATTTACAATTACACCCGCTCACTATGGGTCATTCCTCTTTGGGGTATGTAGATTACAGTCGATCTATGGTCGGGTCTCAAGAACATTGGGTGTGTGTTAATTTACGAAGTTTCTTGTGGAGAGATCGCCAAGTGGTTTAAGCATTCGAGCAGGCACTCAATTCAAAACCGTTAAGGAACGGCTGGCTTGACAAGCGCTAGCTAGCTGCTTGGTAAATGAGCACACCCCGGTCTTCCTCCCTTTCAGTTTCATGTTAAACAGCAGGAAAATTGGGTTTCATTGGTGGTTTACAAAACAAAACCTTAATTGGTGGGTTTCAAAAGGCCGCAACCAAAAACGCCACTTTAGCGGCACGATCATGTTATTTATCCAACCCTTGTGGGGTATCTAGATTACAGTTGATCTTCGCTCAGTTCTGTAAGTAAAACATACCTCACGGATGTCGGGATTCCTCCAAATTTCTTTGTTTAATGTTATAAACAGAATTAACGACTGTTTAAAAAGCTAATCATATGTGTTTGTGGTTTATAATATTTTACAAGCCCGTTAGACTTCTGGTCTTGTTTTCTCAAGCCTCTGTGGGCTAAGGTATTCTACAAACTCTGAAAGTTGTACACTCCACCTCATTTTAAACAAGGTCACTTGTGAAACTTATTGAAATGGAAATGCTGACAAACTAGCAGCCACGTGCAACCTTAGTTAATGTTTTCAGAATGAAATCATTTTGTTGGGAAGGAAATGCTCCAAGCCAGCATCTCTGAGTGGGGAGGAAGCTATTAAGAATAATTACTCGAAAAAAACGTTTTTTAACGTGATATGAAGGTTACATGTGGTGGAGAAGATTGAAGAGTTGCTTATTGGGTTTCTCTACATTCTGTGCACCAAGATACAATGATATCTGAGAATGAGTCATATAAGATCAGGCAAATCATAAAACTATAGTCCTGACCATAAATATTTTAAATAAATTATTTGTTGTTTTAACTGAAATGAAAATTCCCCCTGCGTATTTTGGTGCTAGATTTGTCGTGTGGTGTCTTCAGCTGTTGTTTTCATGTGAGCGTTTGTTTTCCGAGTGTCCTATTTTTAAATGCTTCACCTTGCTCATCTCCGACAGGAGTCATTAGCTGGCCGACGGAAAGTTTTGGCTTCAGCCACATTAAACATGAAGCGGTATGCCAGCCCGATGCCCACACAGACGGATGTGAACTTGCACTTTAAGCCACTCACAAAGAAAGTCACTTCGGCGTCATTGCAGTTTTCCCTGTCCTGCATCTTCCTCCGTGAGGGAAAAGCCACGTGAGTTTTTTTTTATGCCTCCGCTGACGTAGTCGCTGGAGACATTATGCTTTTGGGTTGTCCGTACAGCTGTCCTTCCGTTGTTATCCGATAACTTGAGAATGGCTGAAGGTATCTAAGTCAAAATTGGTGTCGGTATGCATAATGACGTAAAGATGAACTGATTATATTTTGGGGTCACGAGGTCAAAGGTCAAAGGTCAGAGTGTGTCATAGGTTTATAACTTGAAAACGGTTGAAGGGATTTAAGTCAAACTTAGTACAATTATGTATTATGATGCACAGATGAACTGATTAGATTATGGAGTCAAGAGGTCAAAGGTCAGAGGTCCCGTTCGGTAAAAAAATTCTGTTACCGAGCTAACTTGTGAACCAGTGATTGGATTTTGACCAAACTTGGTATCAGTATATATTATGATGAAAAGATCAACTGATTAGATTTTTAATGGTCATGTCAGGTCAGAGGTCATGTCAAGTAAAAATGTGATACTTGAGAACAGCTGAGGAGATTTTCGTAAAACTTGGTACAAGTATGTATCATGATGTAATAATGTTGGTGGCGGCATTTTGATCAATGTTGTGACGTCGAAGAGTGCCGTTCTAGCTTTTGTTTTATACAGCCATGTTTTTGTTAGGGCTGGCAGGATAGCTTCGAGAAATTTGCGCACTCACTGACTCGCTGTTCAGCCTGGGTTAAAATCTCAAGCCAGCTATATACTGTCACATTGGTGTTTCACATGTCGGTGCACCATCCATCAGAAGGATGTGAAGCTGGAGTAGCCGTCTGCCAGCATTAGTTGTTGGTTGTCGTGAAAGACCCCATGGTGTCATTCACAAAGAGTAGGCGAGGGATCGCCGGCACCCTGAACAAATTCCAAATTCCGGCCACCTTCAGTCGAACACCAGTCCTAGCCAGCCACTTTGTGAAAGACTTAGGCCAGAAAAAGTTCCCTGGCTAAACACACAAGAAGAAAGTAGTAGTAGTAGTAGTAGTAGTAGTAGTAGAAGGAGTAGTATTAGCAAAACGGGGGTATACTGTAATTTTTGGTTTGTGAACAGTCGTATCAAAGTATCAAATGCAAACTGAATGTCAAAGGAAACTTACATAATTGATTGACAAAAGAATGAACATTCAGCAGTTGTTAATTTAATCGGAATTTAACATAATCAAAATTATACGTACCTTGTCTGTTGTCTTTTTCTGAGCGACTGCCTGGGAAAATAGTTGTTGCGATGACAGACCTGGTGTTGGCTTAGCGGTTAGGGTGCCGGCTTGGGATCCTAGGGGATCCTAGGATCCTGGGTTAGAATCCCGGTCGATCGCTGAATTAACGCCAGGGGGGTTGACTCAGCCTGTCATCCTTCCGAGTTCGGCAAATTGAGTACCAGCTTGCTGGGATGAATGATCCCGGTGTGTACCCCTATTTAGAATAGGTACACCGTATCCCTGCCCATCGTAAAAGCGTGACCAAGGGTTGAGCGTCAGGAAGGGCATCCGGCCATAAAAACATTGCCTCAAACAGGGAACCATGATTGTCATGGGGCCCGCAAGGCTAACCCCCACTCTAGCGGGGAAAAATGGCCTTAAAACGATCATTCATTTACAGACCACAGTTCATCTCCTCATCGCATGAATACTGATTGTGCCAGTACAAACAGGGTGTAGCACTCAGGAAGGCCCGATGGTGATACCACATTGTGGCTGTTTTCGTGAACTGACATGTCTCATCTCAAGTAATAGTTTTTCTGTTTGCTTTTGATATCTATCCAATTTTATTTTGATAAAATAATTACAAAAATAATAAAATTTCCCCCAAAATTGTGACATCCCATCGAGTCTTTGGGAGTGTCCTCCTTCCATATTAATTGTAATACCACTGTATGGGTGAGCATGAAGGCAGTGTTGTTTAATGTGCTGAAATACTGTGTTGTCACCGACACGTGTTAATGACATCATTGCCATTTGTCATCCAGAGGCAATGTATATGCTTGTTCCTTGACAGTGATGAGGACATGCAAAGCCTCGCCAGTCTCATGAGCATAAAACAGGCTGACATTGGGAACCTGGAGGATTTTGATGAAGCTGAGGAAGATGAAGAGGAGAACCATTTGCAACGGGAGGAAAAAACCGCTTGCATCTCAGGTTCGACAATCACAATGATGCTAAAATGAACTGTTTAAGGGCCAAATCATCTATATGATTGTCATATCGTGATGCAGAACATACACATGGCCATTGTCTCATCAATATGGTATCCCCCTCATACCATTTACTTATAAAACTTTGGAGCACGTATGTAGCTATTTCAGGACATGTGTTTTGACTTCTGGGCATCCATGAACTTTATGCCAACCAAGTATCCTTTGAGTGGTCCAAAGACATCAAGATCACAAGTTAACATGTCTGGACTGTGTGTGGAGAACGATTTAGAATTTCCCAGCCTCCACCATAGTAACATGGTCCTTTAAGGTCCGGTGGAGTAGATGTCCTTTGGTACGCACCTTGTATTAATCTTACGAGCAGAGTACCTGACATATGGGCGATCTTGTTCCAAGCATGCAACATGTTCTTGCAAATTCTCTATGTAAACCTGCATAGTGTAGCGCCGCTCCAGGTGGGGAACGGTATTACAAGTCCCCACCCTTTACTTTTTTTCCTGTCCTCAAGTTTTCCAATGCAGTCAGTGAAGTGGGTTGAATTACACAATGAGAGGTGTTTTGAATTACACGTTTAAATAAGGATAATAACATAACTCCATTGGCTGTTCAAATTGAGGGTGGGTGCTTCCATTTGTTTTAATTGATGGTGTATGCATGAAGCACAGGAATAATGGGCCACGTGTCCTCCTCCTATATCCGCATTCCATGCATTTCCTCTGATTGCTTCAATGATGACCTCCAATTATCGTACAATTTCATGTATAGTTACACGGCAGTTCTCCAAAATCATGTGTTAAACACATATCATGTTTGCTTGAGTGACCACTATTTGTTTAATGGGAGAATGTTCAAGATTACTCACTCATTCATTATTTAATGGACATTTAATTCATTTACAACACATTACTCTGTAAAAGATGGCATCACAAAATTGTGCACACATTCTCTTGTAAATTTCAGCAGGTTGGATATTCTTCCATAAGGAACTTCTTGATACATCTGTATTGCTTATGTTACGGATTCGTCACTTCCGTCGTTGTGGTTTTCATCCACTGTAAGCATTTTTGGTTCCATGTACTATTATTGTTATCGTTTAAGTGAAATGGAGATAACTGTTTTCAAAAGGTAAAAAATTAGTGTTTTAAAAGAAACCGGAAACCGGATCGGGAGAAACCGGAAGAAGAAGAGGAGGAAGAAAAAAAAGGCAGAGCAAGTGAGGTCGGGAAGAAAAGCCGAGCTGCTTTGAGGTCTCAAGGAGACGCTGGTGAACGGGGGTCACGAGCGAACTTTGGGTTTCCTGGGAAAGGGATTCCTGTGACAGAGTGGTTATCGCTGTGACAGATAAACCTGCGTGTCGGGTTTTGCGGTTGATTCCGAAGAGAATCGTTGGAGAGCAGGTACGCCTCCAGTACGGGCCCGCCCGCCATTTCGCCTTGCTCCCGCCATTTCACCGCACCCAGCCGTTAGCCTGGTTTGCGAGTGTAACGTGGATTTCGATTGGGAATTTGTGGTTCTCCGTTTGGGAGCCGCTGAACGTTCATACCCGAAGGTGTGATTTCCCAGTCGCCTTTTGGGTGCACCTTTGCGCCTCTTTGGCAGCGTTGACTGTCAGCCGACTTGGATTCTGGTCTCGATTCGACATTTTTCTTGTGATCACCGGAGCGTGGATCGACTTTGGCTTGGTACCGGGACAGTGACTTTGGGAATGTTCTTTTCGCTCACTTGGAGCACAGTGAGTTATTGAATAAGAAACTGATGGTACCATCATAGGAATTATATGGTATTTTTGTGGTGCAATTGAAACATATTGTACTTGTGCTGTTATACTTGTGTGACCTTAATACAATCTTGTGACCTTAATGTGAATGTGACCTTAATACTTGTTTTTGGTAACAATTGGTTGGTGTGGTTTCACCATTGGTCATTGACACACATTATAACACATCTTTCTGCCATGACTCCTTTCGAGGCTCGGAGGTACACCGTGACCGGGGTTTGGGGAGAGGCACGTAACACTTAGCATGCGTGTCCATCTATGCAGCAAATACAGTCACGTGAAAAAGTAAGTATACCCCATGTAAAGTTTTGACTTTTTCAACATATTCCAACATACAGCTATTTGATCTTCATCTCAACAATATTGATAGATAAAGGTGATATAATATAACAAATATCATGAAACATTTACATTTTGTAGTCCATTGTATAATTTAAATAAACATAAATGCAAATTTCACATGTGGAAAAAGTAAGTACACCCCTACATTTATCACTACTTCAAATACCTAAAATTAGAATCAGGTGCACCAGCTCAGGCGCAAATGATTAGAACATCATTAGAGAGGATCTTGGAGGAACCTGTCTTATTTAAACCTCAAACATTTAGTTTGGTTTGCTCTTTGTTGTTGGTGTGTGTGGCCTCACCATGCCTAGATCAAAAGAGCTCTCTGAGGCCTTCAGAAAGAAGGTTATAGATGCCTACGAGTCTGGGAAGGGATTTAAAAAGATCTCCGAACAATTTGAAATCAATCATTCGACTGTCCAGAAGATCATCTACAAGTGGAGAAGATTCCAAACAACTGCCAACTTGTTCAGGCCAGGCCGCCCCAGCAAGTTCAGCCCGAGAGCAGACCACAAGATGCTGAAAGAAGTCTTGAAGAACCCCAGAATGTCATCACGGGACCTACAGGTAGCTCTTGCCACTGTTGATGTCAAAGTGCACGAGTCTACCATTAGAAAGAGGCTGCACTAATTTGATCTACATGGGAGGTGTGCCAGGAGGAAACCTTTGCTGTCCAGAAAGAACATCAGGGCAAGACTAAAGTTTGCCAATGAACACCTCGGCAAAGACCAGCACTTCTGGAACAATGTGCTCTGGACGGATGAGTCAAAGGTAGAGCTATTTGGCCACAGTACCAGAAGACATGTTTGGCGAAAACCAAAGACAGCATTTGACCACAAGAACGTGATACCAACTGTAAAGCATGGTGGTGGAAATATTATTGTTTGGGGCAGCTTTGCTGCATCAGGGCCTGGGCAGCTCACCATCATAGAATCCACTATGAATTCTTCATTGTACCAGAGGGTGCTTGAGGATAATGTGAGGCCATCTGTCGGAAAGTTGAAGCTCAACCGAAGATGGACCTTGCAACATGACAATGACTCTAAACATACCAGGAAATCCACCAAGGAATGGCTGAAAAGAAAGAAATGGAGGGTTCTGGAATGGCCAAGTCAAAGCCCGGATCTAAATCCCATCGAGATGTTGTGGGGGGATTTGAAACGAGCTGTGCATGCAAGAAACTCCTCAAACATCGCACAGCTGAAATAATTCTGCATGGAGGAGTGGGCAAAAATTTCTCCCAGTCGATGTCAGAGAATGGTAGACAGTTATAAGAAACGCCTACTTGAGGTTGTTTCTGTCAAATGCCTACTTGAGGGCAATACCACCTATGAGAGCCAAGGGTGTACTTACTTTTTCCACATGCGAAATTTGCATTTATGTTTATTTAAATTATACAATGGACTACAAAATGTAAATGTTTCATGATATTTGTTGTATTATCTCACCTTTATCTATCAATATTGTTGAAATGAAGATCAAATAGCTGTATGTTGAAATATGTTGAAAAAGTCAAAACTTTACATGGGGTGTACTTACTTTTTCACGTGACTGTACACCACCTCCAAACTAGGATGGCGTCGTGTCACACGGATGCCGTCCTAGTTTGGAGTTGATGGGTTGGCATAACTTATGCACAGGACGTCAGCGTCATGTCACATTTCGGGTAAGAGCTGCTCCTTTTGTTTTATATATTGTTCACATTTCAGTTATATAGTGAAAACTCTCAAATCTGAAATTCAGAAATATCCCAAAATCCAAACAAAACGCGAACTTCCACATATCTATAGATGTAATGACCAACCTCTACCTTAGTCCACAAATTATTTTCCACAATTTTTCTTTCCACAATTTTTCCCCTTAAGTGGTTTTTTAAATTAAATGTCGATTCTGCAATGTGTAAAGCCATTTTTCGCCCCCTTGGATTTATCATACAAGGAGCTACTATGGAAGTTACACAGAAGAGGAGGCCATTTGGTCCATCATGCCTGTGCTCTAATCTGCAGTTAATTAACTTCATCTGTGAATTTGTTATTTAAAGTAACTTGTGTTATTTCCACTTGAGGCAGGGAATTTAGTTGGTCCATGGTACCAATCGGCCAACTTGTATTTAAGAGTTACTGTGACATCTTTAATATCAACAACCTAAATGCAGGCAGGGTGGCCAGGTGGGGTCGGGGCGACGTGCCGAGTGACTGAGAGCGGATCCGGCGGACCCCGAGTGATGCTGCGGTGACATTTGGAGGAGTCGCATCTGGCACTACAGGGGAAGGCATCCTCACCGTGTGGGTGGGGAGGGAGGCGAACTAACTACTACTTTGCCACAGTGCTCTGGTGTTGTGGACTGCCTCCACTTTCGTTTTTGGCCCTGTCTTCGTCTTGCCCATGTGGTCCTGCTGGCCAGATCTGCGAGCGGTCGCAACCCTTCTAATCCAAAATGCCCCCTGCTGGTACTGCATCAGAACGGCAGTTTTTAATTAAATTTGACCCCATTGGGGATTAATCCCAATCTTGACAGTTCAAAGGCAAGCATGCTGTTTGAAGTTTTCTGCTGTCCCTAATTAATTGCTTAAAATATGTGAACGTTGTAATGACCATTCATCTCACGAGATATCATGTTTCCATATCAATCTCGTCATGTTTCCCAGTCTGTGGGGTTTAGATGATTTGGTGCAAGTCTGTGCCTTATCGACAACTCAGTAATTTAACCTGCATTTATTAGGCAAATAGTCCAGTCTTTAAATGATATGATATCTCAAAAAGGGGCAAGCTCCTTTGAAAGATCAATGTCAAACATGATACAATCAGATGAACTTTCCCCACTTTTTAATCAAAATTATTTAAAGGAGGTAAGTTGTATGTTCATGTTGATTAACCTAACCAACCCCATCCCTTTTTATTCCAACGCCTTTTTATTTTATTTTTGAAATATTATTTTTTAATTTAACCTGTGGAAATCTGTATCCTTTGTTCCCATCCAGCAAAACTTTAATCTTATCCCATGGGTCCCACCATTTATGTCCTGCCTTTTATGTAAGAGTTTTGCACCTTCTTGCGGATTATTATTAATAATTATTAGTAGATATTGATAATAATTGACAACCGCCCAAGAGGTCTTTTCGATGATCGAGTCTGTATTTAATGTGAAAATTCCTGATTGTGAAAAATGTCATGTGACTTCGTTTAAATTTGATAAAGGATTGGAAGAAGGATTAGAAAGCTAAAGCTTGAATAGCAGTTATGGTATATTTTATGATGTCACTTCCTCTTTTCCGTCCGCCTACCTGTCTTCTCATTCATTCTTCCTTCCGATGCTCGTTCATTCATTACACATGATAAAGCAGCTGAGTGATCCATACACCTTAAAGGAGGAACATATAGGTTTCTTCAATTTCAAGGGGCAACTGCAGCACCTGTCACAATTTCCCTTGGCTATCTGTAAGGTTACTTGCTCTTTGGCATACGAATGTTGCTCAACTGTCTAACTGCTACTTCGTGCTGGTTTAACACTAATCTAATAAAAAAATGTTGCACTTGAAGCACTCACACAAGTGGACCATGTTGCATTTTCATCCAACTTAATTTGTTAATTCACATACAGTAAGGTAAGCCTGGTGTTGGCTTAGCGGTTAGGGTGCCGGCTTGGGATCCTAGGATCCTGAGTTCGAATCCCGGTCGATCACTAAATTAACGCAAGGGGGGTTGACTCAGTCTGTCACCCTTCCGAGGTCGGCAAATTGAGTACCAGCTTGCTGGGATGAATGATCCTGGTGTGTACCCTGATTTAGAATAGGTATACCTTATCCCTGCGCATCTTAAGAGGCGAGTAAAGGTTGGCATCAGGAAGGGCATCCGGCCATAAAAACATTGCCTCAAACAGGGAACCATGATTGTCATGGGGCCCGCAAGCCTAACCCCCGCTCTAGCGGGAAAGATGGCCTTAAAAAACGATCATTCATTCATTCATTCATTCACAAACAGTGAGGTCCAGATATATGCGGGGGTTATGTACTTGAAAATTGCCGCACATATCGAAACCGCATATATTGAATACTTGTGAACAGCAGATCGATGTGAACCGCATAACCCCTGAATTTTTCCACATATATCGAATTTTGGTGGAAATATGACAACCGCATCACTCTGAAACCACAGATAATGAAGACGTATATATATATTGTTGCGGTTCTGTCGCCGGCCTTCTTCCCCTTATCAAGGGGGGATTAATCCCCTTGTCTTTACTGGCCTGGCGTGAACCGAGACCTGCAACGTCCCTTCCGGACAGCGCAAAATAGGGTTTGGGGACCAAATTCTCGCTCGTACCTAAGTACTCGCGCCGCCACAGAAACGAGGAAACAAGCCTCGCACGAACCATGTGAGGTTGGAATACGCCGAGCGGTTTGTTTACACGTGATCCGCGCAGTTATAACTAATGGAACCCGATTGGAGCGATTTTATTCGTGCCACGCTTGGTCAATTGGAGAAATCATGGGAACGATTGAATTCTGAAGAAAGGAAGAACAGAGTGGTTTAATGATTATCACACGTATATACAGTTCGGGACGAAGAGACACAGAGAAATCCTTATACAGTCTTATTCTTAATTCCCAAAGACAACGGGCCTGTCTGACACACTCACACGGGGTATTGCAGATGGGCAGGTGTTCCCCAGCACATCCAAGGATGGTTCTCGTGCAGCTCTCCACGGTCCCCGGCACATCCGTGAAGATGGAGATCAGCGAAGACAAGGCCACGCAGCGCGTCTCTCGAGCAAAGGCGATATATCGGGGCGAACGGTGGGGAGGGCTTTTACGGCAAAGGCGGGACGGCTTTTACGGCGAAGGGACGGTTACGCAGCCTCGTTCACTCGCTTGGCTGGAATGCGCAAGTTCGTTATAACCACGCCTGGCTGCGCCCGCGTATCTCTAGCGCCCAACTCTTCTTCCTCAATCCTCGGTGTTGGTTAGCGCACGCGTTCTTATGCGATAGTCAAGTTCATCAAGCGGTGCAATGCACGTCCTCTCTCTCTCTCCTTTGCAAGTCCTCCCTCTCCTCTGCAAGTCCTGTTCCCCCGGCAAGTCCTGTTGAAGGCTGTGCGCATCGGGTTATATAGGCCCGCCCCGCGAGCCTTCTGGAACTCACCAGACTCTTCTCACCAGGCCTCTGATGCAACCACCTCTGAGCTCTGATTGGTGGCTCATGCTTACCGTCATCGCCTCTGCCGCCCCCGACCTCAACGCCGCCCCCTCCTTCTTAGGCCTACCTCGTGTTAACTCGACTAGTGAGCAAGCAAAGGGCAGCGAAAATGGATTGCGCCTACCAAGGTAGAATGGTTTGCCGAAGTAGGACCTATTCTCCTGTCTTTACACAACGCAGAATTAACACTGGAAAGGGCCTACTCTCACACATACTAAAACATAACTATACTACAAATGAGGCTACATGTTGCTTGTGTGACTATCTATGGGGGACAACCTTTAACCTTTATTGAGCTCACTGTACACATCTCAAAACTGTAGCAATATATATAGTGAGACCTTACTGCATTTAGTTTATCAGAGGAGCACACTGACAATCACCATTCTATTTGTTAACAAGGCTTGTTTAATTTTCACGGATAAAGTTTAGAGTCGAGACTAAAGCATTATATTGTACTCTGTATTATTATAACTACATTATAGTATTTACAAAACAAACATTCCAAGATAATATAATAGGTTCATGAATGCATAGCAGAGTTGGAGCATTAATTCCTCTGGGTCCATACATTTCACAGAGATGATAAACAAGCTGAACTCGATGGACAGTGAGGGAGAAAGAGAGACCGTCGAACTATCAACAAACCCATTCGGAGAGCCTGAAGAAAATACTGCAGGTTTCTACACACTCCTTCCTCATTTTCATTTGTGCCATTGTGATTTGAATATACTCTGTTAGTGTGGGTTTTCTTTATGCCTCCGCTGACAAAGTCACCGGAGGCATTATGTTTTTGGGTTGTCCGTCCTGCTGTCTGTCGATCCGTGATAGGTTTTCGTTACCGTGATAACTTAAGAACGACTGAAAGGATACAAGTCAAACTTGGTACAAGTATGTAAAATGATTTTAAGGTAAACTTATTAGATTGTGGGGTCAAGAGGTCAAAGGTCAGAGGTCCCATTGGGTAAAAGCCTGTTTGTTACCACACTAATGTGTGAACCAGTGATGGGATTTTGACCAAACTTGGTATAATTATGCATTATGATGCAAAGATGAGCTGATTAGATTTGGCTTCAAGAGATCAAAGGTCAGGGGTCATGTCAGCTAAAAATGCGATACTTGAGAACAGCTGAAGGGATTTTAATCAAACTTGGTACAAGTATGTATAATGATGTAAAGATGAACTCATTCGGTTTTTGGGGCAAGAGGTCAAAGGTCAGGGGTTGTTATTGAAAATCCTGTTACTGTGATAACTTGTGAACCAGTGATGGCATTTTGACCAAACTTGATATAAGCATATATTATGATGCAAAGATGAACTGATTATATTTCAACATCAAGAGGTCAAAGGTCAGATGTCATTGTCAGGTAAAAATGTGATACTTGAGAACAGCTGAAGGGATTTTGACCAAACTTGGTATAATTATGCATTATGATGCAAAGATGAGCTGATTAGATTTGGCTTTAAGTGGTCAAAGGTCAGAGGTCATGTCAGGTAAAAATGTGATACTTGAGAATAGCTGAAGGGATTTTAATCAAACTTGGTACAAGTATGTATAATGATGTAAAGATTAACTGATTCGGTTTTGGGGCAAGAGGTCAAAAGTCAGAGGTTGTTATTGAAATCCTGTTACTGCGATAACTTGTGAACCAGTGATGGCATTTTTGACCAAACTTGATATAAGCATATATTATGATGCAAAGATGACCTGATTATATTTTAACATCAAGAGGTCAAAGGTCAGATGCCATTGTCAGGTAAAAATGTGATACTTGAGAACAGCTGAAGGGATTTTAATCAAACTTGGTATAATTATACGTTATGATGCAAAGATGAGCTGATTAGATTTGGCTTTAAGTGGTCAAAGGTCAGAGGTCATGTTAGGTAAAAATGTGATACTTGAGAACAGCTGAAGGGATTTTAATCAAACTTGGTACAAGTATGTATAATGATGTAAAGATGAACTGATTCGGTTTTTGGGGCAAGAGGTCAAAGGTCAGAGGTTGTTATTCAAAATCCTGTTACTGCGATAACTTGTGAACCAGTGATGGCATTTTGACCAAACTTGATATAAGCATATATTATGATGCAAAGATGAACTGGTTATATTTATATCAAGGAAGGGATTTGAACTAAACTAAATACATGTACCATGATACATATGTACAGATTAGATATTGAGGTCAAATGGTCTTGAGGTCTTCGGTCAAAGTTAGAGTAAGTAAAAACTTAATGTGGGCAGAGGCATATCGGTTGACTTCGTGACGTCGAATTAGGTCTTATTCATGGATGGAATATATTTGCTTGATGAATAGTAGAAGTGTAAAATACAAAGACAAACGTTACCAGTAAACAGATAATGGCCTCCCCTAAAACAGCTAGATGCACGATCACTTCAAAATACAAGCAAATTGATGAAGAGGTGTGGCAGCATTTTCGAACTCATTGCACAACTTGTCCTATGCCAATATAATATTGGTTGATAAGGGTGGTTATAATGAAGGAGAACCGGGACAAAATAAGCTAGAGTGACGTCTATGAGGCGCCATCGTAAATCTCCAGTTACCACTTAAAGTAAAGTTGAAAGATTGAAAAAGTTCACCCAGGAATGACCCAATATCAAATTTTGAGCGAATTTTTTTCGTGTTTTAACCCCTGTGACCTTAAGTCCCCACCCCATGGGGCACGTACCGGGGTTCAAATCCTAAAAAAAATTACATATTTTATGTGGCTTGCAATGTTAATGGAATATAGAAAATTTCATTTTTAAAATGTGCCCGTAACTGCCTTTTTCGGTATTTGACCTTTTGACCCCGCTCCAGGACGTGAGATGTAAAATTGTTCTGCTCTTGCTCATGCTTCTTACCGTATGGTGATCATAACTACCAAGTTTGTTTAATTTCTGCACAGCCGTTTTGGAAGAGATAGCGGGACGGATAGACGAACGGACGAATGGAAAGGCAGATGGAGCCGATTACAATATTCCCCAATTTTTTCAAGAAGCGTGGGGATCAAGATCACATACAAGAAGCTTTGCAGCAAAATCTGTCGCATACATAGGGGAAAGAATCCACAGTCTTGGAGTATGGATCAGCTGGATGAGATTAAAATGACATTTAGTGGCATTATTGTACCAGCAAAAAGGTCCAACTAGGAATCAACATGATGAAGGGAAGTGGGGATGACACTGTCAGCTAAACGTAAGCTCAACGTAATGCTCAACACTTGACAACACTGCAGCCGAAGGTGACATCTCACCAAATTAGTGTTAGAACAGCTGTAGCAATTCCTGCCAGCAGGGAGCGCACTCATTTGTGTGTGTAAATCTTCTTTTTATTTTCTGATTTAAAAGGATATATTAAGTTCTGAATCAAAAAAAAGGTTCTGCAATATTAACAGTGAAATAAAGAATTGTGGAGACCAAATACTTTTGTCAATTTCAACTTCTTTTTAGTGAAAATTGTGAGTTAATTTTTAAAAGTGCAAGGTGCCAATATTTTTGGCCACAACTGTATATCTTATATATACTGTATATCTGTGCAGTGTTGGTGTTGACCCTGGTGTTGGGCTAGCGGCTAGGGTGCCGGCTTAGAGATTAACCTAGGATCCTGGGTTCGAATCCTGGTCGATTGCTGAATTAACGCCAGGGGGGTTGACTCAGCCTGTCATCCTTCTGAGGTCGGCAAATTGAGTACCAGTTCACTGGTAATTCCCTGCTTGTCGTAAAAGGCGACAAAAAGGGTTGGTGGCAGGAAGGGCATCCGGCCGTAAAACATTGCTTCAAAAAGGGGACCGAAAAACAACAACAACCACGGTCCCCGAAAAAGGCCAACCCCCGCTTGCGGGGGAAAATGGCCTCTAAAGGTGTTTTTTTTTTTTTTTGTGCAGTGACTGTGTTGTCACTGAACTACTCCCTCACACGTTTGTGAAATCGTACCAAACTTCTGGTATGCACCTATCTCTCCGTGTGTATGTCCTAAGGGTATTTTTTTTTAAATTGAAAAAAAAATAGAATTTTTTTTTTTTTTTCAATTTAAATCTTCAACCTCTAATTCTTGTTTATATTATGATTGGTGTAAACTGTAACTCATGACAATACAGCAACTCAGGTACAGTCATCCATCTATATGTCTACATATTTGGGCAGTGTCTGTGTTGTCACTGAACTACTCCCTCAAGCCTTCGTTTCCATGTTGGTGAAATGTTTTTAATAACGCGGTGGTGAGGTGTTTTAAATTACTTGGTGGTGAGGTGTTTTAAATTACGTGGTGGTGAGGTGTTTTGAATTACTTGGTGGTGAGGTGTTTTGAATTACTTGGTGGTGATGTGTTTGGAATTACTTGGTGGTGATGTGTTTTGAATTACTTGGTGGTGATGTGTTTTGAATTACTTGGTGGTGAGGTGTTTGGAATTACTTGGTGGTGAGGTATTTTGAATTACTTGGTGGTGATGTGTTTGGAATTACTTGGTGGTGATGTGTTTTGAATTACTTGGTGGTGATGTGTTTTGAATTACTTGGTGGTGAGGTGTTTGGAATTACTTGGTGGTGAGGTGTTTGGAATTACTTGGTGGTGAGGTGTTTTGAATTACTTGGTGGTGAGATGTTTGGAATTACTTGGTGGTGATGTGTTTTGAATTACTTGGTGGTGATGTGTTTTGAATTACTTGGTGGTGATGTGTTTTGAATTACTTGGTGGTGATGTGTTTTGAATTACTTGGTGGTGAGGTGTTTGGAATTACTTGGTGGTGATGTGTTTTGAATTACTTGGTGGTGATGTGTTTTGAATTACTTGGTGGTGATGTGTTTTGAATTACTTGGTGGTGATGTGTTTTGAATTACTTGGTGGTGATGTGTTTTGAATTACTTGGTGGTGATGTGTTTTGAATTACTTTGTGGTGATGTGTTTTGAATTACTTGGTGGTGAGGTGTTTTGAATTACTTGGTGGTGAGGTGTTTGGAATTACTTGGTGGTGATGTGTTTTGAATTACTTGGTGGTGATGTGTTTTGAATTACTTGGTGGTGATGTGTTTTGAATTACTTGGTGGTGATGTGTTTTGAATTACTTGGTGGTGAGGTGTTTTGAATTACTTGGTGGTGATGTGTTTTGAATTACTTGGTGGTGATGTGTTTTGAATTACTTGGTGGTGATGTGTTTTGAATGACTTGGTGGTGAGGTGTTTTGAATTACTTGGTGGTGAGGTGTTTGGAATTACTTGGTGGTGATGTGTTTTGAATTACTTGGTGGTGAGGTGTTTTGAATTACTTGGTGGTGAGGTGTTTGGAATTACTTGGTGGTGATGTGTTTTGAATTACTTGGTGGTGATGTGTTTTGAATTACTTGGTGGTGATGTGTTTTGAATTACTTGGTGGTGATGTGTTTTGAATTACTTGGTGGTGATGTGTTTTGAATTACTTGGTGGTGATGTGTTTTGAATTACTTGGTGGTGATGTGTTTTGAATTACTTGGTGGTGAGGTGTTTTGAATTACTTGGTGGTGAGGTGTTTGGAATTACTTGGTGGTGAGGTGTTTGGAATTACTTGGTGGTGAGGTGTTTTGAATTACTTGGTGGTGAGGTGTTTGGAATTACTTGGTGGTGAGGTGTTTTGAATTACGTGGTGGTGAGGTGTTTTAAATTACTTGGTCATGAGGTGTTTTGAATTACGTGGTGGTGAGGTGTTTTATATTACATGGTGGTGAGGTGTTTTGAATTACTTGGTGGTGAGGTGTTTTGAATTACTTGGTGGTGATGTGTTTTGAATTACTTGGTGGTGAGGTGTTTTGAATTACTTGGTGGTGAGGTGTTTTGAATTACTTGGTGGTGAGGTGTTTTGAATTACTTGGTGGTGAGGTGTTTTGAATTACTTGGTGGTGATGTGTTTTGAATTACTTGGTGGTGAGGTGTTTTGAATTACTTGGTGGTGAGGTGTTTTGAATTACTTGGTGGTGAGGTGTTTTGAATTACTTGGTGGTGAGGTGTTTTGAATTACGTGGTGGTGAGGTGTTTTGAATTACGTGGTGGTGAGGTGTTTTGAATTACGTGGTGGTGAGGTGTTTTGAATTACTTGGTGGTGAGGTGTTTTGAATTACTTGGTGGTGAGGTGTTTTTAATTACTTGGTGGTGAGGTGTTTTGAATTACTTGGTGGTGAGGTGTTTTGAATTACGTGGTGGTGAGGTGTTTTGAATTACGTGGTGGTGAGGTGTTTTGAATTACTTTGTGGTGAGGTGTTTTGAATTACTTGGTGGTGCGGTGTTTTGAATTACGTGGTGGTGAGGTGTTTTGAATTATGTGCATGTGAGGTGTTTTGAATTACTTGGTGGTGAGGTGTTTTAAATTACTTGGTGGTGAGGTGTTTTGAATTACTTGGTGGTGAGGTGTTTTGAATTATGTGGATGTGAGGTGTTTTGAATTACGTGGTGGTGAGGTGTTTTGAATTACTTGGTGGTGAGGTGTTTTGAATTATGTGGATGTGAGGTGTTTTGAATTATGTGGATGTGAGGTGTTTTAAATTACTTGGTGGTGAGGTGTTTTGAATTACTTGGTGGTGAGGTGTTTTAAATTACTTGGTGGTGAGGTGTTTTGAATTACTTGGTGGTGAGGTGTTTTGAATTATGTGGATGTGAGGTGTTTTGAATTACGTGGTGGTGAGGTGTTTTGAATTACTTGGTGGTGAGGTGTTTTGAATTATGTGGATGTGAGGTGTTTTGAATTATGTGGATGTGAGGTGTTTTAAATTACTTGGTGGTGAGGTGTTTTGAATTATGTGGATGTGAGGTGTTTTAAATTACTTGGTGGTGAGGTGTTTTGAATTACTTGGTGGTGAGGTGTTTTGAATTATGTGGATGTGAGGTGTTTTGAATTACGTGGTGGTGAGGTGTTTGGAATTATGTTGTTGTGAGGTGTTTTGAATTACGTGGTGGTGAGGTGTTTTTAATTATGTGGTGGTGAGTGAGGTGTTTTGAATTACGTGGTGGTGAGGTGTAATCGTCCCAAACTTCCAGTCTGCACCTACCCCTCCTGTATGTATGTGCTGAGGGGTTCTTTTTTTAATTATTTTTTTTTCAACCTAAATCTTCAACCTAAATTGCTTTTAAAAATGTAATATTACAAACACTTCAAATAAATTTGTGCAAAATAATTGTTTGTATTATGATTGGTGTAAATCAGGACAAAACAGCAACTCAGGTACAGTCATTAACCTCAGCTAAAACAAGCCCGTTCCTCTGTAACGACGCATGGTGAAGCGAGCGTAGCGAGCCGAGCCAATTACTGCTTTTGCAAGCCATTGCGTTACAGTAGACAGATCTCCCGTTTTGTTTTTACGTACCCATTTTTTTATTGACTAACATTTTTGTGCCATATACTAACCCTCCCCTCCCTCCCCTTCCCTTGCCTCTACCCCTTCCCTCTCTCTCCTCCCCCTCTCCCTCCTTCCTCTCCTCCCTCCTCTCTTCATATTCTCGTCAGGAAGGGACTCATTGTTACCCGACAACGCCAGGTAGTTTTGCTGGTATATTTCTAAATAAACCTCTTTCTAACCATTGACTGACTGATATTAATGTTCAGGACCCTCCGGGTATCACAGAAAACTGCAATTTGGCGTGCCAATGGATGGACATAAAAACCAGTACACCGGGAAAAATCCCAGAACTGTTGGAAAGCATCTGTAAATTAAAATTGAAATTGTAATTTCTATAACTGTGAATTGTGAAATAAAATAGCAATAAAATTTATGTAAAAACTGCAAACGCGTCTGTAAAATAAATAAATAAATAAACAAGTACACATACATTCAAAGTACACCGCCCCCATGCCAAATAATTAAATATACTACAGCGCGGCATTGCCGGGGCGCCTAAGGCGCCCGGCAATACCGCAGTGCACCTCATAGAGGCTGCATTGGGAGGGAGAGGTGTACGCTAATTGATTGATTAATTGTGGAATTAAAATCAATAAAAGATTATCACAAATTATTTTCTTAATCAATTGGCTAATAGCATAACTAAACCACTCGTGCTTCATCTGAAGATGTATCTTTTAGAAATTTAATTAAATAAGTCATTAATAAAAAATTAAATAATTAATTGATTCACCAATAAATAATTAATCGATTAAATGATTAATCAATAAATCAAAAATATCCTTGATAGCCACATCACTTGGTCACTGTCATGTCCAAATATTAGCTTCCCAGCTCAAAAGGTGCCTGAGATATTGGCCAAATGAGAAAGAAAATAAATAAATGATTAATAATGAAAATAAATAAATAATAATCATTGAAAAATTGCATTATCAATCAATTCGGTCACAGACGACATAAACCACCACCATTTCATCAGAATCTGTAACTGGGGGAAAAAAAAAAAAAAATTGTCATTAATCAAATAATTAAATAATTAATTGATTAATTGATTAATTAATAATTGATTAATCAATAAATCAAAAATATCCTTGATAGCCACATCACTTGGTCACTCATGTCCAAATATTAGCTTCTGAGCTCAAAAGGTGCCTGAGATATTGGCCAAATGAGAAAGAAGATAAATAAATGATTAATAATGAAAATAAACAAATAATAAATCATAAAAAAATTAAATTATTAATCAATTCGGTCAGAGAACAAATAAACCACCACCATTTCATCAGAATCTGTAACTTTAAAAAAAAAAAAATTTTGGTCATTAAGCAAATAATTAAATAATTAATCGATTAATTGATTGATTAATTAATAAATCAAAAATAGCCTTTGCAGCCAAATCACCTGGTCATTGGCATGTCCAAATATCAGCTTCCTAACTCAAAAGGTGCCTGAGTTAATGGTCAGAAGAGAAAGGAAATTTATTTAATTAAATAAGTACTTAATTAATCGCTAATAATTAAATAACTCCTCAATTTATTGATTAATCAAAAAAAAAAATACCGTTTTTGACAAAGGACTTGCTCACTATTGTGCCGAAATTTCAGCTTCCTCGCTTAAAGGATGGCTGAGATATCGTCCGGACAAACAAACAAGAAAGAAAATAAGAAAGAAAACAAGAAAACAAGAAAGAAACCAGAGTGAAAACTGAGTACTCTCTTTCAGCGTGCGTCACTGCCGAGCCCCCTTTGGTGCCCGGCAATGACGATTTGCAATGCCTGGAGATGGCATAGGAAAGGAGCGGTGTACAACAAACAACGAGAGTGAAAACTGAGTACTCTCTTTCAGCGTGCGTCACTGCCGAGCCCCCTTCGGTGCCCGGCAATGACGATTTGCAATGCCTGGAGACGGCATAGGAAAGGTGCGGTGTACAATAAATAAACCTGAATTGATATTTAGCAGCAGGTTGGTGATGCTTGCCTATAATAATGGAGCTTATATTTATTATGTACCTACATACGAAGCACGGCTTGTTATTGCTTACACAACGTGTTAGTACACACCACTAGTATATATATGTGTATGTGTCTGTGTGTGTGTGTATGTGTATATATATATATATATATATATCTATAATTCCAGTAATCTCTGTGTGTATGTGTGTGTGTCTGTGTGTGTGTGTGTGTGTGTGTGTGTGTGTGTTTGTCTGTGACCGCTGTTTCTCGACAACCACGGGTCCGATATACTTGAAACTTGCCAGGTATATTGCTGGGGACCCGAGGATGTGCATTTTCAAGGTTTGAAATTAATCGGACAAGTGGTTCCCAAGGTATGGTCACCGTACTCGCAAGCCGTTCGCTTTGGCTTTGCGAATGGACCAAACCATTTCATGTAAATAGAGGGGGGGGGGGAGGGGTTCTACCGTACTCGCAAGCCGTTCGCTTTGGCTTTGCGAATGGACCAAACCATTTCATGTAAATAGAGGGGGGGGTTCTGTGGTCGTTACTGCCACGTGGTTTCAAAGTTTTTTTTTGTTGTTGTTGTTTGCACGCATGTTTTTTTGCACCCACGTACGGGCACGCCCTAGTATATATATATATATATATATATATATATATATATATATATATATAGATATATAGATATATACACATACATATCTATATCTATCTGTAATTCCAGTAATCTCTGTCTGTGTGTATGCGACCGCTGTTTCTCGACAACTACCGGTCCGATATACTTGAAACTTGCCAGGTATATTGCTGGGGACCCGAGGATGTGCCTTTTCAAGGTTTCATATTAATCGGACAAGTAGTTACCGAGCTATGTCCAAAAAACGATTCAACCAATCAGAGAGCAGCGAGTTATCACGTGTGCCGAACGTGGCGAACAGACTCTGCCTCGGACGGCACATTTGAGAGCGTATTCATTTATTTCACGTTGGCAAACTATGTTGCCGTTAAACTATGTTTTAAAACTAATTAAAACTATTTTGCGATTCATCGTAACTGCGATATGCGACCTTCCGGAGCTCCTGTGAGAGCGTGCGCCATTACGGATAGTAATTCTATTAAAAACATAAAAACATTGTCCCAATTCAAGGTTTCATATTAATCGGAGAAGTAGTTACCGAGCTATGGCGATTTCTTTACCAAACTCCGCAAGCCGTTCGCTTTGGACCAAACCATTTCATGTAAATAGAGGGGGGGGGATTGTCACCGTACTCGCAAGCCGTTCGCTTTGGACCAAACCATTTCATGTAAATAGAGGGGGGGGATATAATTTTAGATATAGATATAGTACGGGCATGCCCTAGTATATAAAACACAGTTTGTGTGTGTGTGTGTGTGTGTGTGTGTTTGTGTAATGTTACCGATAGACTCCTAAACGGAGAGGCTCACGTACTTGATATTTGGCACAAACATGGCCATTGAGCCTGGGAAGAACATGGCCGACCTAAAAATTTATTTCATAATATTTTTTTTACCATATTTTTACCTCAGCGCATTTCAGCGAGGTATATTATGACCGGAATGGCAGAGCAGCGCGCTGATTCGCTCAGAGCAGCGCGCTGATTCGCTCAGAGCGATCACGTGATGTTCCAACTTTGCCACCATAATCTCACAGTTATGCGTTCGCACGTAATTCAGTTTTTTCACATTTCAGCGAGGAACATTGCCATTCACACCCCTCCTCCCCCTCCCCCCCCTCCCCCTCCCCTCCCCTTCCTCCTCCCTCCCCCTCCCCCTCCCACTCCCCCCCTCCCCCCTCCCACTCCCCCCTCCCCTCCCCTTCCTCCTCCCTCCCCCCTCCCCCCTCCCACTCACCCCTCCCCCCCTCCCACTCCCCCCTCCCCCCTCCCACTCCCCCCCTCCCACTCCCCCCCTTCCCCCTCCCCCTCCCCTCCCCCATCACCCTCCCCCTCCCCCCTCTACTCCCTTCCCCCCCTCCCCTCCCCCTCCCACTCCTCTCCTCTCCTATCCCTCCCCCTCCCCCTCCCCCCCTCTTCTCCCTCACGTTTATACACGGAATGCCGGGTACTCCCCCCCCCCTCTTCACCCCTCACCCCCTCTCCTCCCCTCCCCCCTCTCCTCCCCTCCCCCCCCGTTCCCCTCCCCTCCTCTTCCCCCCTCCCCTCCCCTCCCCCGCCCGGCAATGCCGTGTACTACCCCCCCCCTCTTCTCCCCTCCCCCCTCCCCCCTCCCCCACCCCTCCCCCCTCCCTCCCCCCTCCCCATCCCACTCTCCCCCTCCCACTCACCCCTCCCCCCTCCCCCTCCCCCTCCCCCTCCCCCATCACCCTCCCCCTCCCCCCTCACCCCTCCCCCTCCCCCTCCCCCTCCCCCTCCCCCATCACCCTCCCCCTCCCCCCTCTCCTCCCCCCCCTTCTCCTCCCCTCCCCCTCCCCCCTCTTCTCTCCTCACCCCCTCTTCTCCCCTCCCCCCCCCTCTTCTCCCCTTCCCCCCGTTCCCCTCCCCTCCCCTTTCCCCTCCCCTCCCCCGCTCGGCAATGCCGGGTACTTCTGCTAGTATATATATATTGTTGCGGATCTCGAATTACGGCGCTCCCCTTACCGAGGGGGGTTTAATCCCCTCGTCTATTAAGCTGGCCGTCCGAGTCCTAGAAGATATCGCGCTCCTTTGCGGGGTTGAGATTGACCCGGGTGACTGGTCAACGGGTTCCCAGATACCTTTGCCAACCTCTCCGCAAAGCAGGACGATACTTCTGCTCGAGCCACGGACAAGATGGAAGATTGCCGAGCGGTTTAGCAATCCGAAGCTCGAGCCGTTAGCAATAAAACTAACCTGATTCTGAGCGGTTCTAATCATGCCACAGGTACTCAATGGGGAAAAGACAAAGACGATCGGACGATAGGAAACCAAAAGGTAAGGAAAGAACAAATATGATTTATTAACTACACTACAAGAGGAAACGAAAGGCAGCAAGAATATACAAAAGGAGGAAATAAAAGGACATAGGGCAACCTTATACACTCTTATATAACACGCCCACGACAATGCAAACACACTTACACGAATGGGGTGGTGGTGGTGGGAAGGAAGAGAAGGGTCCAAGCAGATGGTTCCAGGCTCCGGGTCCGCCGTGAAGAATGGCAGGCAGCTGGTGTTGTTGGCGCGCGACCGGACCTTATAATTATGCGGGGGACTGGGATGCCGCGTACGTAATCGTCGTGCCAACTCTCTCTCGCCCAACGTTCGTCTCAGAGGGTACCCTCGCGCAGGTCGCTCCAACAATTTGACAATCAATCGAGCGCTCCCCGCGCAGTTCGTTCACAATCAGCATCCCCCGGCGCAGTCCGTTACGATCAGCATCCCCCGGCGCAGTCCGTCAAAGGGCTTCGCGCTTATATGATCGTGCGTTGCAAATCAAGCCGCCTTCATAGGGCTACGCCTACTAACGAGCTCACCTCAGCCCTGGTTGGTCAGCGAGGGCTCACTGGCTCCACCCTCGACGGCTCTTGGGCGAGGCCACACCTCTTCCCGTGGCTCTGCCCCTTCTTTCCTCGAGCCGACCGCATGTTCAATGGCGTTTGGAGCGAGCGCTAAGGCAGCGACGACGGCAATAAGATTATGTGAGAGCATTAGGAAGGACAAGCCCCGCCTGTAGGTGCTACTGGCACTTTGGAGAGAGAGAGAGAGATTGGGGGTAATTGAAGGGGCCTAGGTTATTTGATTAATACAACGCAGAGTCAAACTATTGGGAACAGATCCTTACCTGAAACACATACTAATGAGATAACTAAAGAAGAAGCCTATGGTGTCCTACGTGTTGCAATATGACCTAACTAGAGTGCGACCTTTGACCTTTACCAAAAATGGGAATATTTACAGGGGATTATTTATAAGGGAATATTACAGATATTTACAAAGTGGAGGGTTCTAAAAACCGCAATATATATATATATATATATATATATATATATATATATATATATATATATATATATATATATATATATATATATATACAGTATATATATATATATATATATATATATATATATATATATATATATATATATATATATACATGTATATATACATGTATATATATATATATATATATATATATATATATATATATATATATATATATATATATATATATATATATATATATATATATATGTAAGTATATATATATGTGAAGAAGCAGCTCTTCGTTTGGAAAAGAAGTCCACAAATAGCCTGAAAAATGACGCAGCTTTATTAAAAACCAACTTATACAGATCCGGAAGAAGCCAAGACATCTACAGCAAGAGCCAGTCTCATGCCAAGTCAAGCCTTCCTGAAAACACATTGATTCCCAGTCCATTTATATAGGGACACGTTTTATCAGGAAATCTCCGAGGGAACAAACAAAACTGGGAGAGGTTCCTCCCCGGTGGGCCAAGCCCCCACCGTCATCCGCTCTGTTATTCGGGGGAGTCAGCCCTTCCTTATCATTCGGACCAGATATAGTTTCAAAAGCTCCGAGGTGACGAAAATGTAACTCACAGAGAGAAGAGTGCATGCTTGGCCAAACAAACCCATATATTTTATGGGTTTGTTTACATGAGTAATTCAAAGCATGTTTATACAGAGTCATGCGTTGCTGTGATTAATACAAAATATATATGGTTAAAAACAATAGGTTTATGTCTGCAATCTAATCATTCTACTAGCGTTACACAAAATCACGCGCATGTGAGCGTGGTTTTACGACCGGCCTTATCTAGCCTCGAAAAAGCACACGTATACAATTTGTCCAGCATGACCTCAGCGAGCCTTTCCTCATCCAAAACTAAAACGAAGCAAAAACCCTTTATTAACTTTATGAAAATAGCATTTTTAAACAACATTTAAATCATAACACATTAGCAACCAACGTCTATAACTGAACTTTAGGCAATATCAAATCTACTACTTGACATTCCTTCCTCTTGTCTCGTCGAGACAAAGTATCTTAAGAGACAACGTGCCACATCGGGCTTTATTGAAAAATAATTGTGTAATGCGGGTATTGAAAAAATAATTGTGTAATGCGGGTATCTCCCAAGGGCATATCGTGCGCCCAAAGCGCCTCGCCCGTGCATTTGGCGAACGTGTCGTGTGGTGCGTGCTCGGAGCCTGAGGGCTCAGAACATGAAAGTCCATTAACGTTTCGGATCCACAACGAAGGTGTCTGGTCCAGATGAGGTTCTGCTCCGCCAGAGGGCCCGTCACCTCCCCTGCGGAACTTGCTCCCCCCACCCTTTGCAGACTCAGTCCTTGCAGATCTTCGAAGTTAATCAACGATCATGCCCATGAGGTCCCTCACGTGCTGCTGTTCTGGGGAATACATAGTATTGTCAGTATCTTGTGTCTCAATTTCCTGGTCAGGGTACAGAGCGTAAAAATCCGATTCACTTGAAGCATTTGAACTTAATACATATGAAGAAAAGAGAGGGACTTCCTTTATGTCAAAGTCTCCCATGGGCGCCTGGTCGGCTTGCGGGTCTAGGACATCCGCGTCGGGTCCCTCGACCGCCAGACCCAGCGTCGCAATCAGATCCATAGTTGGGTTGAAAGGGGGCGTGCAGCTGTCAGTTTGTAATACATAAGCAGCGTTAGCCAGTACACGCAAGGGGTTTATAGCACAAGTATCACAGTCATCACATACACCGTTACAGGCAGCAGCCAGTTCCCACATGGGATCCGCACAAGTATCACAGTCATTACAAAATTCAATGCAATTTTCTGGAGCGCCGGTCGCAACTGCCTTGTTGAAGGACCCGTTCAGGTCGACGGCCTCTGTGGTCAGAGCCATAGTCGTTGTCGGCGGCTTCTTCACTTTCCATCCTGTAAAATACTTTCTCATACAGAGGAGGACTAGAGATTTCATTAGTGCCCCCCAAATTACTACCCCGATTATCACAGCCAGTGCGGTCAATAACCACTTCACTATGGTGCCCGTCCATCCCTGGAACCAGTCAGTGAGCCAGCTAAATGTATAAGAATTTTCGCGCGCGATCCGATCGATCGTCAGGGCGTGGCTAGTTTCCCTTAGTCTCACTATTGCGGCTGACACTCCTTCAGATGGATCGGGTATGTAAGTGCAACATTTTCCCTCTATAATTCCGCATACCCCTCCTTTCTCTGCCAAGAGCATGTCCAAAGCCACCCGATTCTGCATCACCATTGTACGCATGTGAATCACCGTATCCAATAGTATGTCATGAGCCGTAGCGGTGTCGTTTGCCACCTTTTCTAGGGCCAAAGCCAATTTGTCTATCCGGAAACTATCCATGACTGTGCCCGCTCCTGGGAAGAAGAAACCAAACACCTTTTCCCATAGACTCCCGTGTAGTTTAGTGGTTCCATCTTCGTTCATGACTGACCTCTTATAACGCCTGTCCAAGGACTTTGGGTCTAGCTCATCCAGTATCTCAACGTCAGGAAGGACTGAACCCAGATAACATGTGCCCCCCCAATTATTTGGTAAATAGGGGTAAGCCTTGTCGCCGCATATAAACATTGTCCCATGGGGTGGGACCAGGTGGGTGGATAAGCACTGGAGTCCCTTTACCACCCCATTAATCCTACTAACCCCCCTAGAGAATGTTATAGCCGTTATGTTGTGGTTGTGTTTATCTTGCAGTACTATTCGTAATGTAATCCCCGAGCTCCCTTGTCCCAGCTTCCCGGGGAGAGTGTAGGCGCATTCTGATTCTCCCATACGCAAGTGGCCGGAACCCTGGAGGCAGACCCTCCCTTTCTGTGGTTTGACCCAGACGGGGGCAGGCCTCTCGGCCACATGGGCAATCATTGACGGGCGATAATTAAATTGTCGATTGCAACTCTTGCCATTGTCAACCCCTTCTCTTTCCAGCGTGGTGACTAAACATGGGGAATCGATAGGTTGTGAGCAGAGGTCATTGAGGGACAAGGGTAGCACTATCATGTGTATTCCTGTGGTGCCTGCTTGGGGAAAGCGCATGCACGACCAGCAGTGTGTCCTATTTTGAATTGTTGCCACTTCCCTGGCCACTTTCCAATATGTGTTTTCACCCTTCTTTGGGGCCTTATTCTGGGGTTGTGGCGTGAGTATGTATTCGATGCATGGTATGTAGTTCTTTTCGCCACCGGCCGCGCCAGGGGTCCAGACGCTGCACCGGACCTGCATAGTCATGCCTTTCTCTAGGCGCGTGCGTGTTTGTAGCTTAAAATCAGGGGTTCCCCATTGGTATCCTGGTTGGGCCAAGGTCTTAATGCTAGCTTGCCCGTCTTCCCGGAACTCTCGTTGCTTTTGTAGTACCATGCCAACGCGTCCAGGCCCTGCCGACAGTGCTAGCCAATTTATGTTCACCCAATTTGTGTGCAGGGCTTTCTGTTCGAAACATGGTAGTGATACTCTTTGTCCCCATGTTACGGTGAGGTGTCGGGTTTCGTTTTCGCATCTATTGGAATCGGAGTTTCCCCTAGCTGCTGTCGCTATCAATAGTATTGTACCTATGATTAGGCCCATCCTTACTGTGGTTGCTGTGGTGTAGTGTCTGGTGCTTGTATGGCCAACTTACAGTGCGTGGCGTGGATCCACGAGGTCTTGCCCTCGCAAAAGACTGCCGTTGGTGTAGTCAGCAACACCTGGACTGGTCCCTTCCACCTTGGTTCCAAGGCGTTCTTGCAGGTGAAGTGCTCCACGAACACCTGGTCTTTTTCCTCTGGTGGAACACCTGGTCCACAAGTCTCCTGGGAACGCCTGGTCCACAGGTCTCCACCCCATAGACTCAATTCATCCAATCCATAGCCCCATAGAACACCTTTTCTCCAATTTCCTAATCCACTTTTTTTTAAGTGGATCCAATTTTATCCAATATTCAATTTTTAAATTCAATCCCATTTAATCCAGTCCAATTCAAAATAAATTCAATCCTTCTCTCAGCATCCCATTACCTGTTTCCAACATCAATAAAAATAAAATTATAAAATTAATAAAAATCAATCATCTCAACTCTCAAATCAAATCAAAAAATCAATCAAAATCATAAAAAAATCAATAAAATAATAAAAATAAACGAAAATTACTTCAGCTAGAGTTTCAACTAGAATTAACACAAACAAACCACCATTAACCTCCATTAACACAAACAAACCACCATTAACCTCCATTAACACAAACAAACCACCATTAACCTCCATTAACACAAACAAACCACCATTAACCTCCATTAACCTCCCCCTATTATTTATTTATTTTCACGAATAAACAAATAATAGAAATAACCTGGTCTACTTCCAATTTCAATTCTGGTCAGTTCTGGTGTCTGGTCACACACAATGTTTTCCTCACCCACTGTGATTCGCTCAATATAGATTCTCACTGTTATGTCTGAAATTCGTCTCATGAAAACCCATTCAAGAGTCCGGTGTGACAGACAGCCAAACACATAGACACGCCGAAGACCCCAGGGTACCCATCAAACTAGCTTGTCCCCAGATCCACAACACAGCGAAACATGTAACTTTACTAAAATAATCACTTACTCATAACTAATACTCATAATAACTCATAATTACTTATGTAATTACTCATACCAATACTTACTTAAAATAATGTAATATCCCAATCTTCACCCCCTATGCAAATCGAAGCACCCCGGACAATCCACAACCAATATCAACCACTGTAGCCGCCTTCCCGACTCCAGGCAGCCACACGCAGCCACATACATCTCCATCCACGTCACACAAGACAACAGCCAACGAGTGTGTCCACCACACAGAAACCTTTGGCAATGCAACAACCGAACTCCCAGACAACCAACAACAAAACCCAATCCATCTCCATGGCTCATCAAGCAGTTCCAACTTAATCCAGCTTCACATACCGATTTCCCCAAAAACTCGTGAAACTTCACCCCCATTCTGGAAAAACCCTGGACTAAACCCTGACACCCTAAATAACTTCAGACTCATCTCCAACCTACCCTTTCTGTCAAAAGTTTTGGAACGTGCTGTGGCCACTCAACTCAAACATCACCACTCTGCCAATAACCTGTATGAAACATCCCAATCCGGATTCTGCTCCAGCCACAGTACTGAAACTGCTCTCCTCAAAATCACCAGCGACCTTTTCTCTCCTCTGATGCCGGCAACCTCAACATTTTCATCCTCCTCACCTCAACGCCTCCTTTGACATCATCAATCACACCATCCTCCTCACCCTGTTTAGACCAGCTTGTGCCTATTAAACCCAAATCAGTTCACTCCCAAGCCC
This sequence comes from Myxine glutinosa, assembly GCF_964187855.1. Lineage (NCBI taxonomy): Eukaryota > Metazoa > Chordata > Myxini > Myxiniformes > Myxinidae > Myxine > Myxine glutinosa. The sequence goes on along the minus strand of NC_136269.1, from coordinate 29,167,382 downwards.
ACAAGGACCACCTACTGCACTGCAAAGATGTCCTCTACTCCACCTACTACCCTCAAATTATCCACTCTGGCTCCGGAATCCCAAAAGCACTCTTCTCTACAATAAACAAACTAAATAAACAAATAAATAAACAAACTTTACAACGTGAACAAACTCCTCAGCGCCCTGGATACCACCACCTGTCATTCAGAGTAGACAACAGCATCTCCTTTCTGGCTTTCAGCATCTCCTTTCTCCTTTCTGGCATCCAAATGAAATTCTGGCTTCAAATCAACTTCCTCGAACTTAACTATGATAAATCTAAATTAATCTTCGTTTGCCCACAACCACTCACCAAATTCACCCATAACTTTGCCCCCAACATCGATGGTTTCCCAGTATCCACCTTTTATGAATTTTATGAATCTTCTCATTATTCGAAAGTTTACAAAATGTTCCAAATCTGTATATTATTTTCTACTGTGGTTATATTAAACCATTATTTTACAAAATCCAACTTTCAATAAACTGAAAAATGCTTCGCCATGGAATAGTCCACCACTCATATAAATAATCATAAGAGTTCTGCGAAACATCTCCATCTTTAAAACTTAGCCAACCAATTTTAAACCACGTTTTCCCCCCAAAAAACAAGTCACATTCTTTGTATATTGCCAACATTGTTCATCGTTTAAGTATCATCCAGAACTAAATTTTTATAAACCATCAACTTGTAGATGCATTTATTTATATCCCATTAACCCAAGAACTCTCAATTGCTTGGTTATATTTTAGTAATGTCATATATCCATATTTCTTTTCCAAAATGTTCCTGGTATACACATTAATCCCATCTGTCTTTGTTTCCAGATGAACTCAAATCAGGAAATCAACACAAATCCTTATTACCTCCAATCAATCACACTGCACATCATTCCCCGTCCTTGATGGATAATTTTACATCCAGATGGGCACAGCATCCCATTTTTGGCGACCCAGCCCTGAAACAAGCCCCTGGACTCCTTGCAGGCTGGACCAAAACCCCTGGACGAGGTTGCATCCCAGTACTGACTCTGCTACCTTCTTGCAAACCACTTCAACTCCATGAATTTTACATGTTTCGTGAACGGAACAAAGCCCTCTGTAATCGTCAGATTGAACCTGCCCCAAACCCGTCCATATAAACTCCATTGTTGTCCTGTCCATCTCTCTGTGTTACATTTACCTTTTGTGACTCACAGTACCTGCCTCCATGGAACAATGACGCCTGAGCACTCAATTAGCCCTCCCAGTACCAAAGACTTACAATCAGACCGACAGACAGACAAATAACAGAGGCATGTCGCCAGCCCCAGCACAGGACATCACCTTTCCGGGCAGGCACAATATAATCCACAGTATCGAAATGCCAATTTCTATCCGGAGCCTCGCGAAGCCAAAATCCATGCATGCGTGCTCCATCATGCAACCCGATCTGTACTCGGTGCGCCCGGCGCCCCCTATAATCAGTGAGTTATAATAACCACAATATCTCTGGCACCCAACTCGTGATACCACAATTTAATCCACGTTACTTGCATCTCTTCATCCTCCCAAATGTCCTCCATTTAACGTGACTCAAATCCATCTCAAATCCCCACAGCTCGATCGAACACGTCACTGTACTCGGCCCGGTTAAATTAAATTCCAAGCGTACTGTACCTGACGCTTCCACAACAACAAAAAACTCGATATTCTCTGTCCACTAATTATGTACATGACTTCAGTTTAACCAACAATATAATGTCCTTTCCTTCCAGATTTAGGTTCTATATCCTGTCGTTAAAGCAACACCTCGTAGACTGACTGCCTGTCGTTCTTCCAAGGTTAGTGAATTACCTCTGACCTTTCCCTTGCATATCTCGAACAAAGGTCAACTAAACTTTAAAAGGTCAAACTTCGAATTGGGGTAACCAGCGCTTTATTTTTCCGCAAATAATACAAGTCCGGCGTCATTCCCTGCAAGAACCACATCCAGACAGACAGATGACCATTATTGTGGCTCCACATTGCAAAATGCTAACGTCTACGAATCCAACAACCGTCACAATCCGCCCAGGAACTTCCAGGCGTGCTCTACAATGCAGCACCTCTCTACCTGGTGCACACCTTTCGCACATCCTTCCTCGTTCGCACAACGCTTCATCAACACACCTCCTCGCGCCCACACCTTGGCACAAGCCACACCACATACCGACAGTTGAAACCTCAACCGTCCTCCTTCCTCGGATCAGCGTTCTGTTGAAACGTGACATTTCTGCTCAAATTATTGAATTTCCAATTTTAATAACTTAACCTTACCAGCATACTAAATCTGTGTCCGCATCGATCAACACAAATGCATCGATGCATCTTCCAGCCGCCACTCCGCACTGTACCTTACTGTATGAACAAGACTTCCTGTTGGAACTTGGCTCCGGAAATTAATTACTCTGTCTTGAAATCGTTTATTTTAGCCATCTTAAATAAATCCATCCATCTATCCATCTTATAAATCCATCTTAAATAACGTATTCGTCCTGTGACATTGCCTGGCATATATGTCGCAGCCGGCCACTATTCCGACATGGCTCGTCTGACATGAACGTCCGACATCCAGCGTCCGACATTCAGCAAAGTCGCAATGACCCACAATGCATTTGGGCACACATCCTCCTCTGAGAGTGGGCGAGTTATCGCCGGCACTCTGAGCAAATCTCATACAGCACACCCGTGACTCGCGGCTCGCTCGGCTCCTGCCCGAACGCACAATATCCCTCTACCCAAACTTCCACGGAGCCGCACGGCGGAAACACAGGTTTGTACCACACTTTAATTAAACGAACATTGCCAGGATTCTCGGATAGACGTTTAATTTCACAACACACATGACAAAAATCCGATTTAAATTCAGAGATCGCCGATCGACCTGGCACAACCATCTCAACGCGACGACGCCACGCCGCCCCCCGTCTTGGCGCGCACCCTCGTGCCTCCACACGAATCCCAACACTCCCTGCACGCCGCTCTATTCGCGTTCACGGCGGGGTTTACCTCACGTTGGGACATGCAGTCGGCTGTCATAACAAAGTGCGAAAAGCTGTCATAACAAATCTACGACCTGGCATGTAGTGAGCTGTCAGAACATTGAGCTGTCAGAACTCATCCCTAGCTCGTAAACATCGCAAAAAACAGGATCTCCGACGCTCCACCTCTCTGACCCAAAATGCACTATGTGACATCATCATCCTAAAGGTGAGCTGCCTCAGGAATATAGGCCTACCCCACACATACAATACACAATATCTGCCATTGAATGAACTCTTCAATTCAAGTAAAACACACATATTGATTCGAATTCTGAACCTCCAGTTCCACAAACTCCAAACCTCCGTCCGGCTGCCGCTCGAAAGACAAAAAACAGCCCATCCTGCAACCATCTCCAAGAAACCGCTTCATATCAACAGTAGGTCGACAAGGGCACTCCGAGTGCTTTCCTGACCCGATTTATATCAATTCGCTTCCCAAACAACTCCCAAACAGATGACAGACAAATACATTGGTCAGATACACACGTCAATTAACATCCCAATATACATTCATTCCTCATTCATATACTCATAGAAGTCTCCCAGACTTCGCGCGAAACTCAGATCGACTCAAATCATGCCTTTCTCCAGCCACTCCCAAACAATCTTTGCTCATTCATGTTACGTCTCTCATTCAAGGAAAAGGATTTTTTGGGACGGGTTGGACGGGGGTGGGTTGAGGTGAAAAAGGGAAGGCAGGGCGGGGGGTGTTGGGGTGTTGCCTAGAGCCCCGGGACTGAGCTCAGGTCTTGGGGGGGTGGGGGGTGTTGCCTGGTATCTGGTCCAGCGGCATCACTCGCTGTTTTACTTGTTTAACTGCTTACTTACTTGTCCTCTGGCCAGGGATTATTTAAATCTTTAGTTAACACAGCCCAGTCCTTTAATGGTCTTACCGCGGCAAAATGATGCCTCTTAAACATGAAAGATGCCGGGGTTCCCTTAAGGGGTTCCCCTTCTTTCATTAGCTTGCTTCCCATCTTATTGCTCTGGGCTGATCCTTCCTGGAAAGTTCTCGGCCTGGCTCAACCTTTACGGCTGTCCGACCTCACTTTCCCCCTTCCCTTGTACCGAACGTTATCTTCCCCGATATCCTGCGCAAATCCTTTTACTGGCCATGTTCCTATGGCCCTCTTAAGTTAGCCACAGCCCTTCGTTCCCTGGCATGCAATGGCATACCCCATCTTGTCTCTGGGCTGTTCCTTCCTGGAAAAATCTTGGCCACCTGGCTTCAGCCTATATGGCTGTCCGACCTCATTTTCCCCTCCTGGTGCTAACTGTAACTTTAAGCTTACTGTTAAGTCCTTACTGGTATCCTTACTTGTTTATCCTGGCTTTAACAAAGCCACGTCATTCTGAGGCCTAAAATGAGCCTTTACTTACAATTTCTGTTCGAGTGCAGGCAGCGCGGAAGACAAGGAGACTGAACCCGCTCGAGGGAGGAAGGTACGGATTTGGAATAATAGCCCTCTGATATAAAACAACTCCCACCTTTAATCAAATCCGCGTGCCGGCGCCGGCCTCAGGCAGCCTTCCTCCTGTCCCTCGGGCTCCGTTTCCCGTCGTCCGGTGCTGACCCCACTCCTGGTACCATCTTTCCCGACTCCACCATCTGTGAAGAAGCAGCTCTTCGTTTGGAAAAGAAGTCCACAAATAGCCTGAAAAATGACGCAGCTTTATTAAAAACCAACTTATACAGATCCGGAAGAAGCCAAGACATCTACAGCAAGAGCCAGTCTCATGCCACGTCAAGCCTTCCTGAAAACACATTGATTCCCAGTCCATTTATATAGGGACACGTTTTATCAGGAAATCTCCGAGGGAACAAACAAAACTGGGAGAGGTTCCTCCCCGGTGGGCCAAGCCCCCACCGTCATCCGCTCTGTTATTCGGGGGAGTCAGCCCTTCCTTATCATTCGGACCAGATATAGTTTCAAAAGCTCCGAGGTGACGAAAATGTAACTCACAGAGAGAAGAGTGCATGCTTGGCCAGATAAGACCATGCTTGGCCAAACAAACCCATATATTTTATGGGTTTGTTTACATGAGTAATTCAAAGCATGTTTATACAGAGTCATGCGTCGCTGTGATTAATACAAAATATATATGGTAAAAACAATAGGTTTATGTCTGCAATCTAATCATTCTACTAGCGTTACACAAGATCACGCGCATGTGAGCGTGATTTTACGACCGGCCTTATCTAGCCTCGAAAAAGCACACGTATACAATTTGTCCAGCATGACCTCAGCGAGCCTTTCCTCATCCAAAACTAAAACGAAGCAAAAACCCTTTATTAACTTTATGAAAATAGCATTTTTAAACAACATTTAAATCATAACACATTAGCAACCAACGTCTATAACTGAACTTTAGGCAATATCAAATCTACTACTTGACATATATATATATATATATATATATATATATATATATATACATATATATATATATATATATATATATATATATATATATTGTTGCGGATATGAGGATTGTGTTTTTTTTTATTGTGTTGTATTGTATAGTAAATTGTTGTAAATATCACCCTCTGTAAAATGTAATGATTCCTTGTAAATACCTCCGTAGTGTGAAGGTCAAAGGGCGTCTCGGTAGTTATTCCATAAACACCACATTGCAGGACACGATAAAACCCTTGTTCAGTAGCTTATATCTTATTATGTGTCTTAGGGTAAGGCTGTGTCTCCCATTAATTTAAATACTCCATTGCACCAAGTGAAATAAGAGTAGATCCCCTTTCATTTCATTTCAATGGCCAACTGCATTTTGGGCGGTTTTCTTCAACCACCATTGGCCACGAGGCAGGGTTGGGAAAGAAGGGCGTGTCTCCACCTCGTCATAGAGGGGAGGAGTGAGCCAGCCCCGAACAACCAACCGAGCACGAGAGGTTTGGTTTGAGAGGGCGGAGGAAGAGCGTTTGGGGGAGGTTCGCAAAGGTTGAGGGGCGGGCCTATATAACCCGCCGCGGGGTGTCCCCCAAGCAGATGGGCTGGAGAGAAGTGAGAGAAAGGCTGAGCTGAGCTGCGTGGAGAGGTACACGAAAAGGAAGGGTCCAAGAGAAAGCCGAGGAGCTTTTACGAAGCAAGCTACACGAGAGATACAGCAGAGGAGTGCAGCCCCGTTTCAACCAGCCGCGTGAAGCCCTGACGGTGTGCGCTGTAAAGCGGAATACAAGGAGCCGCCGGCCCCCCCGCTTCCCGCCCGGAGTGGACCCGCTCGCTGTGCCCTGTGATCCCACCTGCTCATCCTTTCCAGCCATTCCTGCCTGCAAGTTCCCCATTTTGCCTAAGTGAGTTTGTTTTGTTTGTTCTGTCCTGGGTAGTAAACTAAGTCAGTATAAGCTAGTAATTTGCACTGTGTCACCTGCGTCTCATGTCCCCTGTAAATAAACGTGACTGCTTTCTTTTTGCTTATGTGTGTAAATAATAATAAACCCAGTTACTCTTCTGTACGTCTTCTTCCTCTTTGCATTCGGTCGCTTTAGAGTTTTCCAGATTGAGTAGCTGTGGCGCGATACGGCCAACGTTTGGGTAAATCGGGTGAATCGGGGAAGAACAGTTCGGCCGCGGTTATACCTCCGCTCGGTAAAAATAACATCCTAATCCGCGGATCGTAACAATATATATATTGTTACAGACGCGGTGGTGGATGTTAGTTTACCGAGCGGTTTGGTATGACCACGTCTGCACAGTTTACCCGATTATACTCGAACGTTGCCGAATCGCGCTACGCTAGATCAATTGAGGAAAATGACACAACGGCTGGGTTAAAATGACACGACACCAAGGGTTCAGTTCTCAAGACCTCCGGAGGAGGTTATATTAAGGCGGAAGGTTAGATTACAACTACAAGAGGGACATCATAGAAAGACAGGCACTTAGACACACTTATATTAACCCCAACAGACGACAGATAAACGGGACAAGGCTGACTCACACGGGGATTGATGGCAAGGAAAGCGGGTATCGATGGCTCAAGGTGCACTCTTGGCTCAAGGACAGGGTACTGTACGGTCCAGTAGATGCAGGGAGGTCACAGCGCTCGGAGGTCACGACTGGTTCTTCCTCTTCAAGCTCGGGGCGCATCTGACGTCACGTCCGGTACGTGGCCGCGTATATCCGGCGGGGAGTGACACGCCCTCGGCTCGTTAGCTCCGCCCCAGATGGAATCGGCTCGTTGCTTCTCATTGGGTGCGTGCGGGGGGGTTACCGGCTCCACCCTTGACGAGGGGCTGACAGGGAGCCCCTTCGTGGTAACCCCGTGGAGCGCATGGTCATGGCGGCTAACCGAGCCGGTGTAAGGACGCACACTCCCCCCGCGCGCCGTTGTTGTAGTTGTTGTTGTAGCTGTAGTTGTTGTTGTTGCTGTAGTTGTTGTTGTTGTTGTTGTTTGGGGAAGAAGATGGGAGGAGGTAAGGGAAGGTCCTAAACTCACTACTGGTGCCATATAATCACATTCTGGTGCAACGAAGAGTCAGAATTAATGGAAACGAGTCCTTAACTGACATAGACTAAGAATAACTAGCAAGAATAAATCTCCACGCATGGCTGGCGGACTTCCTCTCTAGTCGTCGTCAACGTGTGGCCCTGAATGGGTTTCTCTCATCTCCTCTTCCTGTTCAGGCTGGAGTTCCCCAAGGCAGTGTTCTGGGCCCCGTGCTTTTTCTGGTCTTCATCAATGATCTCTCTGACTCTCTCGAAAATCCTCTCTATCTCTTTGCTGATGACTCCACTCTCTGCCGCTCCATTCCTCTTCCCTCAGATCGGCAGTCTGCTGCCTCCTCACTCTCTGAAGACCTGGACAAAATCACAGTCTGGTCAAACAAGTGGAACATGTCTTTCAATCCTGACAAATCTCACACTCTTACTATGTCTCTCCGAAAAGATCGACTGGACAACCCTCCCATCTACTTTCTCAACAATCCTCTCCAAGAAGTTCTGTCGCTCAAGATTTTGGGTCTCACTATCTGCCATGATCTTTCTTGGGAAAACCACATTTCCAAGCTGGCCTCCAAAGCCAGTCGCCGACTGGGCATCCTCCGTCGTGCGAAGTCCTTCCTCGGCACACCTGAGCTCCTCACCACATACAAGGCTTTCATCCGCAGCTCAATGGAATACTGTTCTCCCCTATGGGCCGGTGCTCCTGCCTCACACCTAGCTCGGCTTCACGCTGTTGAAACCAAAGCTTTCAGAATTATTGGAATCTCCCGCGATGAAGCTATCTCTGAGGGCCTTTCACTCACTCACCGCAGGCAGGTAGGTGGTCTTTCTGTCTTCTACCGACTCCTCTCCGGCCTTGCACCCCCAGCTCTCTCTGTGCTCTGTCCCCCAAATATTCCTACAGGTCGCACAAGATCTGCCAGCAACCATCTGATGGTTAAACTGCCGAAATCTCGGCTCTCTGCTCACCTTCACTCTTTCATTCCTCTTTTCTCCCGCCTCTGGAACAAACTCCCTCACTCCCTTCAATCCCACTCCTCCCTCCAGGTCTTTAAAACAGCTGTTCACCACCATCTCTTATCTTCCCCCATCCAAAACCTTGATCTTTTCTACCCCCGCTAATTCACCCCAGATCCACCTTGTTTGAAATTCCAACTTCTTTCCTGGAAGTCCTGGCAGTGTCCATATGTTTTATACCTCTCCCACCGCCCCCTTCCCATGCCCCCCCCCCAAAGCCCTCGCCCTCTCTCAGATCTCTCGATGTCTCCATGTCTCTCGGTCCCTGCTCTCAAATGTTGTGTTTGTGTCCTTCCCCCTCTCTCCCCATCTTGTCTACCGCTCCCGATGTTATATGTTTTATGTGTCGGTTTGTCTTTGAGTCCTTAACTGACATAGACTAAGAATAACTAGCAAGATGTCCGAAAGTTGTCTACGTGAGATGCGGTGGACCTGGGCACGACATTTAATGGGGGAAAAAGGGGAAGGTCGGTTCTACAGAGTGTTGTTTACAGACAATGGGACTAGGGAATGGGGGATTGGGGATAGTTGGGGAGTATTGGGGAAATAGGGGAATATTTACAAGCGGATATGGAGGCCAAATTCCATATTCGCAACATTGCACCCTTCTCTACCCTCGAGGCGTACCGACCCGATAAATTTTTACCTATTTTAGTGTGGCACTCAGATGTAGTTCCCTCTACTATTAACTCTACCCTGAGTGCGACAGTTTTACAGATATTCACAAATGAGTAAATATGTCCCCCTGCGACGTTGCACCCTTCTCCTCTCAGAAACACACCCACAGGATAACCGAATTGCGGAAAGAATTCGCAAACTAAACATACAGCCGGTAGGGAGCATTATTTACAAGACTACGCTGATATTTACACTACGATCCAGGACCTGTTTTTGGAGGGACACATGCAGATGTTATGCATAGAGAGAGCACGCATGCCAGCATCGATACACCAACCCACGAGTGCTCTGTGGCCTACGGCCTTTAATAACGTGCAGAGCACCCCTTCCAAGCATCAAGCACCACCCCATCACACAGTGAGCACCATCCGGTGCACCAATAAAGTGTTTAATAAATCACCGGTGGTGTCGCAGCCGGCCGATGTTCTGCCGCTGGGCTTGCCTTCGTGTGGTGCACTTGGTGTTCTTGCCTCTTTCAAAAAAATAAAGAAAGGCGCCAACCGCGTCCTTTTCCGTATTGTGGCCTTCAGTGGTGTCAACTATAAGTGGTTCACCTGTATGGCATAGGTGCCACGTTGACCCATAGGTCCATCCATGGGTGGTGCTTGGCCGCAAAAGAACTGCGGTCCATTGTGGGTGGCCACAAACATTGCGGTCCATATGGTGTATCGATCCAAGCAGCAAGCAGCGAAAGTGCAGGCCCACAACTGCGAAGCCAGCACCTCTCTCTCCTCTCTCTCCACCCCAAAGCCAGATCCTCGGAGGTGGGAGACAAAAGAAGCAGACAAGTGAGTAAGGTGGTAAGGGCGCAAAAGTGCACGCAATGTAAGGTAATGCACACTGGGGGCACATGGGAACCAGGTGAGACAGGTACGTTCCTACCGTACGCCCCCCCCCCCCCCACCAGGTAACCTACATGGCCCCTCCCTTACCCCTTACTGTATCCACAAAACACAACACTACCCATAAACATCTATTTTACAAATCAACAAACATCCCTACTGTCTTCCCCGTTCCTCCCATAAACCAAATTCGTCTTCTCTCCCTCCTAACCAATCAAATTTGCCATTTTCAACTTTCATCAAAATTTGCCATCTCCAACTCAACATCATAATTTGCTATCACCAATTCATCATCAGTCCCTCCTAGGGAGGGAGAGATGGAATCACCCCAATGTCTCATCCACGTCGTGATGCGTCTCACAAATCCACACAATTCTCATTTCCTGCAACAGAACAAAGAAAACACAGGTGTGGAGTCATCATCATCACCACAGGTAAGTGGCTGCGTATGGTGCGACAGGCTCATCAATCCTAACTATTTCCTAAATGACTTTAACAACTTTACACTACCCGGGGTCTTTCTCCGGCCAAACCATTGGCCCTCTTACACTATGGGTTCTAAAAACCAATTCCCATTGGCCAAACTGTGGTGCTTTCCAATTTGGGGTCTCACTCCCCCGATTCATCTCTCGGTGCCCTCGCACAATTTCGGGGCTGCGACGTGTAACTCTCCTAGCCGGTCTACCCACCTGCACACCCCCACCACTGCAGTTGCCTCCGAGCTTACCTGCTCCTTACCCTAACCTAACTACCTGGGGAAGGCCCTCTGGCGCTCTCCCCACTCGGTGCCCTCTCTGGCACTGGGCTGCCCGATCCACACCCGGGATCCTCAGGCACCCACTCACAACTACCGGCTCCCAGAGCCCACCTGCGGCCTCACCTGGCCGACATCCTCACAGTGGTGGAGTGCCCAACCAACTACACACACTAACAGGCTACACGCCCAGCCATTTCCACAACACTAATGCACCCATTCACAACACCATTCTGCAACCGCACCACAGATGCCAATATCCAACCACAATTTACCTATACCCTCTACCTAACACTTACACTACCCGCCCCGGGTACTCGTGAAAGGGGTCCACTCTTCCCCCATCCACACCTTCGCACCATGCACACCACTCCGTACCACTTACTCCAACTCTCTCCACACACCTGTACTTGCACACCTGTGCTCTCACACCTGGTGCCACCTGCACCCTTCTCTCCCCAAGCGCATTCGCGCTGATCCACAACACTCACTACTCATACACTGCTCCACACACCTGTCCAGTTGCACACCTGTGCAATCACACCTGTTCAATTCTCACACAGCATCATCTCATCTAACTACTCCCCTCTGAAACTTGCGCTTCCCAGTCGTCCCTTTAAACTATTGCGCTCCCACGTCATTATCATCCATACTAATCTACCTGCGTCCCCACTACAGGTATCAGTCACTAACTAAACTTAACGTCACCTAATGTCATCTTCGCTAGATCCCTATCAATATAACCTAACCCACCCGGGCTAGTTTTCACTGCCATCAACCCCATAAGCTATTGCTCCTTTGCCCCCACGTCTGTGAGGGATGGTGGATTTGCCATCCCACCACATCGGGCATCTCCCACTACCAATTTTGCACATCAAATTTCAACAAATCAAAAATTTGCCAATCACTACCCATCATCTGCCAATCATTACTGCCAATCCTTTGCCAATCATCAAATTTTGTTTTTCTCTAATTTCGGGGCCAAAACACTATCCTCATCACCCGTCTACTTATTACATCCTCTCGGTGCGCCAATTCCCTTCTACAGCCCGGCTTCGTACAGCCGAGCAATGAACGCGGGTCGTTTTGTGCCAGCGGCTGGATACGTCCCGCATTCGGGGCAGGGACGGGGGCTTACCCGGGCCGAGATCCCATGCACCACCTCGGCGTGGAGCCATCCAATGTCCCGATCTCGACCTGCCGGCACGTCTCAATAGAAAGTGGTCGCCATGACGACCCTTCCTATCGGGCTGCCCGCTCCGCTTAGTGGAGCCCGGACGCGGCCGTTCCAAGCGAGGCACAGCGTGGATCGCGTACGGCGGTTCTTTCGACACCGCCGTGGTTCGGATCCCCGCTGGTCCTCGCGGCACGCGAAGCTGCCCGACGCGCACCGAGGGCCCGATTCGGCTATAAGTCGTTCTAACCTCTAACCCGGTTACCGTCGATGCTTCACCTGCACGCTTACATGCATACGCTACCCCTTTCTTGCCCATACATGCAGCCGTTTCCATGCTCCTCGTCGTACCTTTCCTTACACACCCAGGTACACTCATTCCGCTCCCAGACTTGGTCACACACCTGACCACTGAACACCTTGGCACACATTCGTCGCTCGCACACCTCACCAACACACCTCTTCGCGCCCCCTCCTCGGTCACCTCCTCTGTGACCATCACAGGTGTGCTCTTACTCGCACACCCAACCACGTGCCTCACGACCAACTCAAATGTGCATTCCCACACACGCTCTACCATTCCAGGTGTGCATCCTTCCATTCCAGGTGTACATCCTCGCTCACCTGTCATAACCAACTCACGCTCCGTGTCACTCTCACTACTCTCACCACCACTCTTGACAACGCGCTCACCCTTACTCTCGACAGCGCACTCTTTCCTCATGCACCCGTCCGTTACACACCTTTCTCGTGCACACTCTCGCGCACACTCTTTCGTTACATCCTCTGTAACTCTCACCACAGGCATGCATTCTCCTTCACTCTTGACAGCGCACTCTTTCCCCATGCACCTGTCCGTTACACACCTTTCTCACGCATCCTCTCGCGCACACTCTTTCGTTACTTCCTCCGTAACACTTACCACACCGCGCTTCCCTGTGCTCCCTCGCACACGCGCTTCGACCAACTCACTCTTGACGGCACACTCACTCCTCGGCGTGCACTTTTTCCTCACACACCCCATGGTCGGACATTCTCGCACACCTCTTTTTTCGCACACCAGACCTGTCGCACACTTCACCAACGGCCTTTCACGAACACCCGGATCCAAACCAATCCCCAAGCCGACTGAAGCTTTCCTCACATCATATACATTGCCACTCACCTCCGTACCTCGTCGTCGCACCTCCTTTGCCACCTGCAAACTCTTTATTTGGTTAGTGAGCATCACATCATGAGTTGAGCACCGACCTTGTACATATTCCATTACTTCCTCCTTTATCTCCCTCTTAGTTTCCCTCCGTCTCTTCTTAATTTCACTCACCTCTTCTTCCACTTCCTCTAATTTTTGTTTAACCTCTTTTATTTCTCGGTGCGTCTCCTCAAGTTCGTCCTCTAAGGCTACCGTGACCGTCTCTATGTGCATCCTCACCTCTCGGTCCTTCGTCTCCATTATCTCTGTCACCTCGTCCACCCTCATTGTCAGTTCCTCACGTACCATCTGACATTGCCTCTGCGTCGCTATTAATTCGTTTTTAATTTCTTTTTGTGTCGCCTTTAACCCTCCTAGTACCGCAGTGTTCTTTTGAACCTGCTCCACTAGTTCTTTTTGTCCCTCCGTCAGCTGTTCCACCTCCTCCGTCAGATCTTCTATTCCCCCTTGTAACTTTGCCGTATTATTTCTCACCTCTTTCTCCATACGCTTCTCACCTCGCTTTACCTCCTCGCGTAGCCCCGAGACCTCCTCACCCACACCTCGTCGTATCTCCTCCTTCATCTCCTACCTTTCTTTTGTAGATGCCGCCCTCATCTGTCCCAATTCATCCCTCTGAGCATCCAGTTTGGTTTCTACCCCGATTTTTACCTCCTCTATCTGCTCTCCCATTTGTTTAATTTCTCTGGCGGATTGCTCCCCTATCTCCCGCAATTTGTCCTCCATCCTATTTTCTAACCCCATTAACCCATTTTTCACCCCCTCTAACTGATTCTCCTGGGCAGCCATTCTATTTTCCACCCCCGTTAACCCATTCTTTACCTCTTTTATCCCGTTGTCTAACCCCTCAAATTTGTCGTCTAACTTCCCAAATTTCTTGTCTAATCCCTTAAAATTATTGTCTAACCCCTCACCGGTACCCCTCGCTTCGTCCCTCATTACCCCCAATTGCTCACTCTGAGCCCTCGCTTTGTCCCTCATTACCCCCATTTGGCCCTCCAATCGCTCACCCAATCGCTCACTATCAGCCCTCATATCGTCCTTCTGCAGGTTGAGGGACGCCTGCATTTGTACCATGAATTGCTCCATGAGGGCCTGCATTTGCGCCATCCCTCCCACTTGTGCAGCGGGTGCGGCCGCCGTAGCAATGTGCGAGGCGCAATTTTGCGCGCCCGCAACCTCGTGCGCGAGGACGCCATTTTGCGCGCCTGATACTCCCTCAACCGCCTCCTCATTGCTCCCCTCCATTTGATCCTGGGTTACTCCTAGCCCCTCTATCTTTCCCACCGGCATCCCGTCGCCTTGACCAGCCATGGCGCGATTTCAAAATTTGGGTTTTATAAAACAAAACAAATTTCGGCCGCTCCAAATTTTGACCAAATTTTTTTTTTTTTTTAGATGTTTTAAAAATTTGGTTCGGGCCCCGAATCTCACTCCCAGACACCAATTGTTACAGTACTAACACAATTGGTGTTCCAAAATTTGGGCCTAACAAATTTAGTCCCAGGTCCGAATCCAACTCCTGACAACCAATTGTTACAGATCGCGGTTTAGATGTTATGATGACCGAGCGGTGGTGTATTACCGCGACCTAACAGGATCCCCGACTCACCCGATTCCACCCAAACGTTGGCCGGGTCGCACCGCAGCTAGTCAATAGGGAAAAGACAAAGGCGACGAATGCAAAGAGGAAAACGAAGGCAAAGAAAGGTTTGGAAATACTACTGAATTTATTGACTATTTACACACAAGCAAAAAGAAAGCAGTCACGTTTATTTACAAGCACATAAGACGCAGGTGACACAGGGAAAATACTAGCTTATACAGACTTAATTAACCCAGGACAGAACAAACAGAAGACAGACTCACGCGGGGAATGACAGGAATGGCAGGAGGTGGATGGCTGGAGGTGGACGCTTGGTGGAGCCAACGTGGAGCTTGGCGGAGCTTTGGTGGAGGTGAACGCTTGGTGGAGCCAACGCGGAGCTTGGTGGAGCCTTGGTGGAGCCTTGGTGGAGGTGAACGCTTGGTGGAGCCAACGCGGGGCTTGGGGGAGCTTTGGTGGAGGTGAACGCTCGGTGGAGCCAACGCGGAGCTTGGTGGAGCCTTGGTGGAGGTGACGCTTGGTGGAGCCAACGCGGGGCTTGGGGGGTTGGTGTGACGGGTTCTCTCTCCTTCCCTCACAAGCTTCAGGACTCTTTCTTGACGACCAACTCTTTGTGACCAACTCTTCACGGACCCTCTACTGGCAACCGACTCACTCTTCACTTCCTGCGTGCGCGTCTTTATAACGCCTCCGGCGATTAAGCCGCCGGCCTTCAGGATACGCCCATCGGGGTGCTCACCTCGCTCCTGGTTGGTCGCGCGACTCTCTGGCTCCGCCCTTGATGACGACGGGCGGGCACGCCCCTCTTCCCCTCTATGACGAGGTGGAGACACGCCTTTCTTCTCCGACCCTGCCTCGTGGTCAATGGCGGTTATTGGAGGGGAGGTAATATGGGCAATCGAGGCTCGGCAATGACGAGAGGGGATGTGAAGGAAATGGGGATTTTGGGGATGGGAATGAAAGGGGATCTATTCTCTTTCACTGGTGCAATGGAGTACTTCAATTAATGGGAGACACAGCCTTACCCTAAAACACAGAATAAGAGATAACTATCAACAGGGGTATTCTATTACTTGGCTGATGTGTATGCTTGTGGACTAATTATGGGATGCCCTTTCACCTTTACACAGCTCCGGTGGTAGGGGGGCGCAGAATAAACAATAATCATCACCAATTTACCACAATACAACACAATCAAAAAAATACAGGCCTCATCTCCGCAACAATATATATATCCATAAAAAAATAAAATATATATCTATAAAGCTCAATTGACTTTTTGCTCCACCAAATAACAGCGAAACAGAGTTGAGTAAAAGGGTGAAAATTCTACAGATGCTGTGATAAATAACTACCTCTGTCGGTTTGAATGTTTGAAAGAGAATAGACGTCTGGATCAATTTTTGAATTAAATTTAAATCCCGATTTATATATATATATATATATATATATATACCCTGCAAAAAAAGAAACGCAAAACTGCAAAAAAAGAAACGCAAAAGTGATTTTAGATGTATATTTTATATATCATATAAATAATCAACAGATGGTAATCGATTGTTCAAAATTCGCAAACATCATTCTCATTGATCCAGGTTCCATATGGCACACATGGAACAGTAGATTTTCAAGGTGAAGGTCATCTGTGCTCAATATCTTGTATGGCTACCATTAGAGTCCAAAACTGACTGGCATTGTCGTCCCATGGCAGCAATCAGATCCCGAATTGTGGCCTGGTGAATGTTCACCCACTCTGCCTGCAGTGCTTGTGCCAACTGTCGGAGGTTCTGTGGTTGTTGCTGACGTGCTCGCAGTCGTTGATCCAGTGCATCCCATAAATGTTCGATTGGGTTTAAATCTGGAGACCTGGAGGGCCATGGCAGGATCTGGATGTTGTGATTCCTCAAAAAGGCTGTTGTCAGTCTTGCCGTGTGAGGTCGGGTGTTGTCTTGTTGGAAAATGACGTTCGCTTGTTGCATAATGGGAAGGACGTGTGGTCGAAGAATCTCATCCGTGAGTCGTGGCATGTTTTCGCTGTTCACTTGCTGTAAGATTGTGATGGCATGCAAATGAAAACCCAACGTTTTTATAGCCCAACAAGTGATGTTGCACATGCATGTCATGTTGGTGTGTTTCGGCACCAGGCTCTCACGTGGTTGTGTTTTTGCGATTGTTCCATCTTTTCGCCAAATTTCTGCAGTACCTCATTCTTTCCACACAAATCAATCCCAATCCATGCAGAAATGACCAATTCATTTTTGGTATTAATTTTGTATGGATATCGCTAACACTCTGTCAGATATTTACGATTTTACTACTTTTGCATTTCTTTTTTGCAGTGTATATAAACTATATATATATATATATATATATATATATATATATATATATATATATATATATATATATATATATATATATATATATATATATATATATATATATATATTGTTGCGGATCTCAAACGTCGGCCTCCCCCTTACCAAGAGGGGGTTAATCCCCTTGTCTTTTACTGACCGACGTGATGCTGAAGTTACCCCGTTCCTTCCGGTCGGTTTTAGTTAGGGTTGCTGGTCAATTTGGTCCTGTTACCTAATTACCAACACCGGCCGTGAAGCAAGGAAATAACCCCACCCGAACCACGGCGTTAGTGGACACGCCGAGCGAAGCGGGCCGTGATTCGGGCCGTTAACGGGAACTAACCCGATTGGAGCGGTTCTGATCGTGCCACGCTTACCCAATGGAGAAATCACTAAGATGGTCGAATTAAGAGGAAAACAGGAAGAACAAGGAATTTATTTACAATTGTATGGGAAGGAAGAGAAGTACACACTTTGTACAAATAAGAGGAGGGAAAAGAAGAGCAATGTACAGTGAAGAGGAAGAAGCAGATACACAGGGCAGCCTTATACAGTCTTATACTTATCCCTGGACACGGGCCCGTTCGCACTCAGACTCACTCTCAGACTCACTCACACGGGGTTTGTAGATGGTCGGGTTGAGGGTCCACCGATTGCGTCCACAGCTCGCTCCGGTCCCCGACTTGTGCCACGAAGCAGATGGTGAGGTAGACGGCAGGCGAGATCGCCGCGTGTCGGTGGCGTGGATCGGACAGTTATACTGGGGGGAAGGTAGGCTGGCGATCTTTGACACCTGACCTTGAGTGATGCCATACTGCTGAGCAATAGCACGCTGTTTCATACCAGAATTTCGTAAAGCCACCACTCCATGACAAACAGCATTGTCAAGTTGACGGACCATCTCCAGCGGAAGCGGAAATAACTTTTGTAGACGTGCAGCAGTTGTTTTCCACTAATACAGAATGCAACAACCCTTATATACCCGATTGTGAAGCCAATCGTCAAATGTACCTGTCCTTACATTTTGTCATGCCACCTGTGATATAATCCTGTTATTGACTTCTTGCTGGAAAAGACAATCAGTTACTTGGTTCTTTCAACAAAGACATCACCGAAGGGTAAAATAAACTCACCAGATTGATATATGAGTTCAGAAAGTAAACCCAAGTCAAGAAAAAATATATATTCCATATTAAATGCCAAGTCTGTATATATACATATATATATGTATATATACAGACTGCATATATACATCTGTATATATACATATATATATATAATATATATATATTGTTGCGGATATGGGATTTGGCCTCCATCCATATCCGCTTGTAAATATTCCCCTATTTCCCCAATACTCCCCAACTATCCCCAATCCCCCATTCCCTAGTCCCATTGTCTGTAAACAACACTCTGTAGAACCGACCTTCCCCTTTTTCCCCCATTAAATGTCGTGCCCAGGTTCACCGCATCTCACGTAGACAACTATAGGACATCTTGCTAGTTATTCTTAGTCTATGTCAGTTAAGGACTCGTTTCCATTAATTCTGACTCTTCGTTGCACCAGAATGTGATTGTATGGCACCAGTAGTGAGTTTAGGACCTCCCCATACCTCCTCCCATCTTCCTCATGAAACTACAACAACAACAACAACAACTACAACAACAGCGCGCGGGGAGTGTGCGTCCTCACTCCGGCTTGGTTAGCCGCCATTGCCCATGTGCGCCGACGGGGTTACCACGAAGGGGCTGACTGTCGGCCCCTCGTCAAGGGCGGAGCCCGGTAACCCCCCGCACCCAATAAGAAGCAACGGGCCAATTCCATCTGGGGCGGAGCTAACGAGCCGAGGGCGTGTCACTCCCCGCTGGATATACGCAGCCACTTACCGGACGTGACGTCAGATGCGCCCCCAGCTTGAAAAGAGAAGTCGCCACCTCCGAGCGCTGAGAGACCTCCCGCATCTCTGGACCGGACCGGGTCGATTCTGCCCCTGAGCCAAGGTGCACCTTGAGCCTCGACTACCTGCCCTTCCTTGCCATCAATCCCTGTGTGAGTCAGTTTTGTCCTGTTTATCTGTGGTCTGTCGGGGCTACTATAAGACCGTGGTTAAGTGCCTACCTTCCTATGCTGTACCTCTTGTCCTTGTAATCTCAACGTTCCAAAATATTATAACCTCCTCCGGAGGTCTTGAGAACTGTACCCCTGGTGTCGTGTCATTTAACCCAGCCGTTGTGTCCTTTCCTCAATTGATTTAGCGTAGCGCGACTCGGCCAACGTTCGAGTATAATCGGGTAAACTGTGCAGACGCGGTCATACCAAACCGCTCGGTAAACTAACATCCAAAACCGCGTCTGTAACATTTGGTGTCGAGGAGTTGGATTCGGACCTGGGACTAAATTTGTTAGGCCCAAATTTTGGAACACCAATTGTACCATTAGGGTAACATTTGGTGTAAGGGAAGTGGGATTCGATCCGGAGCGCGTTTCACGCGCTCGAAATTATAACGGCGAAATTTGATTTTGTTTTTCGAAAATAAAAACCCGAATTTTGAAAGTCGCGCTATGGCAGACCAAGACGGCTGGGTTCCGGTAGAGGAGAGTGAGGCAGGGTCGATCCAGGACCAAATTGAGGGACATGAGGAGAGCGAAGCAGTAAGGGTAGCAGACGCACAAAATGGCGGCCTCGCACACATGGTTATTGTGGCGCCAAATTTAGCCGCGCCCGTGACCGTAGCAGCGCCGCCGATGGATTGGGGCCTATTTATGGAACAAATAAAGGCGCTCATGGTCCAGACAAGTGAAGACCTGAGGAGTGACTTGGGAAACCAAATGGGGGTAATGGGGAAGCGGATGGATGCTCAGGGTGAGCGATTGGAGGGCCAAATGGGGGTAATGAGGGACGAAGCGAGGGGTGCCGGTGAGGGATTAGACAAGAAATTAGAGGGGTTAGACAATGGGATAGAAGGGGTGAAACATGGGTTAGGGAGTACAATAGAGGGATTAGACAATAGATTAGGGGAAATGCAGGAGGGGTTAATGGGGGTAGAAAACAGAATGGCCGCTCAAGAGAATCAAATGGAAGGGATGCAAAAGGGGTTAGAGGGGTTAGAAAACAGTATGGAAGGCAAATTGAGGGACATGAGGGACCAAGCGGAAAGGGAAGCTAAACAAATGGGGCAGCAGATAGAGGGGGTCAGAATGGGGGTAGAAACCAAACTGGATGCTCACAGGGAGGAAATGGAGCAGATGAGGGTGGCATCTGGGCAGGAGATGCAAGTGATGGGAGAAGAGATCAGAAGAGGAGTGAGTGAGGAGGTCGGAGGAGTGCGTGAGGAGGTGAGGCACTGTAAGGAGCACATGGAGAAGGAGGTGAGAAAGGGGACTGTAAAGTTACAAGGGGGCATAGAGGACCTGACGCAGGAGGTGGAACAGCTGACGGAGGGACAAAAAGGGCTAACGGAGCAGGTTCAAAGGAACACTGCGGTATTAGGAGGGTTAAAGGCGACACAGAAAGAACTAAAAGATGACTTGATAGCGACGAAGAGGGAATGTCAGATGGTACGTGAGGGACTGACAACGAGGTTGGACGAGGTGACAGAGTTAATGGAGACGAAGGACCAGCAGGTGAGGACGCACATGGAAACGGTCAAGGTAGCCTTAGAGGACGAGCTTGAGGAGACGTACCGGGAAATAAAAGAGGTGAAGCAGAAATTAGAAGAAGTGGAAGAAGGGGTGAGCGAAATTAAGAAGCGACGGAGAGGGGATAAGAAAGAGATAAAAGAGGAGATAAAAGAATTGGTCCAAAGTCTGTGTTCGGATCGTGATGATGTGCTCATTAACCGGATGAGGGATTCGCAGGTGATGGAGGAGAAGCGAAGAGGAAGAGGACCCGGTGTAAGTGGTGACCAATATGGTCGTGCGTATGATGCGCCAGGTGATTTAATGAGTTTGGGGGTCGAGATGGACCCGGGTGTTCGTGAGAGGCCGTTGGTGAAGTGTGCGACAGGTCTGGTGTGCGAAAAAGGAGGTGTGCGAGAAAGTCCGACTCTGGGGTGTGTGAGGAAAAAGTGCGTGCCAAGGAGTGAGGGTGCTGGCGAGAGTGAGTCGGTCGTAGCGCGTGTGCGAGGGAGCACATGGGAGCGCGGTGTGGTAAGTGTTACAGAGGGTGTGACGGAAGAGTGTGCGCGAAAAGGTGTGTGACGGACAGGTGCATGGGGAAAGAGTGCGCTGTCAAAGGCAAGGAAGAATGCACGCCTGTGGTGAGTGTTACAGAGGGTGTAACGGGAGAGTGTGCGTGAGAAAGGTGTGTAACGGACAGGTGCATGAGGAAAGAGTGCGCTGTCGAGAGTAAGGGTGAGTGCGTTGTCAAGAGTGGTGGTGAGAGTAGTGAGAGTGACAAGGAGCGTGAGTTGGTTGTGACAGGTGAGCGAGGATGTACACCTGGAATGGAAGGATGCACACCTGGAATGGTAGAGCGTGAGTGGGAATGCACGCTGGAATTGGTAGTGAGGCACGTGGTTGGGTGTGCGAGTGAGGGCACACCTGTGATTGTCACAGAGGTGGTGACCGAGGAGGGGGCGCGAAGAGGTGTGTTGGTGAGGTGTGCGAGCGACGAATGTGTGCCAAGGTGTTCGGTGGTCAGGTGTGTGACCAAGTCATGTAGCGGAATGAGGGTACCTGGGTGTGTAAGGAAAGGTATGAGCAAGCAAGGGGTAGCATATGCATGTAAGCATCCAGGTGAAGCATCGACGGTAACCGGGTTAAAGGTTAGAACGACTTATAGCCGAATCGGGCCCTCGGTGCGTGCCGGGCCTCGCTTTGAACGGCCGCGTCCGTGCTCCACTAGGCGGAGCGGGCAGCTGGATAGAAAGGGTCGTCATGGCGACCACTTTTTGTTGAGGCATTCCGGCAGGTCGAGATCGAGCCATGGGATGGCTCCGAGCCGAGATGGTGCGTGGGATCTCGGCCCGGGTAAACCTCCTACTCTGCACCGAATGCGGGACGTGTCCAGCCGCTGGCACCAAACAACCCGCATTCATGGCTTGGCTTTACGAAGCCGGGCTTTGGACAGGGATTGGCGCACCGAGAGGCATTAGTGAGTAGACTGTGTGATGAGGTTAGTGTTTTGGCCCCAAAATTAGAGAAAAACAAAATTTGATGATTGGCAAAGGAGTGGCAGTAATGATTGGCAGATGATGGGTAGTGATTGGCAAATTTTTGATTTGTTGAAATTTGATGTGCAAAATTGGTAGTGAGAGACCCCCGATGTGGTGGGATGGCAAATCCACCATCCCTCACAGAAGGGGGCAAATGCGCAATAGCTTATGGGGTTGATGGCAGTGAAAACTAGCCCGGGTGGGTTAGGATATGGTGTGTAGGGATCTAGCGAAGATTGACATTAGGTGACGTTAAGGTTAGTTAGTGACTGATACCTGTAGTGGGGACGCAGGTAGATTAGTGTGGATGATAATGACGTGGGAGCGCAATAGTTTAAAGGGATGACTGGGAAGCGCAAGTTTCAGAGGGGAGTAGTTAGATGAGATGATGCTGTGTGAGAACTGGACAGGTGTGTGGAGCAGTGAGTGTTGTGGATCAGCGCGAATGCGCTTGGGGAGAGAAGGGTGCAGGTGGCACCAGGTGTGAGAGCACAGGTGTGCAAGTGCAGGTGTGTGGAATACATGGAGTATTGGAGTAAGTGGTACGGAGTGGTGTGCATGGTGCGAAGGTGTGGATGGGGGAAGAGTGGACCCCTTTCACGAGTACCCGGGGCGGGTAGTGTAAGTGTTAGGTAGAGGGTATAGGTAAATTGTGGTTGGATATTGGCATTTGTGGTGCGGTTGCAGAATGGTATTGTGGATGGGTGCATTAGTGTTGTGGAAATGGCTGGGCGTGTAGCCTGTTAGTGTGTGTAGTTGGTTGGGCACTCCACCACTGTGAGGATGTCGGCCAGGTGAGGCCGCAGGTGGGCTCTGGGAGCCGGTAGAGTGGTGGATGGGGCCCGAGGATCCGGAGGACGGACCCGGGTAGCCCAGTGCCAGAGAGGGCACCGAGTGGGGAGAGCGCCAGAGGGCCTTCCCCAGGTAGATAGGTTAGGGTAAGGAGCAGGTAAGCTCGGAGGCAACTGCAGTGGTGGAGGTGTGCAGGTGGGTAGACCCGCTGGGAGAGGTACACGCCACAGCCCAGAAATTGTGCGAAAGCACCGGGAGATGAATCGGGGGAGTGAGACCCCAAATTGAAAAGCACCACAGTTTGGTCAATGGGAATTGGTTGTTAGAACCCATAGTGTAAGAGGGCCAATGGTTTGGCAGGAGAAAGACCCCGGGTAATGTAAAGTTGTTAAAGTCATTTAGGAAATAGTTAGGATTGATGAACCTGTCGCACCATACGCAGCCACTTACCTGAGGTGATGATGATGACTCCACACCTGTGTTTTCTTTGTTCTGTGTGCAGGAAATGAGAATTGCTGTGTGGATTGGTGAGACGCATCACGACGTGGATGAGACATTGGGGTGATTCCATCTCTCCCTCCTTAGGAGGGACTGATGATGAATTGGTGATGGCAAATTATGATGTTGAGTTGGAGATGGCAAATTTTGATGAGAGTTGACAATGGCAAATTTGATTGGTTAGGAGGGAGAGAAGACGAATTTGGTTTATGGGAGGAACGGGGAAGACAGTAGGGACGTTTGTTGATTTGTAAAGTAGATGTTTATGGGTAGTGTTGTGTTTTGTGGATACAGTAAGGGGTAAGGGAGGGGCCATGTAGGTTACCTGGTGGGGGGGGGGGGGGGGCGTACGGTAGGAACGTACCTGTCTCACCTGGTTCCCATGTGCCCCCAGTGTGCATCATCTTGTATTGCGTGCACTTTTGCGCCCTTACCACCTTACTCACTTGTCTGCTTCTTTTGTCTCCCACCTCCGAGGATCTGGCTTTGGGGCAGAGAGAGAGGAGAGAGAGGTGCTGGCTCCGCAGTTGTGGGCCTGCACTTTCGCTGCTTGCTGCCGGGATCGATACACCATATGGACCGCAATTTTGGTGGCCGCCCACCATGGACCGCAGTCTTTTGCGGGCAAGCACCACCCGTTGATGGACCTATGGGTCAACGTGGCACCTATGCCATGCAGGTGAACCACTAATAGTTGGCCCCCTGACGGACACAATAAAGAAATGGACGCGGTTGGCGCCTTTCTTTATTTTTGAAAGAAGCCAGAACACCAAGTGCACCACACGAAGGCAAGACCAGCGGCAGAACATCGGCCGGCTGCGACACCACCGGTGATTTATAAACACTTTATTGGTGCACCGGATGGTGCTGACTGTGTTATGGGGTGGTGCTTTTGGTGCTTGGATGGGGTGCTCTGCACATTATTAAAGGCCGTAAGGCCACAGAGCACTCGTGGGTTGGTGTATCGATGCTGGCATGCGTGCTCTCTCTATGCATAACATCTGCATGTGTTCCTCCAAAAACAGGTCCTGGATCGTAGTGTAAATATCAGTGTAGTCTTGTATAAATGATGCTCCCTACCGGCTGTATGTTTAGTTTGAGGATTCTTTCCGCGATTCGGTTATCCTGTGGGTGTGTTTCTGTGAGGAGAAGGGTGCAACGTCGCAGGGGGACATATTTACTCATTTGTGAACATCTGTAAAGCTGTCGCACTCAGGGTAGAGTTAATAGTAGAGGGAACTACATCTGAGTGCCACACTAAAGTAGGTAAAAATTTATCGGGTCGGGACGCCCCGAGGGTAGAGAAGGGTGCAATGTTGCGGATATGGGATTTGGCCTCCATCCATATCCGCTTGTAAATATTCCCCTATTTCCCCAATACTCCCCAACTATCCCCAATCCCCCATTCCCTAGTCCCATTGTCTGTAAACAACACTCTGTAGAACCGACCTTCCCCTTTTTCCCCCATTAAATGTCGTGCCCAGGTTCACCGCATCTCACGTAGACAACTATAGGACATCTTGCTAGTTATTCTTAGTCTATGTCAGTTAAGGACTCGTTTCCATTAATTCTGACTCTTCGTTGCACCAGAATGTGATTGTATGGCACCAGTAGTGAGTTTAGGACCTCCCCATACCTCCTCCCATCTTCCTCATGAAACTACAACAACAACAACAACTACAACAACAGCGCGCGGGGAGTGTGCGTCCTCACTCCGGCTTGGTTAGCCGCCATTGCCCATGTGCGCCGACGGGGTTACCACGAAGGGGCTGACTGTCGGCCCCTCGTCAAGGGCGGAGCCCGGTAACCCCCCGCACCCAATAAGAAGCAACGGGCCAATTCCATCTGGGGCGGAGCTAACGAGCCGAGGGCGTGTCACTCCCCGCTGGATATACGCAGCCACTTACCGGACGTGACGTCAGATGCGCCCACAGCTTGAAAAGAGAAGTCGCCACCTCCGAGCGCTGAGAGACCTCCCGCATCTCTGGACCGGACCGGGTCGATTCTGCCCCTGAGCCAAGGTGCACCTTGAGCCTCGACTACCTGCCCTTCCTTGCCATCAATCCCTGTGTGAGTCAGTTTTGTCCTGTTTATCTGTGGTCTGTCGGGGCTACTATAAGACCGTGGTTAAGTGCCTACCTTCCTATGCTGTACCTCTTGTCCTTGTAATCTCAACGTTCCGAAATATTATAACCTCCTCCGGAGGTCTTGAGAACTGTACCCCTGGTGTCGTGTCATTTAACCCAGCCGTTGTGTCCTTTCCTCAATTGATTTAGCGTAGCGCGACTCGGGCAACGTTCGAGTATAATCGGGTAAACTGTGCAGACGCGGTCATACCAAACCGCTCGGTAAACTAACATCCAAAACCGCGTCTGTAACAATATATATATATATATATATATATATTATATATATATATATATATATATATATATATATATATATATATATATATATATATATATATATATATATATATATATATATATATATATATATATATATATATACAGTCACGTGAAAAAGTAAGTACACCCCATGTAAAGTTTTGTCTTTTTCAACATATTTCAACATACAGCTATTTGATCTTCATTTCAACAATATTGATAGATAAAGGTGATATAATATAACAAATATCATGAAACATTTACATTTTGTAGTCCATTGTATAATTTAAATAAACATAAATGCAAATTTCGCATGTGGAAAAAGTAAGTACACCCCTACATTTATCACTACTTCAAATACCTAAAATTAGAATCAGGTGCACCAGCTCAGGTGCAAATGATTAGAACATCGTTAGAGAGGATCTTGGAGGAACCTGTCTTATTTAAACTTCAGACATTTAGTTTGGTTTGCTCTTTGTTGTTGAAGTGTGCAGCGTCACCATGCCTAGATCAAAAGAGCTCTCTGAGGCCTTCAGAAAGAAGGTTATAGATGCCTACGAGTCTGGGAAGGGATTTAAAAAGATCTCCAAACAATTTGAAATCAATCATTCGACTGTCCGGAAGATCATCTACAATTGGAGAAGATTCCAAACAACTGCCAACTTGTTCAGGCCAGGCCGCCCCAGCAAGTTCAGCCCGAGAGCAGACCGCAAGATGCTGAAAGAAGTCTCTAAGAACCCCAGAATGTCATCACGCGACCTACAGGTAGCTCTTGCCACTGTTGATGTCAAAGTGCATGAGTCCACCATTACAAAGAGGGTGCACAAATTTGATCTACATGGGAGGTGTGCCAGGAGGAAACCTTTGCTGTCCAGAAAGAACATCAGGGCAAGGCTAAAGTTTGCCAATGAACACCTCGGCAAAGACCAGCACTTCTGGAACAATGTGCTCTGGACAGATGAGTCAAAGGTAGAGCTATTTGGCCACAGTACCAGAAGACATCTTTGGCGAAAACCAAAGACAGCATTTGACCACAAGAACCTGATACCAACTGTAAAGCATGGTGGTGCAAATATGATGGTTTGGGGCAGCCTTGCTGCATCAGGGCCTGGGCAGCTCACTCACCATCATAGAATCCACTATGAATTCTTCATTGTACCACAGGGTGCTTGAGTATAATGTGAGGCCATCTGTCGGAAAGTTGAAGCTCAACCGAAGGTGGACCTTGCAACATGACAATGACCCTAAACATACCAGTAAATCCACCAAGGAATGGCTGAAAAGAAAGAAATGGAGGGTTCGGGAATGGCTGAGTCAAAGCCCTGATCTAAATCCCATCGAGATGTTGTGGGGGGATATGAAACGAGTACCCGGCATTGCCGGGAGGGGAACAGGGGAGGGGGAAGGGGAGGGGAGGGGAACGGGGGGGAGGGGGAAGGGGAGGGGAAGGGGTGGGGTGGGGAGGCAAGGGGGTGGGAAGGGTATGGGAGGGGGGAAGGGGAAGGGGTGGGGGGAGTGGAGAGGGAGGGAAGGGGAGGGGGGAAAGGGAGGGGGAAGGGGAGGGGGAGAGGGGGGAAGGGGAGGGGGAGGGGGGAAGGGGAGGGGGTAAGGTGGAAGGGGAGGATGGAGGGGGGAGGAGGAAGGGGGAGGGAAGGGCAGGAAGGGGAGGGCCAGTCAACAATGACGTTGCAGTTCTCATGGTAGGAGAGCAGTCCAACAATCGCGACATCGTCCTGCATCTTCGCAACAACAGAACGAAGCGGATTTCGGAGACTCACCAATCCTATGACGCCCTCCAGTACCGGCGTTGCCGGGCGGGGGAAGGGAGACCCGTACATTCCCAACCCGTACATTCGCCCTCTCGACTCAAGCTCACTCGGACAAAGGCCTCGCACAAATTACACCATGAAGGCCCAATGGCGATTTCTATGCCAAAAATCAAGTACGTGAGCGGGTCTGGCGCACTGAATTGAAAATATATAGAACGCTCATACTCCGTGAAAAGTGTAGCCGCCGTGTCGCCATCTTGGTTAGCACGACTCGACCGACTTGCTTCGCGGATCTCGTTTGTTTTGAACGTGTCCCAGATTTTAAAAGCCAGACAACTGTTAAAATGCCATTTTGTGCGGCAATAAACGGCTCCAATCGGTTCCGGAAGGGTTGTGGAAAGACGTTTCACAGCTGTTTCAAAGACGTTTAATTCATATCGCACAAAATCGACAAAAATCGACACAAAACACGATCGCACAAAAGGTGAAAAAACGCAATCGCTTTTCGCTCTGAATTACGTGCAAACGCATGACGGAAATCACCATCGCCCAGCATCGAGTGCCAACCCTGATAGCTGCAGGCGCCTGGTATCTGCATCTCCACCTGTGTGGTGTGAATTGCAATGGTCATTCTATATATTTTCTGTTCAGTGGTCTGGCAGCGAGGATGGAACATCACGTGATCGCTCTGAGCGAATCGGCAAGCTGCTCTGGCACCGGCTGAGATTCCGTGTATAATGTTCCTCGCTGAAATGCGCTGAGGTAAATATGAATAAAAAATATGGATCTCGTCAAATATTTTTAGGTAGGCCATGTCCTTCCCAGGCTCAATGGCCATGTCTATGCCAAATATCAAGTACGTGAGCCTCTCCGTTTCGGAGTCTATCGGTAACATGCACACACACACACACACACACACACACACACTGTGTTTTATTTATATATATATATATATATATATATATATATATATATATATATATATATATATATATATATATATATATATATATATATATATATATATATATACATACGAATAAAATACATTAAAAACTACAATGCCAAAGGTTTACCTCCAAACGGAGGTCTTTCAAAGAGGAGCATTCTTGGGAAAAATGCCAGGGGCGTAGAAAAGGTCCCTTTATATGTTATGTGCCATGTCGCAAATTATAGATTGTTGTTGTTGTATTAACTATGTCCAATGTTTGTGCTATGGGTCTACTTGAATTATTCTGTTCTTTCAGCTTCCAAAGTGCTTGCTTTTCTTTCATAGACAGTTCTCTGGTTGGTTTATGCCCACTATGCCAAAGGCAGACTCCCAAGGAAAAAGCAAAGGTTAAAACCAAGACTAGCTATTCGCAGCACTTGAGCAAGACCTGAGCAACAAAAACACCTGTCAGTCATTTGTTCCCATACTTATGCTTACCTAAAATGGGGGGACTGAACATCCAAAGTGCTATTGTTCTACAATGGTAAATCATATATGCAAAGAAATACCAATAAATAAAAGCTGACCTTCTGTACTCTTGCTTCATATTCATCTTTTTTATCTCAAATCCAAATTTCTTGAGTATATAGCAATAATAACAAATTTGACTTCACTGTTCCACTACTTATGGAGGGCACTGTATATACATTCCCCTGAAGTCTTTGGCTAATCCACTGCTGCTACTATGAGTTTTACTCCTTATTTAGTAGCCCCAATTATTCCCACCTACTTGGGGGGTTGTCCAGAGAAAGTTTCTGGCTTGTCTTTTTTTTTTCAAAAGTTTCTGACTTTTGAAATCCAATATAACTTTATTATAAAGATTTTATATATAATGTGGTCATTGCTTCAACAAAGTCGATCTTTTTAAATTCTTCCTACACTCATGTGATTTCTTATTACTTCCAAACAGACTAATAAAGAGACAGCTTTAAAGTTGGTTTGATCTTTTGTGATTGACTTTTTGTACGAGTGCTATAAGGTAGAAAGAGCTGTGAAATGGCAAGTGTTTTGTGCACTCTTTTAGCCTGATGGCTCCATTTGGCAGAAGTGGGCTGCTCTTCTACAAAGCCTTTTGTGGGACAAACCGCAGGCTGGGAATGTTTTGACATCTTTAAACTCCGAATGGAGTTCGTGCCTTCACTCTTTGCCATAGGCATTTGTCTGTGTGGTGTTCCTGCCTCTTCATGCTTTTCTTTATGGCCCATCACCCACTCACTTAAGTACTGTTTCTGGATTTGTGTATAACAAAGATAAACTTCAAGACGTATTATTTCATTACAGTACGGAATATGTTTTAAGCTAACTAAGTATGCAAGTGAGATGTTACATTGCAGTAAGGCCCAGGTATTAAAACAAGTCTTTCTGATGTCGTTTTTTCCACAGCATCCCAAGAAGCACTATCGAACGATGATGCTGTTGGTGTTAGCCGTGGCCGGATTGATGATCAGAAACCTTTAGTGCCTGCCAACCCTTTTGAAGAGGAAGGAGAGGTGCAGGAGGAGGACTCGTGTGGTGTGCTTGAAGAAGTGGGAGGAATGCAGAAAGTCGGCACAGAAAGAGACACCGAGGATAAACATTCGCGATTGACTCAGGGAATGGAGAAAGAAGCCATAGACATGAACAAGTACCTGTTTGGTGCTCTTCGTGAATCAGAGGACGACCTTGATGAGTAAGAAATATTGCCGTAAATGCAAAGAAAAAATCATTTGTCCACCTCCATCTTTTCACTTTTCGCTGTCCTCTCTTCTTGTCCAGGAAATCACCTCTCTCAATGTATGAGAGCGTTTCTCTTCCACACCGCTGTCACACCAAGCTGGGAGTGATTTGTGGCAAAATGACCATTTGGTGAAATAGAAGTACAGCATAAAGAAGTACAGTGTACTAAAGAAGTACAGTGAAATAGAAGTAGTGTATTAAAGCATACATTCAACGATTTTTTGGGGACCAGTTCCTTACCCAGATTCCAAGTTCCTGCTCTAAATAGTGCTCTGACATCCTAATTGGGGCCCTGACACCCCCATTACCCACGATGGACCAATGATCCATGGTGGAGCCTGAGACAGTGAGACATGGCCAGGATAGGTTTCAAGTATTTTGTAGCACACATATCTCATTTTGCTTTATTTTCCATGTGCTTTTGTAGGAAGTGATATTTGCACCTTATCCATGCACTTTTTCAGTCACACAGTCGTTCATTTCTTTACTCAGTGCAATCCTGGTATTTCTACTTACCCTTTCTTCTTCTTCTTTCCTTTTACGCATACTGCTTTCAGGAATAGGGTTTCTCTCTGTCTCCTCTGTCTGTCACTCCACCTGTTTGTTCTGCATTGTGTGTCGGCTGCCAGGCGGTTGATTGACATGCACTCCGTCCAGAAGCGTACGCTGTTAGCATCAGCACATCTCACTCGCACTAACCTATGGCCCTGCGAGGCGTGCACTAATGTCTTGTTGCTTGATGCAGAAAGGAGGAAAACTGCTCGGGCTTTTTGGATAATCCTCATCCATTATTGTACATTTTAGCATTGTTAAAACTTGTTTGTTTTTCCATTTTTCTCTATGCCCGTTTTAAACGTTCATTTATCTCTTCCACAGTTAACTTGTCAACCTTAAATATATATTTTTACGGTGGTGGGGCATTGGGTTGGGACCTCGACAAAAATCCCGGACTTCCTAAATTGGTTAATCGCAAGGCTGAAGTCTTCGCAAGGCAAAAGCGAAGCTTTATTGGATCTAACTGCTTCAATAGCCGACCAGGGCCGTATTGTTTGGACCTCAAACAGGAGATTTTATAAACTTGTGTATAAGTTGAAGAAATATCTCTCACATGCGCTTCTGCCAAATCAACAATTATTTAATGATCTGTTACATCTCATAGCTTCCAGGAATGTACCTCTTTTAAAACGGCAGAGGAATTGGAGGGATGTGACGGCCAAACATCAAATTATGGGGGGAATTTCATGAAAAGTAATTCTCCCAATTAGTTTGCAAAGAAAAGAGTTTATTTCACGTGGAAATTATTGCAATACATTTTGATCATTGGGTTTTCAAAAGCAGTGCGAGGTGTTGAAACTTGGTTGCAATCAAAATTCCAAAAGATAGACCTGACGTAGCGTCACTGTAGAATAGTTAATGGGTGCCAGTGGTACATTGACATCACATTGGGCCTTCCAAAGCAACTTCGGGGATGGAAGATAAGTTGTGTCAGTATTGAATATAGCACAGGCAGGCTACAATAATTGACATACCATGTCACAGTGACCTCACTGCATGGGACGGCACAATTGTACACGTGATGTTTACCAGAATTTGTTACAACGTGCTGGTTGCAGGGTACGTGTACCAACACCGTTCCTCCAGTTTGCAGTAAGTGGTACACGATTGCTTTGCATCTGCATAGGATACGTTCTGCCGTTCAGATCAATTGATGTTGCCTGTCTGTGATTGCCAAGTTATTGTAAAATGCTGCTTTGTCCATTACTGTACCTATAAGTCCTATATGTCTTTATATCTGCCTTTGTTTTATTTAATCAGGCAATATGGCAAGGCACGCAACTTGCCAGGATTTTCCTTTATATATATATATATATATATCTCTCTCTCTCTCTCCCTCTCCCTCTCCATCTACCTCTCTCTCTCTCCCTCTCCATCTCCCTCTCTCTCTCTCTCCCTCTCTCTCTCTCTTCTCATAGTTATTACACTCACTGAGACTGTTTCCACCCAACACCCACAATTCTTCCTCTTGTGATGTGAAGCTTCCGTACAGTCTGCCTTGCTATTTTCCCTTCACCCAATTTTCTTTCTGCATGTTCAGCCTTTGCTCCTTGTTATTCTTCTTTTCCCTGAGCCTCAACACCTGTGTAAGAAAGCCCACAACTAGAAATCTGATGTCATTTGTGAATCAACAACCTTACTGTCCCAATACTTTTGGTTCTATAAAGTGCACTATAATGTATGTTATTGTGAACGTATATTTGACCAAGATGCAGTTATTAATTTGATCTGCTGGTTGCATCATAATTGGCATGTGGCCACTAGCTAATCCAGTTCCCCCATAAATTGCTGCAAGAATTAGAATTTGCCTGTGGTGCCAGCACACAAGAATCCATTTTGTTTTCGAAATTTACTGTGTGGTATTTGACCTGTACAAGTGCGTACAGGAAAGCAGGACAGCTGGATTAGCAACCCTCTCAAATAGGGTGAACTCAATGATGTTAACACTCGGCCTATGAAGAACTAAGATGACAAATTGTACTTGGATCTTGTTCCATCTGAAATCAAACCCAGTCTAGACAGCTGCAGAGGCAAGCTCTGCTGTTCCTTCTTTTGAATGAAATATAAAATGCAGGTCCATATGTTATCCAACAATGCAGAGCCTCACTGGATATATACACGACAGTCATGTCCATGGCACGCCATCGCAAATCTCCATACTTCCCACCTCATGCAAAGTTGAAAGATGGCAAAACATTCCACCAGGAATGACCCAATATAAAATTTTGGGTTAAAAAAACTTCTGCTTTTACCCCTATGACCTTATGTCCTCACCCCTTGCGACATGAACCAGTGGTCAAATCCAAAAAAATGTTACATATTTAATGCAAATTAAAATGCATAAGCAGTTTCATTAGAAATGTTTTGAAAAGTACCTGTAGTTGCATTTTTAGTGTGTTAACCTTTTGACCCTGCCTCAGGGCAGGGCCAAAGATGATACTGCGCTGTCCCTTCTTGCCATGTGGTGATCTACCACGTTTGATGAATTCCTGCACAACCGTTTAGGAGGAGAAATCATGAAGGGTGGACAGATAGATAGACAGACAGACTGAGCCGATTACAATATCTCCCCCACCCCAAACCTCCCTTTTTTAATTTTTATTTTAAAGCATGGGGATAATTACATTATCAAGCTGAAAATTAACAATCTATATTGAAGTAGATCTGTATGTGGATTTAAACACTGACACACCCATTCACTGTCACAAACTGATAGCAATAGCCTCTCCCATTCCAATAGCCTGAGATCCAGATAATGCGCCATGTTCTATACAGAGCGTCAGTTCGGCCGAAGCAGTTTCCACTCCATTGCCACTCCGACACAGGAAGCCAGGGCAGGAATTTGGAATTTGTTCAGGTTGCCAGTGATAGTTTGCCTACTCTTTGCGAAGAACACCGTGTGATCTTTAACGTCCACCAACTAATTCCGGCAGATGGGTCGCCCAGTTTAACGTCCATGCGACGGCACACACATTGATGATTCACCTTGCCGGTGAAACTCCGGATGACAGTTTATAGCTGTGTCGGTATTCAAACCCAGGCTAGACGGCTTGGTATGTAAGTGTGCGTAGCTCGAGGTCTAGGCCATCCTGCCAGCCTCCAATAACACGTGAGGCTAAAAATATATCACAAGTCAATGGTTGAAATTTGATTTGCAACATGGCTTTAAATGCTGTTGTGCAATAAGTTTGATTCCAGAGCCTGGTGTTGGCTTAGCGGTTAGGGTGCTGGCTTGGGATCCTAGAATCCTAGGTTCTGAATCCCGGTCGATCGCTGAATTAACACCAGGGGGTTGACTCAGCCTGTCATCCTTCCGAAGTCGGCAAATTGAGTACCAGTTCACTGGTAATTCCCTGTTCAAGAGGCGACTAACAGGGTTGGCGGCAGGAAGGGCATCCGGCCATAAAACATTGCTTCAAAAAGGGGACCACAGTGCCCGAAAAAGGCCAACCCCTGCTCTGCAGGGAAAAATGGCCTCTAAAGGTGGTTCAATAAGCTTGATTCCTGAAGGCAGACATATTGAATATTTGGATTCTCTGGAAAGCATTTTGGTGTGAGGATAATTACCATGATATTAACAGATTCCCATCTCTAAAATTTACAACTGAAAATATCTCATGATGTATATACATAGTACTTGCAATGTGTGATTTTTTTTTTTCTGCCTCTGTGACCTGACCCGGCAGGTCTAATCCATTTTATGAACCTCCAAGTTCACCTCCTGCCAAGGTTATTGTCCCCTCCAAAGGGAAGCGTCCTGCACCATTGCCACCCACAGAGCTTATCTATTCTCCAGTGCCATCGGTTGTCATAAGCAGCACGCCTAGCTCCATAAGCCCGATGGAGGCCCAGAAAGACAGAGATTTGCAGATGTCTACTCCACCGACGTCGACTCCAAATATTAAGCTTCGAGCCCAGAAGATTGCAGCCTCTCCTAAGGTATGTCATATATAAGGGACCTCCATGGCTACTGTGCATTGTTTTCTTGCTGCAATGAGCTCAAGGAGTGATCTTCAGCTGTGATACATACTGCCTTCATGAATGTTGTTGAGCAATCGAGTTGTTGTTATTGTTGTATAGCCCCGGACAGTTCTCTTGAACAAGCCCGAGCACGGAGACAGCCGATTGATCTCCCATCCCAGAAGTGACCGAGAGATCCCCCACATCTAGGATGGTGTACTGAAGTCGGAAGTCGGAACCGCCTTCATGAAGTCGGAACCATGGCAGAAAGAGAGAGGGAGAGAGAGTGAGAGAGAGAGAGAGAGAGAAAAAGAAAGAAAGAAAAAAAAGAAAGAAAGGAAAAAAAGAAAGAAAAGGAAAGAAAGAAAAAGAAAGAAAGAAAGAAAGGAAAAGAAAGAAAGAAAACTAAAAAAAGAAAGAAAGAAAGAAAAAGAAAGTAAGAAAGAAAGAATAAAAGAAAGAAAGTAAAAGGAAAAGAAAGAAAGAAAAAGAAAGAAAGAAAGAAATAGAGAGAGAGAGAGAAGAGGAAGGGCCGATCCATGAGGACCGATCTGCACTCTGACCATGACCATACTGCATGTGGGGGTGAGAACGAGTTATTTTGAGAGGGAGGATTAGGTCAGGGGTTAAAACTCAGGGGAACCGGAACTGCGAGAAAAGTGAAAATAATAGAGAAAAAAAAAATACCAGTGACAGAACATTAGATAAATAAGCGAAAGCAACTTAAAAACTGATACAAATAACAGTAATAATCATAAATAATATAATAATAAAATAGGAAATAAAATTGAAAAAGTAAAATAGTAATTGAAATAGAAAGTTGAATGTAATGGGGAGAGAAATGGGGTAGAAAAGGAGAAGAGGAAAGGAGGATAGGAGAGTGGAGAGGAAAATTGAAGGAGAGAAAAAAGTGAGAAAAGAAACAGGCGAGCTAAGATAGACAACATGAAATGAAATAAAATATAAAGGGAAAAACATAAAGAGGGAAGGGATTGAAAGGTTATGAGGCAGGAGGTGTAAATGAATGAAAAGTGCTAGTTGATCCCGTGGAGAGCCAAAGTTCCAATCCTGTCGTTAAGACTCTTTGTGCTTTTACGACTATGACTGTCCGTGGTGCTGAAATAGAGAAAAATACCTGAGGCTGCCATGTGGCTGAATGAATGTCCGGGCAGATTGAAGTGTTGAGCAACCAGTTTGGATAAGTCTGTGTTGTTGGTTTGGACATCGAGCAAGTATTGACGGAAGTGATCGCCCAGGAATATTTTGATAGATGATATTCAACTATCCTCTAAGGCTATCTTGTCAACAGCAAAGTCATAAAATAGCAATAACTAGCTTATTAGCTCATTTTAAGAGGTACCGTTACTTGGGGTTTCTCCTCACTCTGATTTTCTTTCATAAAGAACCTATCTATTTATTATGCAGGCCCGTGGGGTTTGGAGGTGCTAAAGAGAGAAAATTGACATCCCACTATATAAAATAAGGCAATTCTATTTTGTGTGTGTGTGTATGTCTGATAATTATAGAATTGAAAACAGCTGGGCCAGTCTCCACAATTTTTTACATACATGCTTGGGGTTTTTTAAAAGGTTGATTGGTTTTTAAAAATAAAGATTTTAAAGATTGTAGAAAAACGTTTTTTAAAGTTTATCGCCATTGCTGCAGCATCTTTTACACCACCTTATTTAACACTGTACATTCAACTTATTTGTGCCTGTGGTTTGTGTCCATCATGATGTCCTTAAAAACAGTAAGTTTCTTGTTTGGAATGATATTCAATCTTGTTTGATTGCCAGGTAGGCAGACAGAGTAAAAATTATTGTTATGTTTGTAGGGGGTAGGCAGTGATTACTTTAGTCCAGGTAGATTTGAATAGATTAGTGTGCTCCGATTGTCGTAAAGAAGAAGAACCACAATGTAATAAGTAGGGAATTTGTCTAGCCCAGATGTCGGATTATGGTGTATCTTCGTCCCCATTACAAGGAGTGGGGCATGTTAACTAGCTCAGGGATTATGGGTAAATTATCCCTTGTATGTTGATACCTCTGTATTTTTGGTTCACGAGTTATCAAACAGAGTGACCACTATATTCGTCATGGGTGTGTGTCTGTGTGTCTGTCTGTCCGCAGCATAACTACCCGATGATATCATCCGATCTTGATGAAACTTGGGTGGGAGGTTGATATCATGATCTAGTTGTGTCCTGCCTAGAGTGGGCGTATTGCGCCCATTGTGGGCGGAGCCACGCCTGAAAAAGATGTCTTCAAACTACCTCTTCTCCGAGGAGTTTGGTGGAATCTGACAGGGGTTTCAGTATTTGGTTAGGCCAATGCCATGTGTCTAGCCCCATGGAGCTCGATTTTTCATTTTCGCCCCAAGGTCAAGGTCACAAGGTCACAAAATTTAGAAAAGTCGATTTTCAATGGTGTTATTACATTGTTCGCTTCCTGATAGGGTGAAATGTCGTACGTTTTTATATTATCGCATTCATCATGAAATACAAGTTTTCCAACAAATTTCAGAATCTTTGACTGTTGAAGGTCACAAAGGTGAAATTTTCAAAGTTGTCGGAATCGAACCGAATTTTCGGTATTGTGTAGCTAACTAGTCTCATTACAGATAATACATTCCTATTTATATATTTTCAATGTCGGTTTTGACCTTTGTCATTGAATACCGCTCGCTCGTGAACCATCGTCGTCTCCTGACTTGTATTTCCTATGTCTCTTTTGGCACCGCACCATAGACACGTATAGCTTGAATCGCGCATTTAATGGCACTCATTAAATAGACATACCGGAAGCCAGGACATTGAGCGCTGCCGCTGACTACCCTGACTTGGGAAGTGCACAGGTCAGGCAGGCCGAGGCCACGCCCACAAGGGCAGTGATTGGGCAGGGTTTTGATTGGTGAGGCAAGATGGATGACGTCAGAGGCTGGACGATAAAGAAACGCACTGGCGGACATTTTCGCTTCTCGTGCTGGAGACGATAGCGCACGGTCGCAATTCTCTGTTGCTTTCCTTCTCGTTCTGGACACCAAAGTGAACGGTTGTGCTTTCTCTCTGCACGGGGAGGCTTCATCATAAACGCCCACGTTCCGAGACTTTGCTGGTGGTCGTGAAGAGGCGGAAGAGCCGCGGATCGAGGGCCGAGGGCCGCGGACCGAGGGCAGTTTCACACCAAGGACAGCAAAGACAGACACGGCTGGAAGAACAACGAGCTGTGCGACAACTCCTGTTCGTTTCACGCGCAAGGCCTGGAGTGAAGAGACACACAGTGAGGCCTGTTTCGTGCCAACGAGCACCTTTCACGTGCAAAGCCACCAACGCCCCGGACGATTTTTACGACCCCTGACGAGACCCCACCAGCGATCAGAGCTAAGTGCACTAAATAACCACACACCTTAATTTTATCCAACGTTATTTTATCCTTCGCCTGTGTTTGTGTCTGTTGTGGGGACGTCCCGATTTAGGAATTTATTTGACCGTGTTTTATTTTGTATTACCGACATTCCTTTTAATAAAGCCGGTATTTTTGGACACTTCAAATCCGTTTTCGTTTGAGTTATTTATTTGCAGGTTTGAGGACTGTCGGTGGGATCCGTTCAGGTAAGTGCTCTTCAGCATCCTCCTCCTCTTCCTCCCTCCCCTCCTCTCCCACCCCGTGTGTATTAACTCCGCCACATTTTGTAACGAGTGCCTCGGAGTAAAGCTCGTTTGGCTATCTGTGCTACCCTAAGGTGATCACCCAGGGTTGTCACGCAACATTATTATCTTCTCTCTGCACATGTGTGATCGGGTAAATGGTGATATATTTATATTTATGTTTCGCGTTAGATTAGGTTATTTTAGGTTAGTTTGTATATTTAGTTCTTAGGTTAAGACCCGAAGACCCAAAATATTCTTAAAGACTCAGAGGAACCAAAAGACCCTTAAGACCCAAAAGCCCATGAATACTCAAAAGACATTGAAGACATCAATGACCTTGAAAGATCCCAAAGACCCTGAAGACCCAAAATACACGAAAGACCTAAAATACCCTTAAATGTCCAGAGGATCCAAAAGACCCTGGAGACCCAAATGGCCCCGAAGACCCAAATGGCCCGAAGACCCACAACACCCTGAAGACCCAAAAAGACCCAAAAGAGCCGGAAGACCCAAAACACCCTGAAGATCCCGAAGACCCAAAATACCCCAAAGACCCAAAATACCCAGAAGACTATGAAGACTTCATAGTCTTTATGTCGTACG
Source organism: Myxine glutinosa (assembly GCF_964187855.1). Classification (NCBI taxonomy): domain Eukaryota; kingdom Metazoa; phylum Chordata; class Myxini; order Myxiniformes; family Myxinidae; genus Myxine; species Myxine glutinosa. The sequence goes on along the minus strand of NC_136269.1, from coordinate 29,128,119 downwards.
TTTTTATATTATCACATTCATCATGAAATACAAGTTTTCCAACAAATTCGGTATTGTGTAGTGATGACTCCATCTCCATTTCACTGTCTGACAACATGGACCAACTTCTATCCACTCATCCTAACTCTCTCTTCCTCATATGTGGTGACTTCAATTGTCATCATGCCACCTGGTTGGGTGTGGGTTCCTCTCTCACCAGTCATGGCACCTCAGCAAAGGACTTCTGTGACTCACTGGGATTGACACAATCTGTCAATTTCCCGACCCGGATCTCAGCCAATGGAGTATCTTCTCTTCTAGACTTGATTATGACTAACTTCCCTGCTAATGTCTGCTGCTCTTCTTCTGCTCCAATCGGTTCTTCTGATCATGTGCTTGTCAAAGTGGACATCTCTCTGGCCATTCTCAGAGAGCCTCCTCAGCGTCGACGAGTCTGGCATTTCACTCAGGCCGACTGGGACGGTCTTCAAGCAACCATCAATCGTCTGGATTGGTCTCCCATCTCCACTGCCTCTGACATCAATTCTTCCTGGGAATTCTTCCAAAGCAAACTGATCTCTCTCATGCACAGATTTATCCCATCTCGCCTTCAGTTGTCTTACCCTTCCTCCCGTCCATGGTACACTGAATCTTGTGGTGAGGCAGTTGCCCTGAAACAACTTGCCTTTGCCTCTTGGAAGGCTAATCCAACTGAAGGAAATCTCAGTTCCTTCCACCAAGCTCGGAACAAGTGTGTGTCTACCCTCAGGAGTGCCAGGAAGCACTATCTCTCCTCACTCAAGAATGAACTCTCAAACCTGTCTCCTTCCTCCAAATCCTGGTGGCGTCTGGTCAAATCCGTTTCTGGTGTTTGTTCCCCCTCCATCCCCTCCCTTACCTCAAATGGCCACACAGTTGACATCGCACGTGACAAAGCCGAATGCCTCAACTCTGTGTTTGCTTCAAAATCCTTAGTCCCAAACCCATCTCTCTCTGTTCCCACCTTTCCCAGTCGAACCAAACTGCTCCTGGACTCTGTGACCTTCTCTCCTGACAAGGTGGAGGAGTTTTTGTCAAACCTCGACTCTGATTCTGCAACTGGACCAGATGGCATCAGCCCACGGGTCCTAAAATCCTGCTCTGCCGCTCTATCTCACCCTCTCTCTGTTCTTTTCACCCTATCTTTTGCTCAAGGTCATCTGCCAGCATCCTGGAAATCAGCAAACATTACCGCTTTACACAAAAAAGGTGCAAAAACAGATCCTTGCAACTACAGACCAATCAGCCTGCTCCCAATTATCAGCAAAGTCATGGAATCCATCATTGCTTCGGATATGAAATCTTTCCTCTTCTCCAATGGCTTGATCTCTGATCATCAATTTGGTTTCAGACCAGGTCACTCTACTCTGGACATGCTGCTTCTGCTGTCTCAACAATGGATGGAGGTCCTCAATGCCAAACAGGAAATCAGAGCTGTCTCCCTTGACATATCACGTGCCTTCGATACGGTCTGCTCACCAAACTCTCCTCCTATGGTATCCATGGAAATCTCCATGCATGGCTTGCGGACTTCCTCTCTGGTCGTAGTCAACGTGTGGCCCTGAATGGATTTCTCTCATCTCCCCTTCCCGTTCAGGCTGGAGTTCCCCAAGGCAGTGTGCTGGGCCCTGTGCTTTTTCTGGTCTTTATCAATGATCTCTCCGACTCTCTGGAAAATCCTCTGTATCTCTTTGCTGATGACTCCACTCTCTGCCGCTCCATTCCTCTTCCCTCAGATCGGCAGTCTGCAGCCTCCTCACTCTCTGATGACCTGGACAAAATCACAGACTGGTCAAACATGTGGAACATGTCTTTCAATCCTGACAAATCTCACACTCTTACTATGTCTCTCCGAAAAGATCGACTGGACAACCCTTCCATCTACTTTCTCAACAATCCTCTCCAAGAAGTTCTGTCGCTCAAGCTTTTGGGTCTCACCATCTGCCATGATCTTTCTTGGGAAAACCACATTTCCAAGCTGGCCTCCAAAGCCAGTCGCCGACTGGGCATCCTCCGTCGTGCGAAGTCCTTCCTAGGCACACCTGAGCTCCTCACCACATACAAGGCTTTCATCCGCAGCTCAATGGAATACTGTTCTCCCCTATGGGCCGGTGCTCCTGCCTCACACCTGGCTCGGCTTCACGCTGTTGAATCCAAAGCTTTCAGAATCATTGGAATCTCCCGCGATGAAGCCATCTCTGAGGGCCTTTCACTCACTCACCGCAGGCAGGTAGGTGGTCTTTCTGTCTTCTACCGACTCCTCGCCGGCCTTGCTCCCCCAGCTCTCTCTGTGCTCTGTCCCCCAAATATTCCTACAGGTCGCACAAGATCTGCCAGCCACCCTCTGATGGTTAAACTGCCGAAATCTCGGCTCTCTGCTCACCTTCACTCTTTCATTCCTCTTTGCTCCCGCCTCTGGAACAAACTCCCACACTCACTTCAATCACACTCCTCCCTCCAGGTATTCAAAACAGCTGTTCACCACCATCTCTTATCTTCCCCCATCCAAAACCTTGATCTTTTCTACCCCCACTAATTCACCCCAGATCCACCTTGTTTGAAATTCCAACTTCTTTCCTGGAAGTCTTGGCAGTGTCCATATGTTTTATACCTCTCCCACCCCCCCCCCCCCCCTTCCCATGCCTTCCCCCCAAAGCCCTCTCCCTCCCACAGTTCTCTCGATGTCTCCATGTCTCTCGGTCCCTGCTCTCAAATGTTGTGTTTGTGTCCTTCCCCCTCTCTCCCCATCTTGTCTACCGCTCCCGATGTTATTTGTTTTGTGTGTCTGTTTGTCTTTCTGTGTGATTAATGTTCGCTCTTTCACGAGCCTCGATCTTGTATACAAAAAAAAAAAAAAAAAAAAAAAAAAAAAGACCCAAATGGCCCCGGAGACCAAAAATATTCTTAAAGACTCAGAAGAACCAAAAGACCCTTAAGACCAAAAAGCTGCTGAATACCCAAAATACCTTGAAGACCCTGAAAGTCCCCGAAGGACCAAAACACCCCGAAGACCCAAAACACCTCTAAAGACCCAAAACACCCAGAAGACCCCGAAGACCCAAAAGTACCCAAAGACCCAAACCACCCTGAAGACCCAAAACATCCTGAAGACCACAAAGACCCTTAAAGACCCCGAGGACCCAAAACACCCCAAAGACCCAAAATACCCTTAAAGGCCCAGAGGCTCCAAAAGACCCTGAAGACCCAAATGGCCCCAAAGACCCAAAAGATTCTTAAAGACTCAGAGGAACCAAAAGACCGTTAATACCAAAAAGCCGCTGAATACCCAAAAGACCTTGAAGACCCCAAAGACCCTGAAAGACCCCAAAGACCCTGAAGGACCAAAACACCCAAAAGAGCCAGAAGACCCCGAAGACCCAAAATACCCTTAAAGGCCCAGAGGCTCCAAAAGACCCTGAAGACCCAAATGGCCCTGAAGACCCAAAAGATTCTTAAAGACTCAGAGGAACCAAAAGATCCTGAAGACCAAAAAGCTGCTGAATACCCAAAAGACCTTGAAGACCCCAAAGACTCTGAAAGACCTCAAATACCCTGAAGGACCAAAACACCCCAAAGAACCAAAACACCCTGAAGACCCAAAAGAGCCAGAAGACCCTGAAGACCCAAAAAGACCCTGAAGACCCAAATGGCCCTGAAGACCCAAAACACCCCAAAGACCCAAAACACCCCGAAGACCCAAAACACCCGGAAGATGCTGAAGACCCAAAAGTCCCCAAAGACCCAAAACACCCCACAGACCCAAAACATCCTGAAGACCACAAAGACCCTGAAGACCCAAAACACCCCAAAGACCCAAAATACCCTTAAAGACCCAGAGGATCCAAAATACCCTGAAGACCCAAATGGCCCCAAAGACCCAAAAGACCCTGAAGACACAAAACACCCTGAAGACCCAACACACCCCAAAGACCCAAAATATTCTTAAAGACTCAGAGGAACCAAAAGACCCCTAAGACCCAAAAGTCCCTGAATACCCAAAATACCTTGAAGACCCCAAAGACCCTGAAAGACCCCAAAACACCCCAAAGACCCAAAATACCCTTAAAGGCCCAGAGGATCCAAAAGACCCTGAAGACCTAAATGGCCCCAGAGACCCAAAAGACCCCAAAGACCCAAAACACCCCGAAGACCCAAAACACCCCAAAGACCGAAAACACCCAAAAGACCCTGAAGATCCAAAAGACCCTGAAGACCCAAAACACCCTGAAGACCCAAAACACCCTGAAGACCCCAAAGGCCCAACACACCCCAAAGACACAAAATATTCTTAAAGACTCAGAGGAACCAAAAGACCCTTAAGACTCCGAAGTCCCTGAATACCCAAAATACATTGAAGACCCCAAAGACCCCCAAAACACCCCAAAGACCCAAAATACCCTTAAAGGCCCAGAGGATCCAAAAGACCCTGAAGACCTAAATGGCCCCAGAGACCCAAAAGACCCCAAAGACCCAAAACACCCCGAAGACCCAAAACACCCCAAAGACCCAAAACACCCCAAAGACCCAGAAGACCCAAAAGACCCTTAAAGACCCAGAGGAACCAAAAGACCCTTGAGACCCAAAAGCCCCTGAAGACACCGAAGACCCTAAATACCCCGGAGACCCAAAACACCCCAAATACCCAAAATACCCTTAAAGGCCCAGAGGCCAGAGGATCCAAAAGACCCAAAAGACACCGAAATGGTCAAAGATGACTATCGCTCTGAAACGATATGTGGTGAGGCATGCGGAGTGTGCTGAGTCACACTAGTTCTCATCATAAAACATTGCTGAAAATTTGATGACAAAAGCTGAAATGGCAAAAAAGCAATGGCGGCCTGGGCAGACACAAAGGCACATGCAGACAGAAGTGATTGCAAACCCTCATCTCCTGCTGCATGGGGGGTGGGCTAATTATTTTAGGCCCATACTCTTTACAGAACTCTGGGTATATCGTGACTCGTCGAGAAACGTTTTAAAAGCCAAACCTGGATGGGTCACTACTCTGATGAAGTGAAGGTAATTTGGTAACAATGTGAGGTAACAATTTGGAAGTGAAGGTAACAGTGAAGGTAATTTGGGAAGGAATTTTGAATTTGTTCAGATGGTGTTGACAAATCTAGTCAAATCACTAGTGCACCAACATAATGCTTTGCAAAGGAAAAATATATATATATATATTGTTGCGGTTTTAGAACCCACACTCTCTTGTAAATATCTCATCATTAAAAGGTTAAAGGTAGCACCCGTAGTTAGGCCACAAGCAACACGTAGGCCACCATAGGAACTCAGTTATTTCATTAGTATGTGTTTTAGATAAGGCCATGTTTCCAATATTTGAATCTGCGTTGCGTCGATCAAATAAGAGTAGGCCCATTCCGTCCATTTTGCGACCTCCTTCTCCAAGCGACGCCATCACACGCCTCTGCCAGCAGCGTTCGCTGCCTTGAGCTGAAACTCGCCCAAACGCTGCCATAAGCCATGCGGTTAGGCCCGAGAAAGGAGGCGGAACGCCGAGAAGAAGGTGTGGCATGTCAACCAGCCGTCAAAGGCGTGGCCGGTAAGCCCTCACCAGCCAACCAGGGCTGAGGTGAGATCGCCGACGGGCGTGGGTTTGAGGCGCGCGGAGCGATCTTTGCTCGCATTATATAAGCGCGAACGCAAAGCCCTTTCACGGACTGCGCACACGGACTTGAAGGACTCGGATGGGAGAGCGCGCGTTGTATCGAACTTGTTGGAGGCAGCGCGATTACTTGGAGGACTTGTCGGAGGCGCGCTTGTTGGAGAGATACGGCAGCGCTTGTTAAGGACTCACTCGCTGGCGGCTGATTAAGAGGACTTTGGGGAGGGGGGCGTGTAGCACGAACGTGCAAATATTACGTACGAAGGACACCAGCCTCCCCCGTTATATAAACTGTCCGCTCGCGTTCAACCATACGCAGAGCTGCCTGCCGGGTTTCGCCCGCTGGACTGGAGTCGACTGGAGCCTGGACCCTCTACCTGACCATCCACCAGCTACAATCCCCGTGTGAGTGTGTATGTTTGTCTGGGGTCCTAGGTTAAGACTGTAATAAGACTGCCCTGTGTTCTGCTTCTTCCTCTTCCTTTCCTGTACATCCTTTCGTTTCCTCTTCTCCTTCTTGTACATTGTAAATAAATTACTTGTTCTTCCTGGTTTTCCTTTTATCCGATCGCATCCGTCCTTTCTTCCATTGGGTAAACGTGGCACGATCTAACCGCTCAGAATCGGGTTTAGTCATTGTTAACGGCCCGAGTCGCGGCTCGCTTCACTCGGCGTATCCACTAACGCTGCGGCTCGGGTGGGAGGTTATCTCCTTGCTTCACGGTCGGTGTTGGTAATTAGGTAACAGGACCAAATTGACCAGCAACCCTAACTAAACCCGACCGGAAGGAACGGGGTAACTTCAGGATCACGTCGGTCAGTAAAAGACAAGGGGATTAACCCCCTCTTGGTAAGGGGAAAAGGCCGACGTTTGAGATCCGTAACAATATATACATATAAAACTGGTGAAGAGCATCAATTCACCACTATCGACTGGCGAACTTATTGAACAGCACAGATCTAGGTTATCTTTCCCGCCCATATATTGAGACTACTGCCTATAAAAAAGGAGGTTTTTTTGCAACTTTTTTGTACTTTAAATTATGGAAAGTTAATTCAATTGAAGGGTGAATGCTGAAAATGAGGTTTTGTTCCTGCATTTCCCAGGCCAAGTTTGCTTAGCGAGATATTGAGTGTTACAAAATGCGCGTAATGTGAGAACTTGTTTGGCAAAGTACTCCATACATGTAAAATGACCAATGTAATTCAAATACTTTTTGTTTTCACCAACACGAAATCGTTTTGGCAATCTGCATGTACAAAGCACTTTTGTATAACTAGGGCATTGCCCGTACTATATCTATATCTAAAATTATATCCCCCCCCCTCTATTTACATGAAATGGTTTGGTCCAAAGCGAACGGCTTGCGAGTGGTGACAATCCCCCCCCCCCCTCTATTTACATGCAATGGTTTGGTCCAAAGCGAACGGCTTCCGGAGTTTGGTAAAGAAATCGCCATCGCGTGCACAAACGCGCAGGAAAGCGAATGAATCGCAAATTCGTTTTTATTAGTTGTAAAACATAGTTTAACGCCAACATAGTTTGCAAACGTGAAATAAATGAATACGCTCTCAAATGTGCCATCCGAGGCAGAGTGTGCCCGCCACGTTCGGCACACGCGATCGTTCGCTGCTCTCTGATTGGTTGAATCGTTTTTTGGACATAGCTCGGTAAGTAATTGTCCGATTAATATGAAACCTTGAAAAGGCACATCCTCGGGTCCCCAGCAATATACCTGGCAAGTTAAAAGTATATCGGACCCGTGGTTGTCGAGAAACAGCGGTCACAGACAAACAAACGTACAGACAGAGATTACTGGAATTATAGATAGATGGAGTATGTTAGTATGTAGGGATGGCACGGTAAAATTGAATATAGAATTACAGGCCAAGTGTCAACAATTCGATATTTTGTCTTCTGAGGTGTGAATGTTTTCCCATAAGAAAAGTGTTTTTGATTTGATCTTACAAAGCAGTTTTACCATCTTATCATCATTGTTTATCTGATCTTTGAGGTTTGTAAAGCATTGATTCAGATTTAATGAATATGTACGGGCCTTTTTTCCCTGTTTGTGGATTAACAATGCCTTATCTTATCCTAAAGAGTGTTGGCTTTGTGTTTGTTTGCCAAGGGATAATGCTATTTGGTGTATGCCTGGTATCCTGTGGATCGATTGATGCTATTAACAGCTGGGCAGCACGTAAACCCACTTTAATAGGCTTAAAATTGTTTTTTTTGCCTTTTTTACCTGTTATTGCTCAACTCTCCATTGAGGAATAGATGATGAAAGTTGTGCAAAAAGTCCATGAATAAAGCAATCCATATGGTGTCAATTTTAGAGGTGGGTATATGCATGCACACTCCAGGAGGTCCCAAAGGCTCTTTCCTTGGTGGGAATTTATTCGAGCATACAGAGACCTCCTAGCTGAGCTGCAGGCATCACGAGGGGTGTGGGTGGAGGAGAAGGGTGCAGCAGCTTTATGCAAAATGCGCATTCCATCACGGTGTTCTACCCCTGCAGCCACTGTTCTCTCTTCGTTTGCCACTTTATCGGCAGTGATCAAAGATAATTTGTCAAACGTTCACTCTTAAAATAACATTGTGTATTTCTTTTCTTGAAAGTTGCATTTGGTTTTAACAGTAGTCATTGTGTTTTCAGGGATGGCGGGATGGCCTAGAGGTGCGCACACTCGCCTCTAAGCTGTCTAGCCTGAGTTTAAATCCCAACCCGGTTATAAACTGTCATCATGGTGGTGTTTCACTGGCAGGGTGATTCATCGATGGTGGATGACATGTCATGATGGTGGGTGGCGACAGGATGTCATCTCCCCGATGGACGTTAAACTGGCGTACTGTCTGCCGACATTAGTTGGTGGACGTTAAAGATCACGCCGTGTCCTTCACAAAGAGTAGGCGAGCTATCACCAGCAATCTGAACAAATGACAAATTCCTACCCTAACCTATAGAGGGCAATGCATAAGCAGCACAGCTGTACTGTCAATTACTGATGCTACCCCACAGCCTTGTGCTGCATACTAAAGAAGAGGAAGTTGCGTTTTCAATGGGATGACCAGAACAGGTATTTAAGTGATTGATGGCAAAATCATCACTGGGTGGCACAGCAACACACTGTTGAGTAATTCGGAATGTACACAACACACCTTAATTTAAGAAAACTGAATCCTCCAAACTTGCATGCTTACATTTTCATCTCATTGCAAAGCAGTGTTTGCTTTTTGGAGTAGTCTTGTTTTATTTTGGAACAGCTTCATGTTACTGGCTTTGATGCAATACAATGGTGTAGGCCTTTGCATCTTCCAATATTGTGTCATATTGCCAATCCAGACACCCAATTTAAACCCAATCAAACCACGTTGAGACAACTCGGAATGCCGCTTGAGGCTCTCACTTGCTCTTTTATTTATTTATTTATTTTTGTATATGTTACCAAGGCTCTTGGATGAGCTCAAGCTCTTTGAAAGAGTAATATCACATTATGACTGAAATTTACCTTAAAATGGTTCAGAATGTTCGTGGCAGAGTCAGAGAGGTTTCCAAAGCTTTGAACCAACACTCGATTAGAGATCTTACGAATGGTGATTAATTAATAACGATGCATTTTGCCTAATGTCCAAATACCTTCTCGAATATAATGTACCTTCTAAAAACTATTTCAAAGGTACCTTATATTGGAACTAGAGCTTCCAGGGAAGCAGAACTCAACTGAACTGACTGGACAACTTTAAAGTAGGTCGGGTCTCACATGCAAAGTTTGATGAAAATTCGTCAATATATGTGGACGCTAGATTGTTAGATTGTTAACGTCGTTTCAGAGCTGAAAAAATATGCCGGCCTATGGCGGCCATTTTGTGACGGATCGGGTTGGAATGCAATAGCAACCTACCTTGTGTCGTAGGGGTTAAACATTCTAAGTTTGATCAAAATCTGTTAATATTTGTGGACGCTAGAGTGTTAACGTCGTTTTCATGACCAAAAACAAAATGGTCGCCTACGTCCGCCATTTTTCAACGGATCGGGCTGAAATGTAATACCAACCTGGTCCTTGGGGTAAGGATGCTGCATGTCAAGTTTGATCAGAATCGGTTGATATTTGTGGACGCTGGAATGTTAGCGTCGAAAAGTTAACGGACGACAGACGACGGACGCCAGAGGGTTCAGTATGTGATGAACTCAACTGGACGGTAGTCCAGTTGAGTTAATAAGTGTAAGTTTATCCCAGTTGAACAACAGATGATAATATCCTCTGAAAGTTGTGTTTTCACCCCTGTCTGTCTGATTGTTTGACTTTTGTCTTCACCATTCAGAGATAGGGCCAAAACCTATATAGGCCCTGTAGCACGATATTTAATAAAGTTGAGGACAGATTTGCACGAAATTCGATGGACAGGTGGGTGTGTGACATGGACGAATTTATTAGATGTTGGTGAAGATCCGGATCCAATTTCGGATACCAGAAAATTTTAAGTGATTCTTCACCATTGAGAGATGGGGCCAAAAACGATACATAGCAGGATATCTCAAAAAGTTGTGGATTGATTTGGACGAAACTTGGTGTATGCATTGGTTAGGCGACAAGAACAAGCCGATTCGATTTTGGTTAAGGTCCGTATCCAGATCTGGCCTAGCAGTGGGATCCAAAGCGCTCTACCGAGTGCCATTCCAGTTGCACTTTTGATACGACTCCATCACAGCTCAGAATTTCCTGTGTTCTGAGGGCCGCAATCAAACTGTGAACAACATTCGTACAAGAGCCTGGGGGATAACAAAATTTGTCGTATTACCTTTTGCAGTTAAACTTCAGAAACAGTCATTGTATGTTTTTTATGAGCTATTTTCAACACAGACTCAAGTGGAGAGTTAAGTCGCAAAGTGATCATTTCATGCAATACAGCACTGAGACATTGATGGGCAGTAAATGGTTCCTTAGGGCAGGCTCTTGCAGTTTAATCCCCATTGCACAACATAATTAGGCCCACTTATTGAGGCCTTTTGGGTGATTAGTTTTACTGAGTACCATTTAGTGCAGTACTTTGTTTAGTTTTTGTTAACACTTGTTTATTTGACTTCTAGGATTGTCATTGTGCTTCCATATTTTAGAATGCACGAAGCCTTTACCCCCACTCCAACCCCTCCAAATTATTCCGAGGGGAATGAACACTGCTCACTACTCGCCAATGGCATTCAGAGAGGGGGTGACCTGTCTGTCTGACTCACCTGGTTAACTTCCATCAGAGGCCAGTCCGCACTTGATGTATGACTCGGTGTCCTCAGGGAAACTTGGGATGGGTACAAAGATGCTTTCAAGTAAATATAAACATGACTCACACTCTCTCTAACTGGGATGGTGAAGCATAGGTAAAAATAGAGATGGCATGAAGAAGAGGAAAACAGTGCAACATAGATGATAAATGAAGAGCTTAGAAAATATCCTGAAAAAGAAGACATAACAACTGCAAATGTGGGAGGAAAGAATGAACCAGCTTTGTTCGTAAATTCACGGATTTTCGGCAGGAAATAAACCGACGACGAAATATTCCAAAAAGTTGCCCTTAAGGACTGAAGGCGTTGGCATTGTAGAACACGTATGTCAACCCATTGAACTGAAAGCCACCACAGTGGAGGATTGTTTGAAACAGACGCACAATACGAGACAATCCACTGGGCAAGTTGCAACAATATTCGAAGGAAGTTTTTTTTAATCCTAAGAGAAAAATTGGAAAATGTTTGCAGTTTTTTATTTTCTATTATTATTCACAGTTCTTGGTAGAAAGGCATTCATGGAAGATTGTACTATAAAGGGTTACAGCATACAATTCAATTAAGACAAATTGTCTTGTACAGTAAGGTTTATAGAGGGCTGGCAGGATCACCGAGCAATATGACCAGATCACCCTGGTCTTTTGCATAAAGGGCGATGCATCGATGCTTATGCCGTCCCTCCAAAGCTCGTTAAGTCAGAGGACCTTCTTCAGGGCACTTGCTGCTGGCGGACGTTGGAGATCCATCAGTGTCTTTCGCGAAGAGTAGACAGGAACCCTGAACTAATTTCAAATTCCTGCCCCAATCGTCTTCAGTTGAGCTCAAGGCCTGATCAGTTGGTTCCTGAAAGTTTGGGCAAATACAGTATGTTACTCGGTGGCAATAATTGCAGCCGTTAAATACGTAGTGGTAGTAGTGGTAGTGACAATAAAGTTTCGGAAAACTAAACAAGCCATGACAGCAAAAGAAAAAGAACTAGGAACTAGACATGCTGAACTTAGAACATGACACTTAGACACAAAAATAACTTACATATGCTGCTTCTGCTGTCTCAACAATGGATGCAGGTCCTCAATGACAAACAGGAAATTAGAGCTGTCTCCCTTGACATATCACTTGCCTTCGATACTGCCTGGCACCCCGCTCTGCTCACCAAACTCTCCTCCTATGGTATCCATGGAAATCTCCACGCATGGCTTGCGGACTTCCTCTCTGGTCGTAGTAAACGTGTGGCCCTGAATGGATTTCTCTCATCTCCCCTTCCTGTTCAGGCTGGAGTTCCCCAAGGTAGTGTTCTGGGCCCTGTGCTTTTTCTGGTCTTCATCAATGATCTCTCTGACTCTCTGGAAAATCCTCTCTATCTCTTTGTGATGACTCCACTCTCTGCCACTCCAAACCTCATCCCTCAGATCAGCAGTCTGCAGCCTCCTCACTCTCTGCAGACCTGGACAAAATCACAGACTGGTCAAACAATTGGAACATGTCTTTCAATCCTGACAAATCTCACACTCTTACTATGTCTCTCCGAAAAGACCGACTGGAAAACCCTCCCATCTACTTTCTCAACAATGCTCTCCAAGAAGTTCTGTCACTCAAGCTTTTGGGTCTCACTATCTGCCATGATCTTTCCTGGGAAAACCACATTTCAAATCTGGCATCCAAAGCCAGTCACTGACTGGGCATCCTCCGTCGTGTGAAGTCCTTCCTTGGCACACTTGAGCTCCTCACCACATGCAAGGCTTTCATCCACAGCTCAATGGAATACTGCTCTTCCCTCTGGGCTGGTGCTCCTGCCTCACACCTAGCTCGACTTCACGCTGTTGAAACCAAAGCTTTCAGAATCATTGGAATCTCCCCCGATGAAGCTAACTCTGAGGGCCTTTCACTCCCTCACCGCAGGCAGGTTGGTGGACTTTCTGTCTTCTACCGACTCCTCCCTGGCCTAGCTCCCCCAGCTCTGGCTGTGCTCTGTCCCCCAAATATTCCCACAGGAAGCACAATATCTGCCAGCAACCCTCTTCTGGTGAAACTGCCAAAATCAAGACTCTATTCACCTTCACTCTTTCATTCCTCTTTTCTCCCACCTCTGGAACAAACTCCCTCACTTTCTTCAATCCCACTCCTCCCTCCAGGTCTTTAAAACAGCTGTTCACCACCATCTCATATCTTCCCCCATCCAAAACCTTGATATTTTCTACCCCCGTTAATTTCACCCCTGATCCACTTTTTTGGAAATACCCACTTCTTTCCTTGAAGTCCTAGCAGTGTCCATGTGTTTTATACCTCTCCCCCCCCCCCCACCCGCCTTCCCATGCCTCCTTCCCCCAAGCCCTTTCCCTCCCACAGATCTCCCGATGTCCCTGTTCTGTACTGTTGTACTTGTGTGCTTCCCTCTCTCTCTCCCCATTTTGTCTCCTGCTCCCTTTATTATGTTTTTTTGTGTCCGTTTTTTTTGTAATTAATGTTCGCTCTTACACGAGCCTCGATCTTGTATCCAAAAAAAACAAACAAACCAAAAAACTAAAACGGCACTCTGTCGAGAGCATACCATCGCCAGGTGAACAGTTTACGTTTTGTATCCCAGAGTAGACCAGAAAATCACAATACAGAATCACATTTAATCAAAATCATCCTTCCACAACTTTTTGAGATCTCTTGCTTCATATCGATTTTAGCCCTATCAGTCAATGGTGAAGAAACACTTAGAAGATTAAATAATTATCATATCCGATTCCATATCCAGATCTTCACCAAAATCTTATCGATTTTTCCTTGTCAGACACCCAACCGGTCCACCAAGTTTTGTCCAAATCCATCCATAACTTTTTGAGATGTCCCGCAATGTATTGTTTTGGCCCTCTCTCCCAATGGTGAAGAATCACTTGAAAAAATTTAATAATTTTCATATCCGAATCCATATTCAGATCTTCACCAAAATCGAATATATTTGTCCTTGTCACACATAACCGATCCACCAGGTTTCGTCCAAATCCGTCCACAACTTTTTGAGATATCCTGCTATGTATAGTTTTTTGGCCCTATCCCCCAATGGTGAAGAATCACTTTAAAAATTCCAGTAGCCGGATCCGAATCTTCACCAAAATCTCATGACATACGCTACATCTCTGCCAAACTTCGTCCGAATCCGTCGACAACCTTTTGAGATATCTTGCTCACAAACAAACGGACTGACAAACAGACAGGGGTGAAAACATAACCTCCATCCACCTTTGGTGGCGGATGTGAAAATTATAATGATGCAAAATCCTCCTGTTAATTTGCAATTGGTCACTGTTACTTTAATTTAACGTCATTGTATTGGTTAATTTGCACTGTTGGTAAAAATTTAAATTGGTTAATTTGCACTGGCTTTGACACCAGTCCAAATTTTTATTATGGACCCTGGGCATAAAAAGCTGCGTATATCGAACAAACAGTTTCAAATGTAGCACCTCACCGCCCTTAGAGCATTTAAATTGCATCAGATGTGGCAATAAATGTGAATTGTTGTTAATAGCTTGCCGGCTCGATGACAGAAGATGCCATTTACCTTTTTGCCGTCTCCAAGAAAATACTTCCAAGTACCGTACACTTGCGGGGACATGAGGATTATTTGACGATTTTGGGGTCACAGATGCCCTTTGGCCCCAGCTTCAACCCCTGGTAGGAGACGCGTCGAGGTAGGAGGGGAAAGCCGAAGGTGCAGAGTTGATACAAAAGGTGCTGATCATTAGCAGCTCCTCCTTACCTGGATCTGAAGTCACAACACTCTGCAGGCATGTATCCACAACCCCTGTCCCTCACAGACAGATAAGGAGTAGTGCTGGTTGGAGATTGTTCAGTCCTCACTGTCGGCCAAGATGGGATTTTAATGGTCAATGTTTTAATGAACAAATAATGTTTAAACCCTTAAATATGTTTATTCTTTTCTCTGTTTTACCTTGTGTAGATGGATCGTGTGTGATTGAAAACAAGGCATTCGTTTTGCCTTCAGATACATGACCTCGCTGATCTATCATGCAATGTGGCCGAAATGTCATGGACATTTCATCAGATCTCATGAGAAATTTCTGTAAGGGTTATTTCAGTGGTTATTATGAACTCCTGCTCTTGTTAATATTCAGTATCCATTTCACTCCTTGGTTCAAATCCCCACAGCTGAGTCCAGTATCCAGTCCCATGCTGGACAAGACGGCCTACTCTAGCCAATCTCTTCTAGCCTGGTGCCAGGATGTGACGAAGACCTACAGTGGAGTTCATATCACCAACTTTACCACATCTTGGAGGAATGGCATGGCCTTCTGCGCTATCCTGCACCACTCACGTCCTGATCTCATGTACGCAAGTTTTATTCTTGATTTCGTTCTGTATTTCTGTACATTTAGAAGTCTGTTTCTTTGTTTGCCTTTCTTGTTTCCTTTATGTTCACGCGTCCGCTCGATGCACAATTCATCTGCTGTAAGAAAAGCAATAACAAGTCAAATACCTTATGCTTAAAAGTTTTCCGTAAGTTTTCTGCAAAGATTTTGAATATCTCTCAAAAGATCTCCTGCTCTTATTGATCTCCTTCTGAATATACACAACACCGATTGCCTTGTTGGCTTTTTGTGACGATGTAGAGGGGATTTTGTGAAATGTATCGTGACATTTGTTGTAAAGGTATTGCACGTTGTGCTGTGTGTGAACTAAAAAAGAAAAGTGTAGATATTATTTAAAATCCTTTTTCTCCATTTGAGACCAAATTGTGTGTTTCTTTGCTCTTTGCAGAGACTATGAAGCCCTCAAACCACAGGAGATGAAGGAAAACAACAAAAAGGTCCGACATAGGCAACTGGGCCAAAAAGTGATTTTGAAACTTTGGCCCGCCATCGATCGAAGTTAAAGTGAAAAGTTATTCGTTCGCGGAAGCATTCGTTGCAGGTTTTGTGTGCGTGCGATGGCCATTGCAGGGGGAAGGGAAGCGTGGAATGGTTTGATGTGTAAGGCGGAGAATGGCTTTAACCGCTCTGGACTTGATTGGTGCCGTTCTGCTTGGCTTGTCTGCCAGCCTGGGAGCTGTCCGTCATGCAGCACCTGCTTTCCCAGCCCTTGCTCTCCTGAAATGAAAGCCTTGGAAAGCGGACCCCTGAGCCCAGAATTGACTATGTCCACTTATTAGGACCTTTTGCCTCCGGGGCAGATAAAAAAGTGACCAATTTAATGGACACATGGTTAGACCGTCACGAAGCGGAATATCACAGAATGTCTTTCGACTTTATTTCCTCATGTGTGTTAGTGTATACACCTCATATTTTGTTGTGAGCAATTTTGGAAATACAAGCTGCCCTTGATTAATTTTAGCGCCATGTTGCCGTCTGTTTGCCGCCTCTCAGTTTGGCAGAGCAATTTCTGCTTGGTCATGCATTGCCACGAGACACTTGATTAGGGAGGGACAGCTTGGAAAGCCTAGACCGGCTTGTTTGCTCAAAGAGTACATGGTCAACGACTCTACCCCCTGGCCCCCTCCACCCACACCATGCTTCCCACTTTCTCCCTTTTCCTTTTCAATACAATTCTCCGCCGAAGGAAGTTGGGTGCTCATAGGATTTGTGAGGGGTGGTGGTGGCGGTGAAGTCCCATAAGCTATAGGACAGAGCATGGTGTGCTCACGACAAGTCGTGAACGTTACTAGGGCTGGAGTTAATCCTGGACACGTCACCAATCTGTCACAGGAGTGCAGATAAATTGTTTCCACGAAGCACCCATGGGAATCAAACCCGCACCAGTGTGAGCAAGGCAACAAGACTTTACTCACTCCACCACTAAACTGTTGTCATGGATTTATTCCTCTCCTAAAATAATTTTTGATCACATTTCTATGTATAATATGTTGTTCAGTTGTATTTGAATGATGAACGCAGAGTTGATGAACCTTCAATTCAGGGGTCAAACACATTAGCTGAACAGAAATGATGCTTTTCTGCTCCTTTATTTTTCCTTCATATTCGGCCAAGTGGGGAGGCGTAACAGTTGTGGTTTTACTAGCGTTTTATTTCCTTTATCTCTACCTTTAATAACTAAAAATATCTTTGTCCCCCGCCTCTTCGTCAAGGTCGGAGATGGGGGACATTAAGATGAGCTTTGTCCGACCGACCGACCGATCATCTGTTCATGTACTTTTGTGTCCGCGATATTTCCAAAACCATTGAACATTTCGCTTTCATATTGGAGATATCTATTCCTCATCACATTATCTCAACCTGATTAGATCACGGCTGTAATTGGCTGAATTATGTTACCATGGCAACCATCTCGGTAACTTGGCTTGTGTACGCAATATTTCAAAAAAACGTTCAACATTTAGCTTTCATGTGGCACAGATCTATTCCTCATACCACGCAAAAGGTGGGGGACCTCGAGTATCAACTCTTTGTTTTCACACATGTTAAATTTTAATGTTGACAGGAAAATATGTAATTTAGAAATTAGAATGAAGCAATAGAGTGGCTGAAATCATAGGAATCAGCATCAGAGTTTTTACAGTGCCTTCAGAAAGTTTTCACATTTTATTGTGTTACAGCCTGAATTTAAAATAGATCAAACTGAGATTTTTTTTTTGTCACTGATCTACACTAAATACCCCCATAATGTCGAAGTGGAATTTTTTGTATTTTTTACCTATTTTTACAAAACCATTAAAAATGATTCAGCATTAAAAAATAATAATTAATCAATTCAATTAAAATGATTAAATAAAAATGATAAAATTTTTTTTATATATACTAGCGAAGTATCTGTGTTACGCACGAGTGGGAGCCCAAGCGAGATATTACCGAACCAGCGAATGTTTCCACATGCAGCAAATGGCGAAACTGCTAATGCCGAAGCCGTGAATTAGTTTACATGCAGAGAGAGGGTGGTTTTGAAAAGATGGAAACTCAAAATCACAATTGTATTGAGAAATTTATGAAACCTCCCACCCATCTTAGGACACTGCTGCGACCCCAAAAGGTTCCCCCTCTCCTCAGATACCACAGAAAGTTTGGCAGGGATAGCCCCAAAACTGAGGGAGAAGTTCATGGATGGACAGACAGACAGACAGTCCGGCTTTATCATATAGATTTTTTTAGAATACATGGTCTAGGCTCGTGGAAGAGCAAGGACACAGAACAGATCATGACAACATAACAAGGGGAATAGCAGGAGAAAGGGGAAACACCAACAGCAGTGCAGAGGGAGAAAGTCGACAGAGACGGACAACCAGGGGATGCAGGTAACTATGAGTGGTAGCGGAGAAAGCAAGTGATGAACAAGATGGACACATAAGCAAAGTTTTGAGAGGGGTGTTGGTGGTTTAACGGGTGGAGAAAAGATCATGGTTTTGGAATTGGTCAAGTAATTAAATAGAATAAAGGAAACCAACAGACTCATTCATCCTGGTTTTCTGTAGATGGTGCATTGTTGAAAAGTGGTGCTTCTGCATTTTTTTATTGTTTCATTTGATGTTCACTGCTCAAAGTGACCAAATTATCATTTGATGAATGTTCCCTTTTCATTCTCTTTTTTTTTCTCATCAAGGCATATGATGGCTTTGCTAATCTGGGTATCTCTCGACTCCTTGAGCCGGCCGACATGGTGCTTCTTGCCATTCCTGATAAGCTCACCGTAATCACCTACCTTTATCAGGTCAGTATTTTCAGCAAGATTCAAAATAAAAACAAAAATATACCAGAACAATAGTTTTGAGGCAATGTGACAATAGTACCTTGTTGTTGAAAAATCTTGTTAGCAGTTAACCTCCAAACTATAAATTATTTATTCCTTGATTTGTTACTTAATGAAACAAACCTTCTGGTGCTGCTAAATGAGATTTGTGGTGGTGCTGTGCAGATCCGTGCTTACTTCACGGGCAAAGAGCTGAGTTTTCTTCAACTGGGCGAGAGGCCAGGAGGGAGCACATACAGGGTGGGTAGTTTTTCAGAAGGCGCCAAGTCCTGCAGAGACACCGTGGCAGAGACAGCGATCCCCATCAGCCTTCCAGCTCCAGAGTTAAATCACACGGTGGACGAAAAACCCCAAAACAAGACGGAGCAGAAAGCTGTGGGTGGATTGGAGCCAGTGATGGTGCCAACGAGCAACCCACTATTTGAGGAAAAACTGCACCCGCATAGTGCTGAGATGAAGAAGTGTGTGGCACATGATGAAGTTGGGAATGCCCTGCAGTCAAGCGAGGCATTAACAAATGGAGGGGCACAAAAGATACCTGTTGTACTTTCTTTGGAATCTACATCTACAGCACAGCCGCCAGTAGCAGAGACAACAGGAAGTCCTGGACAACAGCAGCGTGTTACAGCAACTTTTGATCCAACAGCAAAGAAAATGAGCCGCAGCATTTCCCTCCCATCCCAGGAAGATGTGGAAAATGTAAGTATTTTTGTTTTAGTTACGAGGAAATTACAATGTGGATAAAGACTATTCAGTTAATTGTGTCTATCTGATGGCTTTACACTCATACCATATGTCATACCTGGAGTACTACATAGTGTGGCTCATTGAAAAAAGAACTAGAGAGTTCATAGATCACCTTATCCAACTCAGTCTTGAGAAACAAGGATATGGGTGGGGTTTGCGAGCGGCAAATTTGTTGGGTCAAGATGATGTAAAATGACATAATATTTTGTTAGGTCAAGATTATGTAAGATGCCATAAATAAGTACTGCTAAATGCTTAAACAGAAGGGTTTTGGAAGAGCCAAAAATACCATTTGTGTTCTACAGTGTTCAAGTATATACAGTAATTCAATTGAAATAAAATTAAGGTTGTACAATCTTTTTTTTTCCCATTGATGCAGCATTTTTACACCACCTTATTTAACACATTACATTAGTTATTTATGCCTGTTGTTTGTGTCCTTTATGATGTCCTTAAAAACAGTAAGTTTCCTGTTTGGAATTATTTTAAATTTAGTTTGACTGCCAGACAGAGTAAGAAAATTATCTCTCCTATCTGCGCATGCGCAGTCGGGTCAAACTCAAAGCTAAAGTACTGCGAAACGACAGGTTCGTTTTTATGCCTCTGCCCCCGAACGTGGCTGGAGGTATTGTTTTTGGGTTGTCCGTCCATACGTACGGGCTATACCTCGTTTTTCTCAGCAACCACATGTCCGATTGAGACAAAACTTTCAGGGTAGGAGCAACACCATGTAGAATGTTTTTATGGTAATTGTGATGTCATAGGTCACGTGGCATGGCAGCCATCTTGGATTAAACGCAAATAATTAAAAAATTATTTCTCAGAAACCGCTGAATGGAAAAATTTGAAACTTGGCACATTGACAAGTACTCCCAATGGGGAACAAAAGTATGATAATGATGACATCACGGGTGAAGTGGTATACCAGCCATAAATGTTTTAATCAAATGCCTTATCCTAAAAATAGTATTGATCCATTTGTATTTAAACATTAAATATATGACATCATAGGTCACATGGTTTGGCAGCCATATTGGATTTAACCTAAAACCTTAAAAACACAAACTCCTAAACCACCAAAGCGATCGACTCAAAACATTGCGTGTGTCATCGACTGGGCATGGCGATTAAAAGTTGATCACGAAAACGCCATTGGTCGCATGTTGTGGCAACCATATTGGATTGAAGGAAAATATTAAATAATTATATCTCAGAAACCGCTTACGCTATCGATGTGAAACTTTACAAATGCCATCTAACACCAATGCTGCATATTGTTTGAAATTTATGATGTCATAGGTCATGTGCTTTAGCAGCCATCTTGGATAGAAAAATGAACCTTATCCGATCAACACAAAACTTCACAAACGTGATCTCCTACCCATACATGTGCAGAGTGTACATTTTTGATGTCATATATAGTGTGGTTTGGCAGACATATCAGCTTGAAAGCCAATATTAAAAAAAAAAAACTTTTCTGAAATTGCTTCACCGATTGATGTGAAACCTGTCATGTTTGGTAAAAATGAAATACTTGAGAACAACTGAAGGGATTTAAATCAAACCTGTTTATTTGTAGGATAGTGAATGAGGGCATCTACGCGTTGTCACGGGCAGGGATTATGTGGAGGTATATTGGCGATGCGAAGCCTGGTGTTGGCTTAGCGGTTAAGGTGCCAGCTTGGGATCCTAGGATCCTGGGTTCGAATCCAGGTCGATCACTGAATTAACGCCAGGGGGGTTGACTCAGCCTGTCATCCTTCCGAGGTCGGCAACTTTGAGTACTAGTTCACTGCTAATTCCCCGTGTGCCGCAAGAGGCGACCAACAGGGTTGGTGGCAGCAAGGGCATCCGGTCGTAAAACATTCCTTCAAAAAGGGGACCACGGTGCCCCAAAAAGGCCAACCCCTACTCTGCCGGGAAAAATGGACTCTAAAGGTGGTTCTTCTTCTTCATATTGGCGACGCAGTTGCATTGCTCTAGTTGATTCATGTTCCGATTCGTGTTCAAAATGGACCATTCAATTGAAATCAACTTTTTTCTCGATCATAAACTGACGTTTGTAGATAAACAAGAGACAAACAAAGTGAACCAACTGCTTAAACGCAAGCTTCGTGTGCATGGGATAAAAACAAAAGCATATAACTATAGCATGCCATGCAACATATTTGAAATAGAGCAGATTCGGTTTGATGTTGCAAAGCTGTATTTTACACAGGAATTTTCCTTGACTTTATATCAAAACTAGTGTTGTTCTTTGTCAGTAGACAATTCTAGCATTAGGTTTTTATCAACTGTAAGTGGACAAAGGTATGCTAACACACAGCCTGGGAAGGAAAGTAAGGCTGACGTTTCGGGGGTTAGTCCTTCTTTGGAGCAAGAGAGGATTCTCGCATGCTTAGGATATAAATCAAAACAGGAATCAAAACAGTAAATTCATTAATTAACTTGCATAGTCGTAATGTGCAGTGACTTTCGTTTCTACAGAACCTGAGACTCGTGATAAAAGACAAAGGGCCTTAGGATACATGCAACAAATTGACTTAAGCCATGATATTTAAACCCATGGTATCTGAGTTATATGGCAAGTGAACATGCATTGCATTAAACAGTAATATATTCTAACGTTAACTGGTTATGTTCTTTTTAAAACATGTTCTTTATAAAGTCTGTTCAAACAGTACATTTATTTGAATTGCCTGATTGTCCATGAAATAACTGCAACAACATAGTCACGTGAAAAAGTAAGTACACCCCATGTAAAGTTTTGACTTTTTCAACATATTTCAACATACAGCTATTTGATCTTCATTTCAACAATATTGATAGATAAAGGTGAGATAATATAACAAATATCATGAAACATTTACATTTTGTAGTCCATTGTATAATTTAAATAAACATAAATGCAAATTTCGCATGTGGAAAAAGTAAGTACACCCTTGTCTCTAATAGGTGGTATTGCCCCCTTTGGCAGAAACAACCTCAAGTAGGCGTTTCTTATAACTGTCTACCAGTCTCTGACATCGACTGGGAGAAATTTTTGCCCACTCCTCCATGCAGAATTCTTTCAGCTGTGCGATGTTTGAGGGGTTTCTTGCATGCACAGCTCGTTTCAAATCCCCCCACAACATCTCGATGGGATTTAGATCCGGGCTTTGACTTGGCCATTCCAGAAGCCTCAATTTCTTTCTTTTCAGCCATTCCTTGGTGGATTTACTGGTATGTTTAGGGTCATTGTCATGTTGCAAGGTCCACCTTTGGTTGAGCTTCAACTTTCCGACAGAGGGCCTCACATTATCCTCAAGCACCCTCTGGTACAATGAAGAATTCATCATGGATTATATGATGGTGAGCTGCCCAGGCCCTGATGCAGCAAAGCTGCCCCAAACCATAATATTTCCACCACCATGCTTTACAATTGGTATCAGGTTCTTGTGGTCAAATGCTGTCTTTGGTTTTCGTCAAACGTGTCTTCTGGTACTGTGGCCAAATAGCTCTACCTTTGACTCATCTGTCCAGAGCACATTGTTCCGGAAGTGCTGGTCTTTGCCGAGGTGTTCATTGGCAAACTTTAGTCGTGCCCTGATGTTCTTTCTGGACAGCAAAGGTTTCCTTCTGGCACACCTCCCATGTAGATCAAATTTGTGCAGCCTCTTTCTAATGGTAGACTCGTGCACTTTGACATCAAAAGTGGCAAGAGCTACCTGTAGGTCACGTGATGACATTCTGGGGTCCTTAGAGACTTCTTTCAGCTTCTTGCGGTCTGCTCTCGGGCTGAACTTGCTGGGGCGGCCTGGCCTGAACAAGTTGGCAGTTGTTTGGAATCTTCTCCACTTGTAGATGATCTTCCGGACAGTCGAATGATTGATTTCAAATTGTTTGGAGATCTTTTTAAATCCCTTCCCAGACTCGTAGGCATCTATCACCTTCTTTATGAAGGCCCCAGAGAGCTATTTTGATCTAGGCATGGTGACGCCGCAGACTTCAACAACAAAGTGCAAACCAAACTAAATGTCTGAGGTTTAAATAAGACAGGTTCCTCCAAGATCCTCTCTAACGATGTTCTAATCATTTGCACCTGAGCTGGTGCACCTGATTCTAATTTAGGTATAGTAGTGATAAATGTCGGGGTGTACTTACTTTTTCCACATGCAAAATTTGCATTTATGTTTATTTAAATTATACAATGGACTACAAAATGTAAATGTTTCATGATATTTGTTATATTATATCACCTTTATCTATCAATATTGTTGAAATGAAGATCAAATAGCTGTATGTTGAAATATGTTGAAAAAGTCAAAACTTTACATGGGGTGTACTTACTTTTTCACGTGACTGTATGTATTTACATTTACTCATGATGATATTTCATTATCCGATACTTAAAGTGTAAACCCTTTTTCCCTTTCTGCCATTAGCCGAGAAGAGAAGCAAAACCAAAGACCTGCCAACTTACGAAGTCCTCCACCTTGTCCGATATTGGCACCGGCTCGCAATCTGGAGAAAAGGTCTGGAGATCTCAAAGAGTATAAACCGACATGTATCATTCATTGCTATATCCAGACATGGATGCCGTATTTTTCTTCAATATGCATGCATTCACTTGTTTAGCGTGCAAGTAACAAGGTTTAACAAATGAGTTTCCAATGAGGAAGTAACAGTGTGTGGTTCTCACGGCATTGTATGAGCATCTCAGTTACCAATTTCCAACCAATGTTGGATACTTGATTTCCAATTCGTGATATTACTTGAATTTCTTTCTTTCACCTTTGTGCAATCTCTTTTCCTTTCGCTTGCACTTTCCAGACATGTGCAAACAGTGCTTGAGCCTTTAGGCAACTTGACATGAGGCATTTTAATTTCCTACCTAGAAATTTGTTACCTTCAGGATTACACAATTTTTGGTATGAGCAAGGTTTCCTTCTATGTTGATGTGAGAATGAAGGTGTGGACTTCTTGCTTGGAACAATATTAGTCCGGCATCCAGTGGAAAAGCAACAGCATTCTTTGTGTTGACTTTCAGACTTCTCGGGACAGGCAAGACGAGCTGAAGGAGCGGGCACGGTTGTTGCTGCAGCAGGCACGTAAGGATGCTTCCTTAAAAGTTGGAGTCCTGCGAACAACATCACGGCACGCGTCCAGGAAACAGAAGGTCTCGACAGCCCAGGTAGTGTGAAGGCCACGTCGATGCCAATAATGACTGAGCTGTGGGCCATACGGTTAAACTTAAAAACACTTGCATACAAGTTATCTTGTGGAAGCTTAACAGTTTACTTTGGCTAGGGATGCTAACTTGGAATGTGAGTTCCTGTAACTTGAATCCAAATACATGTCCCAAAGCAGATGTGCCAGACATCCCCAATTAGAAGATCAACTGTTTTGCCTCAAAGCTAAATTTTGTATACTGAATCGAGGCTCGTGAAAGAGCTGACATTTATTTCACAAACAAATCAAACAGACAAACAAAATATATAAAAAGAGGGAGCGGAAGACAAGATGGGGAGAGAAGGGGAAGCACACAAACACAACATTTGAGAGCAGGGAGATGTGTGGGAGGGAGAGGGCTTGGGGGGAGGAGGCGTGGGAAGGGGGGGGGGGATGAAATGATGATGATGAATTATGATGTTGAAATAAATGCAAATCTGAAGTAAAATGACAGACATTTTATGACAATGACAGACATGCCGCCCGGCGGGTAGGGGGCGAAAAAAACCTCCATGTCCGCCAGGTTAATTTGGCACGAATTGGCATTTCTGGACACAACGACCGCGGTGGAAATGCTGACACGTCAGGCGAGCAAAGCCTGTCAGTGATTGACATTGAGGCCCATAAGCACAGGCGGAAATTGCCAATTTAATGGGTTAATAAGGCAATTGCCTAAGTGTTATGTAGATGGCTTCCGATGAGCACACACGTTTTCATCACACAGGTGTTTATTCACAGAGAAACAAGGGGGAGGATAGAAAGCCTGGTTGCTTAGCGGCAATCACGTTCAAATCGAGAAATTATGTCAATGCGCTCCGAAACTACGATGGCCTTAGCGATTTTACCTCAAAGCATTTATTTGGGAGAAACATGGAACCCAGAAGAGGTTTCAGGAGAAAAACAACATGTCTTGGACAGCGCTGCTTGTGCAAGTGGTGTGGGTATGTCGACCATGTGGGCTCGCTCCTCAACCCCATCTGGGTGCTGGACTCGCTTGGGCATGCAGCGGTTCGATGTAGCTCTTTCCTCATGTGCCTCTCTCCAGTACATACTGGAACTCAACCAGCAGCCGTGCCAGCAGGCCTCAGCAACCACCAAACCGCTCAAGCCCAGCAACTCACTACCAACTGAAGAGCTGACGACGCGCAGCAGCTCATGCAGCAGCAGCAGCAGCCCGAAGATGAAGAAAAACGACTAGCAGCAGCACAAGACACAAATTGAAGAAGACGGTGTGAGCTTGCACGTTGTCTACTCTTTTCATAATCCCCACGGGAGTCCATTGGAGTGGGAATTGTCCATTGGCCAACACATCCAGACAAATCTCCATATAAGGGCCGGTTTTTAGCCCATCAGGTGGCCTTGCACTGTGAGCCATACTCATTGACTGTCACAACCACCTACCAGTTTACCCCTGAGATCAGATCCTTAATGCTATTTTCTGGGAGTAGAGAGTGTTGGGTTTGAGGACTTGGGGTAAGGGAGGGGAGGTTTGACAGTCTTCATTGACATTCTCATGAAACCTGATTTTCAGGTTTGTTGACAATCAAACTTTGCATCATTTTGAGGAACATTTTGCTCTTACCATCGATGAAATGATACCATTGGACACAGCAACAGGCCAGGTCACCATTGCTGAGGGCATCTATGTTATTTGCGGTTTGTGATAGATTGAGTGCACGAGAGTAACAACTAATATCTTTATAACAGAGTAACAAATTAATTACAGCAGCTGTTAAAATATAATGTGGGAGATGTGCATTTCTTTGTATGACGGAGGGTGCAGGACAGTGTGTATCCAGTAAGTTTACAAGAATAGATTTGGACCTTCAAGGCCTTTACACACTTGCAAAAAAAAATCCTGCTAGTTAAGGGGTTTATTTTGAAATTCCTTGAACCTCGATCTCAGATAATTTTTAAAAAAAAATCTAATTCAGTTTTTTTTTTAGTGTGAGCTCTCCAAATTATATTGTGATTGCTTTCACAAAACCATACTTAAGAATGTTGACACTTCCTCCACAAATTACTTCCCATGAAAGCACCTCCAAAGAGGTTTCAAACAATGCCAATGGTAGCAAAAAATTATGATAGAGTCCTTTAACCGTGAGCATTCAATAACGAAGCATTATCAATTGAGGGTCTATATGTATAGTGCAGGCATGACGGGCTGAATTGCCTCCTCCTGCGCCAATTTTTGGTTATAAAGTCGGAGGCTCGTGGAAGATTGAGAACACTAAATGGATCAGAATGCAACAGAACAAAAGGAACAATAGAAAGAGATGGCAAACACAAACAGCAGGGTTGAAGGACAAAATAGAGGGAGACTCGGCCAAATACGGGATCTGAGGTGGAATGACTGGTAGGGGTGGGACACACAGAGTGGACAGGATGGAAACAGAAACAAACTCTCAGGAAGGAAAACTGGGCTTGGGGTGGTTGGGAGAGGAGTGTTGATGGGGGTAGAAAAGATAATCGTTTCAGATGGGGGATGATCTGAGATGGTGAATAACAGCTATCTTGAAGAATTGGAGGGAAGAATGACTGACGAAAATGTGGAGGTTGATTCCACAGGTGAGAAGTGATTCTGGATTTTGGGAGTTTCACTAAAAGGGGGTTGATGGTGGACCACGTGCGCTCTACAGAAACCATAGGAGGGGACAAAGCGTGGAAATAGCAGAGGCTGCAAGACCAGAAAGGTGACAGTAGAAGACAGAGAGAGACCACTGACCTGTCTGGGATGGGAAAGTAATAGGCACATTGTCCCAGCTTCATCACGGGAACTTCCAATGATCTTGAAGGCCTTGGTTTTTACGGCGTTAAGCTGAGCAAGGTGTGAAGCAGGGGAGCCAGCCCAGAAGGGAGAACAGTACTCCAAGCTGCGGATGAAAACCTTGTAGGTGGATAGGAGGTCAGATGTGCCAAGGAAGGACTTTGAGTGATGGAGGATGCCCAGTCGGCGACTGGCTTTGGAGGCCAACTTTGAAATGTGGTTTGCCCAAGAAAGATCATGGCTGAATGGCAGACCCAGGAATTTGAGTGACTGAACATTCTCAAGAGGGTTGTTAAGAAAGTACATGGGAGGGTTTGCCAGATGGACTTTTCGGAGAGAGACAGTGACAGTGTGAGATTTGTCTCGATTGAAAGACCTATTCCAGGTGTTTGATCAGCTTGTGATTTTGTCAAGATCTGAAGAGAGGGCAGAGGCTGCTATCTGTATCGATCTGAAGGATGAGGGATGTCATGGCAGATGATAGTCATCTACCAGGAGATAAAGAGGATTTATTGAGAGTAAGAGAGTTCATTGATGAAAATTAGGAATACGACGAGGCCCAGAACACTATGTCGGGGCACTCCAGCCTTGACAGTGAGAGGAGATGAAAGGATTCCATTGAGAGCTTCACATTGGCTATGGGAGTAGAGGAAGTCAATAAGCCATGTGTGGAGTTGGCCTTGGATGTCATAGGCAGAGAGTTTGGAGAGCAAGGCGGGAAGCCAGACTGTATCAAAAGCTTGAGAAATGTCCAGAGAGATGGCCCTGATCTCACGTCTGACATTGAGGGCCTACATCAATTGTTGGGAGAGTAGAAGTAGCATGTACAAAGTAGATTGGTCTGAATCCAAATTGATGATCTGAGATGAAGGCATTGGAGAAAATGAAAGATTTTATATCAACTGCGATGATATAGATTCCACTAAAGGTGGGCAGAGGTTATGTTTTCACCCCTGTCTGTCTGTTTGTTTGTCTGTTTGTTTGTCTGTCTGTTTGTCTGCCTGTGAACAGGATATCTCAAAAATTTGTGGACGCATTCGGACAGAATTTGGTGAACCGGCTGGGTTTGCAACAAGAAAGAATTGTTTCAATTTTGGTTAAGATCCGAATCCGGATCCGGATAGAAGAATTTTTTAAAAAGTGATTCTTCACCATTGAGAGATGGGTCCAAAAACCATATAGTAGTATGATATCTCAAAACGTTATGCTCAAATTCGGTCGAAACTTCGTGGACAGTTTGGGGGTGACAAGGAAGAATTGATTCAATTTTGGTGAAGATCCAGATCCGGATCAGCGAAGTTTTTAATTTTCCAAGTGAATCTTCACCATTGAGAGATGTGGCCAAAAGCAAATCTAAACAAGCGTTACGCCTAGGTACCCCGTCGGTGAAGTGATGTGAGTTGACAAAGTGGAAGACGCAAGGCGGCCATCTTGGATTTTGACGTGGCGACGCAATTTGCAACAGCGTTCTTCCTTATGCCGAGATACACCCACACACCAGATTGGAAGTTGGTACTTCGCTTACGCACGCACGCACGTCCGCACGGACGGACGCACGCACGGACGGACGCACACACGGACGGAGGGGAAAACCATAGTCCCCCTTTCGCTCCGCGGTGCGACGGGGGACCAAAAGTTGTGGACGAGTTATGACAAAACCTGATGGATGATTTAGGTAAGTGACAGGAACAAGTCGATTTGATTTTGGTTCAGGTCTGGATCCAGATTCAGCCTATCATTGGGATAGAAAACACAAACTGTTCAGCAACATATGTCCGTTATTTAGTCAGTTATTGTGTGTGTGTGTGTGTGTGTGTGTGTGTGTGTGTGTGTGTGTGTGTGTGTGTGTGTGTGTGTGTGTGTGTGTGTGTGTGTGTCTTTATAACTACAAAAACCATGAAACCTCATAGCCCCAAACTTTTCACGCGTACTTGCGTACTTATAGACCTCCAAAGGGAGTGCATGAATGAAAAAAAGAGTGTTTGGGTGTGTTTAAACACCCTTTTTGAAGGTGATTAACGGCCTTATTTAATCAAAACAAAAACAGACTTTATCCTTGGTTAGTCCGCTATCCCTCGCAGGGGTCTTGTGCTTTTTCGGCCTGCTCAAAAACTCCTTCGGACTGCCACCTACTCCTGCTGTCCCCTCACTCCTCCCCTCCTTCCCGACCACCCTCCCTTAATATTCCCATCAGCGAAGCGACACTCCATTGCCCGGAAATGCCGAGTACCTATGCTAGTAAAATATAAATGAAATGAAACTAGAATGGCACTCAGTAGAGAGCATACCTGCGCCTGGTTGGCCATATCATTCAATGGTGAAGAATCACTTTTAAAATTCTACTATCCGGATCCGGATCTTCACCAAAATTGAATCGATTCTTCCTTGTCAAACACCCAACCTGTCCAACAAGTTTTGTCCAAATCCGTCCATAACTTTTTGAGACATCCTGCGTTTGCGAAACGCAATTGCGAAACGCAATTGCGAAACGCAATATCGTTTTTGGCCCAATCTCCCAATGGTGAAGAATCACCTAAAAAATTCTCGTAGCCGGATCCGAATCCGGATCTTCACCAAAATCTAATCATTTCGTCCTTGTCACATACGCTACATCTCTGCCAAATTTCGTCCGAATCTGTCCACAACTTTTTAAGATATTTTGTTCACAGACAAATGGACAAACAGACAGGGGTGAAAACATAACCTCCATCCACCTTTGGTGGCGGAGGTAATTAATCCAATCTAGAAATAAAAAAAGCAGTCTAAAAATAATTAATATATCACAATCAAATATGTTGTTATGGGTTTGCCGGACGGGTCACGAGTACATACCCTCTTCCCGACCTTTGACCCTGAGGCCGTAGAGCCGCAGATAACTCTGCCGCACGACTGGTTGCTAAACAACTACGGATGCAGTCTGACATTATTCATTTAGGCAGTGTCTTCACGTCCAATTCCCGCATTACCTTTCTGATCAATTAGTCCCCCCATATAGGGTTCCGTGCTCTCGACGCCCCACTCCTATTTAGATCAAGTACGGCCACGCGGAACCGTAAGTGGGACATAGGCTTGTCTGACCACATGGAAACTGAATGGCAAAACACCCCTCCACTATTTACACACTCTTGTCTAACCAATAGAGAAAGAGACACTCGGGCAGGTTGGAAACGAAAGGACGTGAATAACAATTATGCACGTATTTACAAGAAATGCAGTGTCACACAAGAAAGAACCATACCCTTATACACGCAAGCCCATTAGGCTTCGACATTCACCTTATCATGAATCTACAGAGAGAGGCACCTCATTCACTCCAGGAAGTTAGACAAGCAAGGGTGAAAGACAAAGAGATAAGGAAGATGGGGCTTGTTGGCGACCCCTCACTCACCCGACGCAACCCTGCGGGCTTACGTGATCCCAACATGAAAAAGGGAGTGGGGAGAAGAGAGGGTGATGGTGTAATGCGCCGCATAGTGAGAAATGTGGTGAATATTTGGTAAGGTGTAGAGGAAATTGTGAATGCGTATCAATACCCCTGCTCTGACTGAGCTAGTCGAAGGCAAATCGTTGATAGCTCTTTGTACGTTCCAAGTGAACGATTAGAAGTAGGGAAAACAAGAGAAAGATCATGTACAGTGCATTCAGAAAGTATTCAGACCCTTTCACTTTTTTCACATTTTTTTATGTTGCAGCCTTATGCTGAAATCGTTTAAATTCATTTCTTCCCTCATCAATCTACACTCAATACCCCATAATGACAAAGAGAAAGCAGGATTTTAGAAAGTTTTGCAAATTTATTAAAAAGAAAAAACTGAAATATCACATTGACATAAGTATTCAGACCCTTAACTCAGTACTTGGTTGAAGCACCTTTGGCAGCGATTATAGCCTCGAGTCTTCTTGGGTATGACGCGACAAGCTTTGCACACCTGGATTTGGGAATTTTCTGCCATTCTTTTCTGCAGATCCTCTCAAGCTCTGTCAGGTTGGATGGGGACCGTCGGTGGACAGCCATTTTCAGGTCTCTCCAGAGATGTTGGATTGGGTTCAAGTCAGGGCTCTGGCTGGGCCACTCAAGGACCTTCACAGAGTTGTCCCTAAGCCACTCCTGCGTTGTCTTGGCTGTGTGCTTATGGTCATTGTCCTGTTGGAAGGTGAACCTTCGGCCCAGTCTCAGGTCCTGAGCGCTCCGTTTCAGGTTTTCATTAAGGACATCTCTGTACTTTGCTCCGTTCATTTTTCCCTCAACCCTGACCAGTTCCCCCAGTCCCTGCTGCTGAAAAACACCCCCACTGCATTATGCTGCCACCACCATGCTTCACCGTTGGGATAGTATTGGGCAGGTGATGAGCGGTGCCTGGTTTCCTCCAGACATGACGCTTAGAATTGAGGCCAAACAGTTCAATCTTGGTTTTATCAGACCACAGAATCTTGTTTCTCACAGTCTGAGAGTCCTTCAGGTGCCTTTTTGCAAACTCCAAGTGGGCTTTCATGTGTCTTTTACTGAGGAGAGGCTTCCGTCTGGCCACTCTGCCATAAAGCCCAGATCGGTGGAGTGTTGCAGTGATGGTTGTCCTTCTGGAAGTTTCTCCCATCTCCACACAGGATCTCTGGAGCTCAGCCAGAGTGACCATCGAGTTCTTGGTCACCTCTCTTACCAAGGCCCTTCTCCCCTGATTTCTCAGTTTGGCCGGGCGGCCAGCTCTAGGAAGAGTCCTGGTTGTTCCAACCTTCTTCCATTTAAGAATTATGGAGGCCACTGTGCTCTTGGGAACCTTCAATGCAGCAGAAATTTTTTTGTCGGCTTCCCCAGATCTGTGCCTCGACACAATCCTGTCTCTGAGCTCTGCAGACAGTTCCTTCGACCTCATGGCTTGGTTTTTGCTCTGATATGCATTGTCAGCTGTGAGACCTTATATAGACAGGTGTGTGCCCTTCCAAATCATATCCAATCAATTGAATTTACTACAGGTGGACTCCAATAAAGGTGTAAAAACATCTCAAAGATGATCAAGAGAAATGGGAGGCACTTGAGCTAAATTTCAAGTGTCATAGCAAAGGGTCTGAATACTTATGTAAATGTGATATTTCAGTTTTTTATTTTTAATAAATTTGCAAAACTTTCTAAAATCCTGTTTTCTCTTTGTCATTATGGAGTATTGAGTATAGATTGATGAGGGAAAAAATGAATTTAACCCTTCGAGTACAGGATTTTTTTTGGATATAAATACACCCAGTGCGAGATTAATTTGGCATTTTGGTACGGGAATGCAACCACGTACTGACGATCTATTTATAGGTATAGTCGATGACGTGTAGTAACATCATCCGTACACAAAACTTTTTCGCGGTTTGCGGCACTGGACGTCATCCGTACTCAAAGGGTTAAACGATTTCAGCATAAGGCTGCAACATAACAAAAATGTGAAAAAAGTGAAGGGGTCTGAATACTTTCTGAATGCACTGTAAATGAGTGTGTAGTTACCAGCATGTCCAGGGAAAGAGCTCCGTGGCTGGGTCACACTCATTCCACAGCTGACTCGCACTCGCTCCATGGCAGAGTCCGTCTGCTCAGTGGCTCACGTTTGCCCGGCTCGTTCCTGCAGGACTCCTGCTTCGGGCAGTGGTTCCCAACTTTTTTTCTGTCGTTTCCCGTTCAACCAGTTCAACCGTCCGGATTTCTCCCCTCTCCTCCCCCCCTTATATACCTATGTGTATATATATATATATATATATGAACAAGGAAAAAAGTAGCCAAAACACAAAATGTATTCGCTTAAGAACATAAATAACTTAATAAATAACATAAAAATATAGCAACACACACACACCCACACACTCCTACACATACATACAAACCTACACACACACAGAGACACATACACACTCACACATATAAATTTTATAACAAAAATTTATTGCATATAAATTTTTATTTACCGACAATGTTATAAATGTTTATGTTAAGTAAAAAGTCGAAGAACAAAAGAATTAAAGATTTGAGATTTATTCACTGAAGCACAATATTACTCGAATGCTAATATTGTAATTCCCTTGGAATACGTTTCCCCCCTGGAATCCTAAAATTTCCCCCCAGGTTGGGAAATGCTGGCTTAGGGTATGCGGGTATCCTCCGAAACCTCAGGGAGATGGATGTACAAAAGCAAAGCATCATTTTTATGCCTACAAAAGTTGCGTACATAATATATAGATAGCCTGGGATGTGAACTTCGTTGCTCATGAAAAACTAAATAATATATCTATACCATAAAAGTGAATTTGTATATATATATATGTTTGTTTTTATATGTGCTTCAAAAACTGAAAAACTACTCAACAAATTCCAACCAAATTTTGCATGTTGCCTAAGTATGGTTTCTGGCAGGGCAGCGTATTTGGGGAAGGGTGTTCAAGGTGGGGGGAAGACCACAAAGTGTTTTACTTCACTCATTTTAATCGGAGGTTCAAACCAAAGCATCCAACAAGGAGCTTTACAGCGAAGCGGAAGTCATTTTGGATCACACCATACAATAAGCAACAAGGATGGTTGACAAAGGTGATGTCAGCTGACTCATCAGTCTCAAGATGACTCCAAACACATTGACTCTCTTTCACTTTTGAACACCATGTTATCATTCCTCCAGTGGATGTACGAGTAACGCCTCGAGGTCACGTAGTCGGAAACATGATTTGATGTGCTTTATGTTCAAAGGCGGCGAGTGAGAATGGTTATAATCATTGTGCAAACATGCGCAGAGATTTTGCGCAGGATGTATTAAGCATGCGCAGATTTATTTTACGCCTTTTTCTGAAATTCTCACCGACACTTTTGCACAAATTGCTCACATGCTATCTAATTTCCCATGGTGAATGGGCGAGATGCATAATGAGTGAATTCTGCAAAAAAAAAAAAAATTTTTTTTTAGCAAATCATATTTTGGTAGCCTCTCATGTCGTTTCCTTTGAGAAATCTATCAGGTTTCATGTTTAAAAAAATTTCATCACATTTTTCATTGAAAAATTTCATTGCTGGCAACTTAGCTTAGAGATACGTACACTCGCCTTTTGAGCTGACTAGCATGGGATCGGATCTCAATGCGGCTATAAACTGTCATCTTGGTGCTTCCCATGCAGGGCGAGGCGTCGTCGTCCTTTGAAAGGACGTTAAGCTGGAGGATCCATCTGCCAGTGCTGGTGGTGGACGTTAAGGCTCTCAATTTGTCTTTTGCATAAAGTAGGCGAGTTATTTCCTGCACCCTGCATAAGGAGCTTACCACCGGTAATCCTGGTCAACTTATAGGGCCTTGTTTTATGGCTGAATCTTGTTATTCTGGTGAAACTGCCAAAATCAAGACTCCCTGCTCACCTTCACTCTTTCATTCCTCTTTTCTCCCGCCTCTGGAACAAACTCCCTCACTCTCTTCAATCCCTCTCCTCCCTCCAGGTCTTTAAAACAGCTGTTCACCACCATCTCTTATCTTCCCCCATCCAAAACCTTGATCTTTTCTACCCCCGTTAATTTCACCCCAGATACACTTTTTTGAAATACCGACTTCTTTCCTGGAAGTCCTTGTAGTGTCCATGTGTTTTATACTTCTCCCACCCCCCACCCCCCTTCCCATGCCTCCTCCCCCCAAGCCCTCTACCTCCCACAGATCTCCTGATGTCCCTGCTCTCAAATGTTGTACTTGGTGCTTCCCCCTCTCTCC
This sequence comes from Myxine glutinosa, assembly GCF_964187855.1. Classification (NCBI taxonomy): domain Eukaryota; kingdom Metazoa; phylum Chordata; class Myxini; order Myxiniformes; family Myxinidae; genus Myxine; species Myxine glutinosa. The sequence goes on along the minus strand of NC_136269.1, from coordinate 29,093,058 downwards.
CCATCTTGTCTACCGCTCCCCTTATTATATGTTTTATGTGTCCGTTTATTTTTTTTGTGATTAATGTTAGCTCTTACACGAGCCTCGATCTTGTATACAAAAAAAAAAAAAAGAATGTTTGTCAAATTGTCTCCTTCTTCTCCTCTGAGTCTTAAATACACATGTGACACTTTCCAAAAGCAGCTGTACAACCATCAGGATACACCAATACTTTTGTAGTAAGGTAAAGTTTAGTAGACTTATTGTAGCACAGAATGCTCGAGCATAGCAGTAGATGCCTCATCCATTTGTTGTTTTACAAATAAGAGTTAACAACCAATTATACTCAGAATCAACTTCATAATGCTTTTGAAACTTCACCCATTATGTTTTGGGAACATTATGCAAGTTGTTTTAATTGCGCTATCAGCCATGTATTCTATTCTTATTCTTTCCTGGCTGTGAGTATTGCCTGTGTGAGAGCTTGATGTATAGTTGTTGATTAAGTTTGTTGGTCTGGTCAGTTCCTTTGGCCTAAATCTAAAAGTCTACAGCCAGTGGATTATCTTGCATACATTCCTCTTCAATTATTACTTGCAAAATCGAAGATTTTTCAAGTATATTGGTCGGTTGCGTTTGTGGTTCTGTCTGTCTGTTTGTTTGTTTGTCACCGGCCTACAGGTCACAATTCTAAACCGATCGTCACGAAACTTCACCAAGTTGTATAGGTCGTCCCAATTGAGAAGCCTATTGTTTTTGGGGTCAAAAGGTCAACATAGGCCAAAGGTCACCAACTTGGCCAAATTTCTAAAATCCTCAATTTTCATCCGATTGACTTGAAATTTGAAGAGGACTTGCATATCTGGTCACTGAATTCAATCACCAACTATTTTTGAGGTCAACATAGGCCAAAAGGTCAACATAGGCCAAGTTTTTAAAATCCTCAATTTTCATCCGATTGACTTGAAAATTGAACAGCATTTACACATTGAGTCACTAAATAGGGAAACTAACTATTTTTGAGGTCAAAAGGTCAAAGGTCAACTCAAGGTCAACCTTACAAAATCAGCATTTTTCATCTGAAAAATCGTCACTTTTCTTCCTGTTGACCCGAGATTTGATCAAGATTGCCAATTTTAATCTTGATGAAATGGACAATTTGCTGTATCAATGGAATTTTTTTTCTTGGGGGTGGGGGCGGATTTTGCAAGTAACGTGCTCCGCATGACGTCTTCTTGTTTTTTAATTTTTACTTTTCAGATTCGTGAAATCTATGTATAAACTTTTTTTTTTTATTGATATGAATATATATATATAGTATGTGAGGAACACGTAAATTCTCTGTAATTCATTCATTTATGATTCCATGGCAGCAAGGAACAATTATAATACACTGTACAGCAGTATGTTAATTAACAAACAGCCATGCATTCATATATTTTCACTCATGTAGTATTTCTTGAATAAGAATTTTAAACAAAAAAAAGATGACATTTCTAACAGCATAAATTCAGTTAAAGACGACTTTAATTTAACATGACGGTATGTCTCCCCTTTAAGTGCTTGTTTAATGCAGTATATTGACCTATTCTGTCCAGCAGTCCGCAGCAATATCCAGAGTGCAATGGTGCGTGCATATTTTGCCTTGTATCGGCTGGTAATAAATAACTTGTGAAAATGGAAATGCTCTTGAAGGTGCTTGCTTAAATTCACAGCAGGCTGGGCAACGGCTGGCCGAAGAAAAATTGGCAAAAGTAACCGCAGAATTCTCAGTGATAAAGATTACTCGTCATCTGCTCCCACACTCCGTCCCATTCCCTCTGCCCCACACATCAAAGATGGAGCCCATTTCTCCACTCGACTGGGTTACCCAACGCACACTCGTTCCTGATACATAATGGCTTCGAGCCCTTCCCTCCTTTCCATCCCCGACCCCTCGCGTATCATACTCATTATCGTTTTCGGGCCCGGCCCTTAGATAGCCACCGTTCAGCACGTAAAGTCAAAGCTGTCGTGGGTGCCTGAGCCCGGTGGATGCTGCTATCATCGGCCATGTTCAGTGCCTGAGCTGCGGCATGCTGTCGCGATTGCAGTGAGCAGGCAGTGGTCCGAGACGACCAGCTGCCAGTGCCAGATAAGACCCACATTGGCTCTTCTGGGGAGGAAAAAGATCACATTGGGGTGCTCACCTTTTGGCAGGTTTCCTCAACCTCACCTATGCATGCTTAACCCCCCCCCCCCCCCCTTTAAGTTGAACACTTTGTTTAAAAACGTGTTGTGGTTCTTCATCAAGTATCACCCTCCTGACGGTATTATATATATATATATATATATATTTCAGTTTCTTGTATATCTATAAACACATACATTGCTACCCTCCACCTCCCAACATACACACTCTTTATCCTCTCTTGACTAACAAAAGGCAACACTTACTTAATTCCAAAATCAGAGAATATGACATAAATATACACAGCCGTAACATGTCCACCAACAACCTGCAAGTCAATAGAGGGATTTTTTTTTTTTTACAGAAAAGGTTTTTTTTTCATTGAATGATACATTGTCTGAAAACAAAACAGGATAGATAAGCTATTGCTGCAAGACCCAAGATCTACTTGCTCGCCATACCTCTCCTAAAAAAAAGTTTTTTAAGAAAAAAGAAGAAACTAACAGTTTGGGTCTCCACAATAAGCTACATTTGACAGCATCTTGTACTTAAGTGCATAACTGTACAAAATGACCTAATTTCAAATCCTGAAAAGTATAATGTGTATTTTATAAATATGTTCAACTATTTGTATGTGTGTTTGTTTGTGCATTGGTACGTTATAATTTCAGGGCTGAATCATAGCATCTAGAGGCCCCATATTTTGGGTGTACATTCTTCAGAATCTGGGCAAGGTTTTAAGCTACCACACGTTGGCCTTGATGTCCGTTTTGAGGCCACCAAAGGCCGCTATAAAGTGTATTTTGGGATGTGGGATCAGGCCGTGCTGCCGCTTGCCTGCAGGAAAAAGGCAACCACCATAAGGCCAATGACTCCATAGCTTTTCAATGTCCAACACGTCCCGAAACCATTGCTGAGAAAAAGCTCAACCAGCCGGGCAATGCCAGCCAAATGAAGGAGGATGTTTTGGGGTTGCTGTGCTGTCTCTGGCACTGGATGCCTTGAATGTGTGCATGGCATCATGAAATCAGGAGATTACCAAGGCATTTTGGAGCGCAATGTTCAACCCAGTGTCAGAAAGTTGGGTCTCCGTCGAAGGTCGTGGGTCTTGCAGCAGGACAATGACCCCAAACACATTTCAAAAAGCACCCAGAAACGGTTCAAGACAAAACGCTGGACTGTTCTGAAGTGGCCAGCAATGAGTTCAGATCGAAATCCCACTGAACACCTGTGGGGAGATCTGAAAACAGCAGTTGCGAGAAGGAACCCTTCAAATCTGGGAGAACTGGAGCAGTTTGCACAAGAAGAGTGGGACAAACTGCCAGTAGAGGTGTAGGAAGCTCATTCATGGCTATAAGAAGTGCTTGACTGCAGTTATTTTGGCCAAAGGTTGTGCTACCAAATATTAAATCTAGGGTGTCAATAATTTTGTCAATGCCATTTTAAAATATTTTCTGATTTAAAAGGATATATTAAGTTCTGAATCAACAACAAAGATTCTGCAATATTAACAGTGAAATAAAGAATTGTGGAGACGAAATACTTTTGTCAATTTCAACTTATTTTAGAGAAAATTGTGAGTTATTTGAAAAAAGTGCAAGGGTGCCAATACTTTTGGCTACGACTGTACATACATACATTATCATGAATACTTGCTCCATTATAGTATATATTTATTATGAGAAAAGCTACGAAGTATTTTGGGTCATTTGGTGTTCGGTTTTTTTTTTGGTTCTTTGGGGTATTTTGGATATTTGGGTCTTTTTGGTCTTTGGGGCCTTTTGGGTCTTTAAGAGTCTTTTGGGTGTTCGGGGTCTTTTTGGTGTTTGGTTTTTTGGGGGTCTTTGGGGTTTTTTTGGTCTTCAGGATATTTGGGGTCATCAGGGTCTTTTAAATATTATCAGTCTTTGTGGTCTTTGGGGTGTTTTTGGTGTTTGGGTCTTTTGGGGTCTTTTCAATATTTTGGGTCTTTGGTATCTGCAGGGTTTTTTGGGTCTTCGTTTTTGGGTTTTTTGGGGGGTCTTTTCAGTCTTTGGGGTATTTTAGGTCTTCGGGGTCTTTTGCGTATTTTGGGTCTTTGTGGTCCATTGGGTCTTTGTGGTCTTTTGGTTCCTCTGGGTCCTTCGGTTCCTTGGGGTCTTTTGGGTCCTCAGGGTCTTTTGGGTCCTCCAGGTGTTCTCCGTCTTTTGGGTCCTCGGGGTGGGGGGGGGGGGGTGGGGGTGGGGAGGGGTCTTTGGGGTCCTGTGGATACTTTAGGTTAAGTATTTCAGGTTACAATTGTGGGTGACGTCAAGTCAGCTGTCCAGCCAATGGGTGAAGAGCGGACATACATACATACATACATACATACATACATACATACATACATACACTAGCTCCATTATATATAGATTCCATCACATATACATGTAAATATAATGGCATTTCAAATGTCAAGAACGTCATTGTGTGCACCATCATTTTCATAGCACAACGCTGGTATCCAGAGTGCCCTGGGAAGTGACTGCACTTCCCCCAAGCTCAGTGGCTGTGTTTGTCTCGTCTAACAGTCCTGTGTTGTGTCTCGTGCATTTGTGTGTATGTCCATCTGTGTGAGGTGTGTGTATGTGTGTGTGTGTGTGTGTGTGTGTTGTCATCTCCATATGCGGGTTGCAGAAGGAGGAGCAGAGCCCTCCCAGGTTTAACGGAGTAGTTCAGTGACAAGACAAGACAGACACTGCACATATATATATATATATATATATATATATATATATATATATATATATATATATATATATATATATATATATATATATATATATTAGGGTGGTGCTCAAAATAATTTAAAAAAAATATTTACTGGGACATGGCTTTATGTTGTTCCTTTTGTTCCAAAATGAAAAGACACCAAATATGAAAGCAATCTGATTTTATTTAGGGGTGCCACATCAGCCTTCAAACTAAAGGTGTCTACAAAACTTTTCTATATATGGATCGAAAGCAAAACCAGAAGTTTGTTTTATGAAAATCCACCCTCCACTCACTTTCTTTGTATTCTAGCAAACACAAGTTACAATAGCTGCACAAATAGCACTATATTGCTATGAAAACTCAAATTCAATGATAACAATCCAAATGTTCAGTTCATAAAATGAAGAGACACCATATCACATAATATTAAAAAACCCAAATATAATGAGAAATGTAACTCCTATTTCTGGGCCTGTTTCACCACTGTTGCCTTCTTGGCATCGGGGTACATCTTCCTGTGAGCAGCAACAACTTGGAGCAAAGCTTGCTTTTGCTCTTCATCCTTTGTAAGGAGCTTATTGTAGTCTTGTATCAATGCGACACCCCTTTCTGCCCTGTCGTTCACCACGACTAAGCCACTGGCGGCTTTCTTTGCTTCCTGAAAGCTGGTTTCTTGCTCCCATGAACCAGGATCCTTATCCATCCAATCAGTTGGGGTCCCTAGGATGCTGAAGAAATGCTTGGTGTGTTTTGTTATGAGGCCAGCGATTGACAGGGCGGTTCCTCGTTTGATAGCTGGTCTCTTTGGAGAGGGGTTTTCACCGTCATTTTTCAATGCTTCAATCATATTGATCTTGCTTTCTTTGTCAATTCTGGTGTCAAAGAATGCAAATGCCACTAGTACTGGGCTCATGTACCACGTGTGGCGGCCAAGTGCCTTCAAGGCTGCCTGAGCCATCTTCTGATTGATTTGTTCAAACTTTTCCAACTTCTTGAAGAGGTTAATGTCATTCAGGGGAGCCTCAATAGCTTGTGGAGCCCGAAACCAAGCCTGTACATACACAAGGCAGACAAAAATGTTGAAGGCTCGGAGTTCTCTCGCCTCTCGAAGTGTCAAGTGGAACTCTGACCGAAACATGAACACCTGTAGTGAATATAGTGCTTTTGCCATCCATCTGGCTCTGTGCATTGCTCTTGGAGCCATGATCCGGATTCCACGAGGTGGGATTCCTCCCATGTAGATGACAGTCAGTTCTAGGAGTTCACGATAATCATCTCGTGGCTGCTGATCTTTCAAACACACAAGAACGTTTTTGCTTCCAACACAGTGTCTGCAGATCCCATTGAAGCCTTCCTCTCTGAGAATTGATCGTGAAGAAACTTCCTGTCCTCGGGGTTGGTGATTATGGCCTCCGAATCTGCATGCCTAAGATCAAACGTCTTCTCCAAGGAGGCCTTGAAGGATGCTTCCTTTTTCTCTTGGGTTGCACCACCCCGCTTTGCACCTTTTTGGAGGCTCCTCCATTCTTCATATAGCCTCTCCAAACGATGGATGCAGTGCTGCTTCGTCGTTGTAGGTAGGTGAGCTTTTTCCCAGAACTTCACAACCTCTTCAATGGTGAGGGTTGCACTCTCCCGGGCAGTGCGATTCTCCTTCTTCAGGTGATGGAAAAACAGGACAAGAGATTGATGCACAGTCGGGAGCTTGGCACCTTTGATGGCATCTCCAGAAGTGGACCCAATGAGATACACATTATCCTGAGCCAGAGTTTTCAATGAAACACTGGTACTAGCACATGCCATATCTGCAAAATAAGCAAGAATGTGGGTAAAATCCTGTTAATTCTTACTCCACAGGGTCACTCTCTACAAAAGAGCCACAGTCAATAAGTTAGGCCTACATATTACACACTAAAAAAGCGTACCCCTGACCCCGGGAACCTGTACAAAACATGCATGAAAATTGCCCAGATAGTGATCATAGGAAGTCTCAAAACTGTATGTATAATATATTGTATATATATAATGTATAATGTGTATTTATGTATATTTATTATTTAATGTATATTTACTATATATTTATTTTTAATATTATATTTAATGTATATATATAATTATGTATTTATTTTGTGTATATACAGCCCAAAAAATGGGAATTCCTATTTTTGCATGGGGGAAAATTCATCACTGATGTGGCACCCCTAAATATTATTGGATTCCATTCACATTTGGTGTGGTTTCCTTTGACACCAGGAGGAACACAAATAGACCATGTCCCGGAGAAAATCTGCATTTTGATTTTTTGAAGCCCACCCTAATATATATGTATGTATATATTTATATATATATATATATATATATATATATATACATATATATATATATATATATATATATATATATATATATATATATATGGATAGAGGTGTAGGAAGTGTCAGAGACATGGCACATATATATATATATATATATATATATATATTGTTACAGACGCGGTTGTGGATGTTGGTTTACCGAGCGGTTTGGTATGACCGCGTCTGCACAGTTTACCCGATTATACTCGAACGTTGGCCGAGTCGCGCTACGCTAAATCAATTGAGGAAAGGACACAACGGCTGGGTTAAATGACACGACACCAGGGTACAGTTCTCAAGACCTCCGGAGGAGGTTATAATATTTCGGAACGTTGAGATTACAAGGACAAGAGGACAGCATAGGAAGGTAGGCACTTAATCACGGTCTTATAGTAACCCCGACAGACCACAGATAAACAGGACAAGACTGACTCACACCGGGATTGATGGCAAGGAAGGGCAGGTAGTCGGTGGTCAGCACAAGGTGCACCTTGTGCTCAGGGACAGGATAGCGCGGCCCAAAAGATGCAGGGAGGTCTCTCAGCGCTCGGAGGTGGCGTCTGGTTCTCTTCACTTCAAGCCCGGGGCGCATCTGACGTCACGTCCGGTAAGTCGCTGCGTATATCCAGCGGGGAGTGATACGCCCTCGGCTCGTTAGCTCCGCCCCAGATGGAATCGGCCCGTTGCTTCTTATTGGGTGCGGGGGGTTACCGGGCTCCGCCCTTGACGAGGGGCCGACAGTCAGCCCCTTCGTGGTAACCCCGTCGGCGCACATGGGCAATGGCGGCTAACCAAGCCGGTGTGAGGACGCACACTCCCCGCGCGCTGTTGTTGTAGTTGTTGTTGTTTCATGAGGAAGATGGGAGGAGGTATGGGGAGGTCCTAAACTCACTACTGGTGCCATACAATCACATTCTGGTGCAACGAAGAGTCAGAATTAATGGAAACGAGTCCTTAACTGACATAGACTAAGAATAACTAGCAAGAGGTCCTATAGTTGTCTACGTGAGATGCGGTGAACCTGGGCACGACAGTTAATGGGGGAAAAAGGGGAAGGTCGGTTCTACAGAGTGTTGTTTACAGACAATGGGACTAGGGAATGGGGGATTGGGGATAGTTGGGGAGTATTGGGGAAATAGGGGAATATTTACAAGCGGATATGGAGGCCAAATCCCATATCCGCAACATTGCACCCTTCTCTACCCTCGGGGCGTCCCGACCCGATAAATTTTTACCTATTTTAGTGTGGCACTCAGATGTAGTTCCCTCTACTATTAACTCTACCCTGAGTGCGACAGTTTTACAGATATTCACAAATGAGTAAATATGTCCCCCTGCGACGTTGCACCCTTCTCCTCACAGAAACACACCCACAGGATAACCGAATCGCGGAAAGAATTCGCAAACTAAACATACAGCCGGTAGGGAGCATTATTTACAAGACTACGCTGATATTTACACTACGATCCAGGACCTGTTTTTGGAGGAACACATGCAGATGTTATGCATAGAGAGAGCACGCATGCCAGCATCGATACACCAACCCACGAGTGCTCTGTGGCCTTACGGCCTTTAATAATGTGCAGAGCACCCCTTCCAAGCACCAAAAGCACCACCCCATAACACAGTCAGCACCATCCGGTGCACCAATAAAGTGTCTATAAATCACCGGTGGTGTCGCAGCCGGCCGATGTTCTGCCGCTGGTCTTGCCTTCGTGTGGTGCACTTGGTGTTCTGGCTTCTTTAAAAATAAAGAAAGGCGCCAACCGCGTCCATTTCTTTATTGTGGCCGTCAGAGGGCCAACTATTAGTGGTTCACCTGTATGGCATAGGTGCCACGTTGACCCATAGGTCCATCCATGGGTGGTGCTTGCCCGCAAAAGAACTGCGGTCCATGGTGGGCGGCCACAAACATTGCGGTCCATATGGTGTATCGATCCCGGCAGCATGCAGCGAAAGTGCAGGCCCACAACTGCGGAGCCAGCACCTCTCTCTCCTCTCTCTCTGCCCCAAAACCAGATCCTCGGAGGTGGGAGACAAAAGAAGAAAACAAGTGAGTAAGGTGGTAAGGGCGCAAAAGTGCACGCAATGTAAGGTAATGCACACTGGGGGCACATGGGAACCAGGTGAGACAGGTACGTTCCTACCGTACGCCCCCCCCCCCCCCATCAGGTAACCTACATTGCCCCTCCCTTACCCCTTACTGTATCCACAAAACACAACACTACCCATAAACATCTATTTTACAAATCAACAACCGTCCCTACTGTCTTCCCCGTTCCTCCCATAAACCAAATTCGTCTTCTCTCCCTCCTAACCAATCAAATTTGCCATTTTCAACTCTCATCAAAATTTGCCATCTCCAACTGAACATCAAAATTTGCCATTACCAATTCATCATCAGTCCCTCCTAAGGAGGGCGAGATGGAATCACCCCAATGTCTCATCCACGTCGTGATGCGTCTCACCAATCCACACAGCAATTCTCATTTCCTGCACACAGAACAAAGAAAACACAGGTGTGGAGTCATCATCATCACCACAGGTAAGTGGCTGCGTATGGTGCGACAGGTTCATCAATCCTAACTATTTCCTAAATGACTTTAACAACTTTACATTACCCGGGGTCTTTCCCTGCCAATCCATTGGCCAACTTACACTATGGGTTCTAAAAACCAATTCCCATTGACCAAACTGTGGTGCTTTTCAATTTGGGGTCTCACTCCCCCGATTCATCTCCCGGTGCCCTCGCACAATTTCTGGGCTGTGGCGTGTACCTCTCCCAGCGGGTCTACCCACCTGCACACCTCCACCACTGCAGTTGCCTCCGAGCTTACCTGCTCCTTACCCTAACCTAACTACCTGGGGAAGGCCCTCTGGCGCTCTCCCCACTCGGTGCCCTCTCTGGCACTGGGCTACCCCGGTCCGTCCTCCGGATCCTCGGGCCCCACTGACACTAACGGCTCCCAGAGCCCACCTGCGGCCTCACCTGGCCGACATCCTCACAGTGGTGGAGTGCCCAACCAACTACACACACTAACAGGCTACACGCCCAGCCATTTCCACAACACTAATGCACCCATCCACGATACCATTCTGCAACCGCACCACAAATGCCAATATCCAACCACAATTTACCTATACCCTCTACCTAACACTTACACTACCTGCCCCGGGTACTCGTGAAAGGGGTCCACTCTTCCCCCATCCACACCTTCGCACCATGCACACCACTCCGTACCACTTACTCCAACTCTCTCCACACCACCTTTACTTGCACACCTGTGCTCTCACACCTGGTGCCACCTGCACCCTTCTCTCCCCAAGCGCCTTCGCGCTGATCCACCACACTCACTACTCATACACTGCTCCACACTGCTCCACACACCTGTCCAGTTCTCACACAGCATCATCTCATCTAACTACTCCCCTCTGAAACTTGCGCTTCCCAGTCGTCCCTTTAAACTATTGCGCTCCCACGTCATTATCATCCATACTAATCTACCTGCGTCCCCACTACAGGTATCAGTCACTAACTAACCTTAACGTCACCTAATGTCATCTTCGCTAGATCCCTACACACAATATAACCTAACCCACCCGGGCTAGTTTTCACTGCCATACACCCCATAAGCTATAGCGCATTTGCCCCCACTATGGGAAGGGTGGCAGGGATGCCACCCTTACCCACCGTCATACGGCGCGAGTGGGACCTTGTGGGACCACCTCGTATGTGAGTCGTTGCCCGCCTGCCGGACCCCGTGCGTCGCCCCTTGCGGGGTCAGCGCGGGGCCGAACCGGCCGGGCCCCCACAGTACATTACCCCCAAGGGGCTCTCGTGCCTCCCCGGTCCCTCCAACTACCCCTGACTCCACACCTCCCCTCCCCTCTCCCCCTCCCCCCTCCCACCCTCTCCTCCCCTCCCCCTCCCCCCTCTTCTCCCCTACCCCCCCTCCTCTCCCCTCCCCCCCTCTCCTCCCCTCCCCCCCGTTCCCCTCCCCTACCCCCTCCCCTCTCCTCCCCCGCCCGGCAATGCCGGGTACTTCTGCTAGTATATATATGTATATATATATGGTGAATCAAAAGTAGCGCCCATGCCCGATTTCTGTTTTTTCGGCTGTCAGATTCTTTCTGGGATGTCATGTTGTTAATAGTTATTGTCTTGCAGATTATTAATTTTCTTAGTTTATTTATTTTTGTTTTTGTTTTGCAGGATATTGCTGAGAGTTTGGAAAGTTACTGAATTTGCACCAAATTGAACCATGAATTACCTTTCAATGAATCAACGCATTGCGGCCGTGAAACATTACTACAAATGTAATGAACAACCAACGATGGCGGCACGCCGTTTGGCACAGGAATTCGATACTAACCCACCCCAGGGAAGAAACATACGATTGATTGTCGAGAAATTTGATGCAACAGGGTCGGTAGCCACTGCAAAGAAGTCCGGTCGTCCGAAAACGGCAACGAATGTAGCTAAGGCTGAAGAAGCCATCATGAGACTGGAACAAAGTCCGCAAAAGTGAACTCGCCGTTTATCTGCAGAGTTGGAAGTTAGCCAATCAAGTGTTATCCGTATCCTTCACCAGAAAAAATGGAAACCTTACATTCCACGCTTATTGCATGCCCTTCATGATGGAGATGACGACCGCCGTCTTCAATTTTGCGAAGAGTTCTTAACTAAACTTGACGAAGAGGACACAATGCTAGACAACATCTCGTGGTCAGATGAGGCATGTTTTAAGCTTAATGGCACAATTAACAGACACAATTGTGTCTACTGGGCTGCGGAGAACCCACGAGTGACAGTTGAGAAGGAGGTAAATTTACCTGGCATGACAGTTTGGGCAGCCATATCTCCATTAGGGATAATTGGACCCTTTTTCTTTGAGGGATCTGTCACTGCAGAAATTTACCTGGATATGCTGCAAACCTTCTTTTGGCCCAGGGTACAAGATCAGGACTGTTATTTCCAGCAAGATGGAGCTCCACCTCATTATGGACGTCATGTTCGTCAGTGGCTTGATGAAAACTTTCCCGGAAAGTGGATCGGCCGCCGCGGTCCGATCGTGTGGCCGTCACGCTCCCCAGACCTTACACCTCCAGATTTCTTTCTTTGGGGGCTCATGAAAGACCTTGTTTATCGTGAAAAGCTTCGTACCATTCAGGAATTGATGGCTCAAATCACTGCAAAGTTTGAGGAAATTGATATCAAACTCTGCAAGCGTGTGTGCCACTCTGTGCCTGCTCGGCTGCAATTGTGCATCGATCACGAGGGAGGGCACTTTGAAAATTGCAAGTAAAATAGCTTGGTACAGTTCCGTAATAATTTCCCCCCGAATAAATGGTTAGATAAACATGTCATTCATTTATTTCTACCTTCTTGTACACTATAATACAAATGGCAAACAAACAATCAACTGACAGAAATATATATATATATATATATATATATATATATATATATATATATATATATATATATATATATATATATATATATATATGTATATATATATATATATATATATATATACAGTATATATATATATATATATATATATAAACAGAAATCAGGTGCTACTTTTGACTCACCCTGTATATATATATATGTATATATATATATGTATATATATATATATGTATATATATATGTATATATATATATATATATATGTATATATATATATGTATATATATATATATATATATATATATATATGTATATATATATATACGTATATATATATATTGTACAGACTTGGCATTTAATATGGAATATTTTTTTTCTGGGAGTGAACTTACTTTTCAAGATGTCTTAGAACCAAAAGTTCATTGGAATTATGTTGAAATTATTCTAGATTTTGTTAATGTGACCTTTAAAAGAAACAAAAACCACATTTGACATTTCGAAACAAATAAATTGATCCTTGAAAGTGATGTAAACTGATATCGAACTCAATTCATGGACAGTACTGTGTTAAACTTCTGTACGTTTTCCAGAAGTATCTCTTCATTTTGCACATTAGCCAAATTTTTTTTTAACAAAAACAAGTTAAATTACGACTGGGATTACGGACAGTAAAATTACAGTTCAGTACTTCGTGTAACCCCCACGAGCATTCAGGAGAGCACGTACACGTTGAGGCATGCTGTTCACGAGATTTGCCAAGGTTTGGACAGGAATCGCTTGCTATGCAGTGACAATAGCCTGCTGCAATTCACGCACACAGGTCGGCTGCTGGTCCAAGTGGTCGATTTGACGCGTTAATTCTGCCCACAAGTTCTCTATCGGATCCATATCCGGGGACATGGCAGGCCACTCCATATGCTCTACACCACGGTCAGCAAGAAAGTGTTGGATCATGCGAGCACGATGAGGCCGTGCATTGTCATCTTGGAAGACAAAGTTTCCTCAAAAGGTTGCACGAGCAAATGGAAGCAATGTTTCTTCCAGAATGGCCCTGTACTTGAACTGGTTCAGGTTTCCATTCAGAACAACCAGGTCAGTTTTGTCCCCTTTTTTTTTTTTTTTTTTTTTTTTTTTTTTTTTTTTTTTTTTTTTTTTTTTTTGTATACAAGATCGAGGCTCGTGAAAGAGCAAACATAAATCACACAAAAAGACAAACCGACACACAAAACACAAAAAACAAGGGGAGCGGCAGACAAGGTGGGGAGAGAGGGGGGAGGACACAAAAGAGAGGGGGAAGCAGGGGAAGGACACAAACACAACATTTGAGAGCAGGGACATCGGGAGGACTTGGGGGGAGGTGGGAGAGGATTAAAACATATGAACACTGCAAGGACTCTGGGGTGAATTACCGGGGGTAGAAAAGATCAAGGTTTTCGATGGGGGAAGATAAGAGATGGTGGTGAACAGCTGTTTTAAAGACCTGGAGGGAGGAGTGGGATTGAAGGGAGTGGGGGAGTTTGTTCCAGAGGCGGGAGAAAAGGGGAATGAAAGAGTGAAGGTGGGCAGAGAGCCTAGACCTTGGCAGTTTAACCATAAGAGGGTTGCAGGCAGATCTTGTGCGACCTGAAGGAATATTGGGGGGACAGAGCACAGAGAGAGCTGGGGGAGCAAGGCCGGAGAGGAGTCGGTAGAAGACAGAAAGACCACCAACCTGCCTGCGGTGAGTGAGTGAAAGGCCCTCGGCATTGACTACATCGCAGGAGATTCCAATGATTCTGAAAGCTTTGGCCTCAACAGCGTGAAGCCGAGCAAGGTGTGAGGCAGGAGCACCAGCCCAGAGGGGGGAACAGTATTCCATTGAGCTGCGGATGAAAGCCTTGTATGTGGTGAGGAGCTCAGGTGTGCCAAGGAAGGACTTCGCACGACGGAGGATGCCCAGTCGGCGACTGGCTTTGGAGGCCAGCTTGGAAATGTGGTTTTCCCAAGAAAGATCATGGCAGATAGTGAGACCCAAAAGCTTGAGCGACAGAACTTCTTGGAGAGGATTGTTGAGAAAGTAGATGGGAGGGTTGTCCAGTCGGTCCTTTCGGAGAGACATTGTAAGAGTGTGAGATTTGTCAGGATTGAAAGACATGTTCCACTTGTTTGACCAGTCTGTGATTTTGTCCAGGTCTGCAGAGAGTGAGGAGGCTGCAGACTGCCGATCTGAGGGATGAGGAATGGAGCGACAGAGAGTAGAGTCGTCAGCAAAGAGATAGAGAGGATTTTCAAGAGAGTCAGAGAGATCATTGATGAAGACCAGAAAAAGCACAGGGCCCAGAACACTACCTTGGGGAACTCCGGCCTGAACAGGAAGAGGAGATGAGAGAAACCCATTCAGGGCCACACGTTGACTACGACCAGAGAGGAAGTCCGCCAGCCATGCGTGGAGATTTCCATGGATACCAAAGGAGGAGAGTTTGGAGAGCAGAGCAGGGTGCCAGACCGTATCGAAGGCACGTGAAATGTCAAGGGAGACAGCTCTAATTTCCTGTTTGGCGTTGAGGACCTCCATCCATTGTTGAGAAAGCAGAAGCAGCATGTCCAGAGTAGAGTGACCAGGTCTGAAACCAAATTGATGATCAGAGATCAAGCCATTGGAGAAGAGGAAAGATTTAATATCTGAAGCAATGATGGATTCCATGACTTTGCTGATAATTGGGAGAAGGCTGATTGGTCTGTAGTTGCTGGGATCTGTTTTTGCACCTTTTTTGTGCAAAGCGGTGATGTTGGCTGATTTCCAAGCAGATGGCAGATGACCTTGAGCAAAAGAGAGGGTGAAGAGAACAGAAAGAGGGAGTGAAAGAGCAGAAGAACATGATTTTAGGACCCGTGGGCTGATGCCATCAGGACCAGTTGCAGAATCAGAGTCGAGGGTTGACAGAAACTTTTCCACCTTGTCAGGAGGAAAGGACACAGAGTCCAGGAGCAGCTGGGTACGACTGGGTACGGTGGGTACAGAGAGGGATGGGTTTGGGACACAAGATTTAGAGGCAAACACAGAGTTGAGGCATTCAGCTTTTTCACGTGCAGAGTCAGCCGTTAAGCCGTTTGAGGTGAGGGAGGGGATGGAGGGGGAACAAACACCAGAAACAGATTTGACCAGACGCCACCAGGATTTGGAACAGGGAGACAGATAAGAGAGTTCGGTCTTGAGAATGGTGAGATATTGTTTCCTGGCTCTCCTGAGGGTGGACACACACTTGTTTCGGGCTTTGTGAAAGGAAATGAGATTTCCTTCCGTTGGATTTGCTTTCCAGGAGACGAAAGCAAGTTGTTTCAGGGCAACAGCCTCACCACAAGATTCCGTGTACCATGGACGGGAGGAAGGGTATGACAACTGAAGACGAGATGGTATAAATCTGTGCATGAGAGAGAGCAATTTACTTTGAAAGAATTCCCAGGATGAGTTGATGTCAGAGGCGGTAGAGATGGGAGACCAGTCCAGATGATTGATGGCTGCTTGAAGTCCGTGCCAGTTGGCCTGAGTGAAATGCCAGACTCGTCGACGCTGAGGAGGCTCTCTGAGAATGGTCAGAGAGATGTCCACTTTGACAAGCACATGATCAGATGAGCCGATTGGAGCAGAAGAAGAGCAGCAGACATTTTCAGGGAAGTTTGTCATAACCAAATCCAGAAGAGAAGATGCTCCGTTGACTGAGATCCGGGTCGGGAAATTGACAGATTGTGTCAGTCCCAGTGAGTCGCAGAAGTCCTTTGCTGAAGAGCCATGGCTGGTGAGAGAGGTACCCACACCCAGCCAACTGGCATGGTGACAATTGAAATCACCACATATGAGGAAGAGAGAGTTGGGATGGGTAGATAGAAGTTGGTCCATATTATCAGACAGTGAGATGTAGATGGAGTCATCGCTGATTGGTGGACGGTACAACACACATATGAACAAAAGGTGGGAGCGAAGGGGAAGCCGTAGCCAAAGGTATTCCTGGGGGTGAGGTGGAGAGAGGGCAGTGGAGGGCGAGTGAGGAAGAGAGTTTTTTATAAAGATAGCAACCCCACCTCCAGGACGAGGCTCAGGTCTATCATACCGGAGGAGGGAGTAACCTGGGAGAGATACCAAGGCATCAGAGACATCATGAAGGAGGAAAGTTTCTGTTAAGCAGATCACATCTGGTTTGTCAGAAGCAACCTGTATGGAGAGGTCAGTCAAGTTTGAGCGAAGGCCCCGGATGTTTGAGGTCCATACCGTTAATGAAGAGGAAGGGGGAGCATCGGGTCCAGAACAGGGGGGGGGGGGAGGGGTAGGGTAAGATGTGGAAGAGGAGGAAGAGGTAGGGAGAGCTGTTGAAGGTGTGTCAGAGATTTCAGAATAGCTTGGAGAAAGGGAAGAATTGACCGAAGTGTGCGCAAGAGGTGTGGTGTGTAACAGAGAGAGCGTTGGTGGAATGTACGGACGGCGTTGGAACGCCAGGTTTTGTGAGGGTGAAAGGGGTAGCGTATGCTTGTAAGCATGCAAGTGAAGCATCGATGGTAACCGGTTTAGTGGTTAGAGCGACGCATAGCCGATGCGAGCACTCGGTGCGAGGGGTGCTTGGTTGGGTGCGAGGCCCGGCGTCGATCGAAGCTGCGTCGTTTCTCTTCGAAGCGTCGTTGCCGATTCGGGCTTGGCCCCGCCCCACACGGTCGAGTCCGGGCTTTGTCGGGCGAGGCGACCGGTCCGGTTCGAGGGCGAGTGGGAGGAAGCGGAACGGTGCCCCCTCGTGGGGACGGGGTTCCGACCGGGGGAGATGGAGCCATCGGGCCCGGGACCGCAAGGTGCCGCGCCGAGATGGTGCGTGGAATCTCGGTCCAACCAAACCACCTCCCTTGAACCGAAAGCCGGACGGATTCAACCTGCAGGCAACCAAACCACCCGAATTCATTGCTCGGCTTTACGAAGCCGAGTTTAATGATGTCATGACGCACCGAGGCTAGGATATAGCGGACTGTGATGATGGTGATCGTGATAGTAATAGTGTTTTGGGCCCAAAATTAGAGAAAAACAAAATTTGATGATTGGCAAAGGATTGGCAGTAATGATTGGCAGATGATGAGTAGTGATTGGCAAATTTTTGATTGGTTGGAATTTAGGTGTACAAAATTGATAGTGAGAGACCCCCGATGTGGTGGGATGGCAAATCCACCATCCCTCACAGACGTGGGGCAAAGGAGCTATAGTTTATGGGGTGTATGGCAGTGAAAACTAGCCCGGGTGGGTTAGGTTATATTGTAGGGATCTAGAAGAGATTGACATTAGGTAACGTTAAGGTTAGTTAGTGACTGATACCTGTAGTGGGGACGCAGGTAGATTAGTGTGGATGATAATGACGTGGGAGCGCAATAGTTTAAAGGGACGACTGGGAAGCGCAAGTTTCAGAAGGGAGTAGTTAGCTGAGATGATGCCGTGTGTGTGAGGATTGAACAGGTGAGAATTGGACAGGTGTGATTGCACAGGTGTGCAACTGAACAGGTGTGTGGAGCAGTGTATGAGGGAGTAGTGGTGATTGTGTGTTGTGTTGACCAACTGGTCCAGGAAGAGGAGGAGGGTGCAGGTGGCACCAGGTAGGATTGCACAGGTGTGCAACAACAGGTGTATGTGGTTGTATGGAATAAATGGTATGGAGTAGTGGAATGGATGGTAGTGGAGTGAGAATGGTGGAAATTGTGGAGTGGAGTGGATGGTGCAAAGGTGTGAATGGGGGAAGAGTGGACCCCCATCACGGATACCCGGGGCGGGTAGTGTAAGTGTTAGGTAGAGGGTACAGGTAAATTGTAGTTGGATATTGGCATCTGTGGTGCGGGTGACAGAATGGTATGTGGATGGGTGCGTTGGTGTTGTGGAAATGGCTGGGCGTGTAGCCTGTTAGTGTGTGTAGTTGGTTGGGCGCTCCACCACTGTGAGGATGTCGGCCAGGTGAGGCCGCAGGTGGGCTCTGGGAGCCGGTAGTAGTTGTTGTGGATGGGGCCCGAGGATCCGGAGGACGGACCCGGGTAGCCCAGTGCCAGAGGGCACCGAGTGGGGTGACAGAGCCAGGAGGGGCCTGCCCCAGTTAGATAGGTTAGGGTGAGGAGCTAGGTAAGCTCGGGTGGCAACTGCAGTGGTGGAGGTGTGCAGGTGGGTAGACCCACTGGGAGAGGTACACGTCGCAGCCCAGAAATTGTGCTAGAGCACCGGGAGATGAATCGGGGGAGTGAGACCCCAAATTGAGAAGCACCACAGTTTGGCCAATGGGAATTGGTTTTTAGAACCCATAGTGTAAGAGGGCCAATGGTTTGGCCGGAGAAAGAACCCGGGTAGTGTAAAGTGTGTTAAAATCATTTAGAGGATAGTTAGGATGAAGGATCTCCTCGCACCATCTGCATCCACTCACCTGAGGTGACAGGTACTCCACACCATGCCATGTTTAATTATTTTTACTGTGCAAATGTTTGGAATGTGAGACGCATCATGACGTGGGTGTGACATTGTGCGTAATTCCATCTCTTCCTCCTTATGAGGATTGATGATGAATTGATGATGGCAAATTTTTGAAGTAGAGGGATTGTGGTGACGAATTTGGTATAGGGGAAATATGGGGAAGACGTGACAGTAGTGACGAATTGGTAATGTGTAGATTTTGTACATATGGCGTAAGGGCAAGGGTAGGCTAGGTGACGGGGGTGACGTACGGTAGGGACGAGCTTTCTCACTTCGCCCTCCGTACGCATTTTGCCTTGCATTGCCTTTTTGACGTGTACCCTTGAGACCTTACCCCTCGCTCATCTGTCTTGTCCCCCCTTTTTGTCTCCCACATGAGGACCTGAGCGCCGTTGGGCGCCGAGGGGAGCGTGCGTGGGTCGGCCATTGTGCGCCCGAAATTCCCAGAACCAGCTGTCTGCATCGATGCACCACGTTATGGACCACATGTCAGTGGCCGAGCACCACTTATGGACCCCATGGGTTGGGGCAAGGCCCCTCTGCTGGAACCGGCCATGAGGGCCCGAAATCTTGCTGGCGGACCTTGGCCACAGGGCACCGATGCCCCACAGGTGAACCACACTAGTCGGCCCTGTGGGCCATAAATAAAATCAAATAAAAAAAGGACACATTGGGCACACTTTATTGAAAATAGGCCGCCAGTAAGCAAAGCAAAAGAATGACAACATCTGGAAGAACAAATAATAACCAGCAGAGGGAGCCGAAGAGCAAGAGATCACCTGCAGGGTTTGGGTTTGTTGGATTTATTTTATTGATGAACAGTGGTGACTGCACTGATTGGTGCTTGAGGGTGTGTTGGTGCGTTATAGGTGCTTTCATGGTGCATTGATGCAGAGCAGACTGTCCTCCCCCCAGAAAGAACAATTACAGGTCCTGGGTTAGTTTTGTAAATAAAAATAGCGTCAATTGTAAATAATGCTTCCCACCGTCAGTGTGTAGTTTGAAGACCATTCCGCAATTCGGTTAACTGTGGGCGTAAGTCTGTTAGGCAGGGTGCAATGGAGCAGCGGGACACATTTATTTATGTTTTAAAACTGTCGCACTCAGGGTCAGGCTAAAAGTAGAGGGAACTACACCTACATGCCACACTAAGGTAAAAGTAATAGGCCCGGGACGTGCCTAAGGGGAGGAGGGTGCAGTGTTGTGGATATGAGAATGTTTTTTTATTTTGTTGTTGTGGTAAAATGTTGTTGTAAAAGGTTGTTGTAAAATATCACCCCTCCTCCCTCCGTTTGTGGTTGTATAAAGGTCAAAGGGCGTTTCCGTAGTTAGTCCATAAAACATACATGCAGGACACGATATATCCTTTCTTTTGACAGTTATATCTTATTCTGTGTATTAGTGTAAGGCTGTGTCTTCCATTAATTGAAATACTCCATTGCACCAGTGAAAGAGATAGATTCCCTTCATTCCCATTCCCAAAACCTCCATTCCCCCTCTCGTCACTGCTGAGCCCTCGATTACCAATTACCTCCGATCCAATTGCCGCCATTAACCACGAGGCATTGAGTCGGAGAAGAAAGGCGTGTCGCACCTCGTCAGAGGGGAGGAGGGGCGCGCCCGCCCGTCGTCATCCAGGGCGGAGCCCGAGGGTCGCGCGACCAACCAGGGCCGAGGTGAGCACCCCCGATGGGCGTGTCCAAAGCGCCGGGGGCGTGATCGCTGGGGGCGCTATAAAAAGCGCAACCGGAAGTGAGTAGAGAGAGATGCACTCTGGGTTGGACTGAGTCGGTCGCAAAAGAGAGAGAAGGGTTGTTGAGGGAGAAGAGTTGGTTGAGGAGTTGGTTGCAAGGTTGTTGGTTGCGGTGAGGAGTCGGTGGTGAGGAGTGAAAGAAGCAAGGAAGAGTTGAGGGTTTGGACCAGACAAGTCCTGAGAACGTAGCGGACAGAGGCCGCAGCCGCAAGACCACCCAACCGCCAAAGGGGGCCTGAACGGCGGTTTGGAGCAGGGCCAAAGAGGAACGGCGGCTGCTGAACGCGCCGGTTGTGCTGCGGGACCCCCCCTTGGACCTCTCCCTCTCCCTCCAGCCATCCACCTTCTGCCATTCCTGGCATCCCCCGCGTGAGTCAGCGTTCTGTTTGTTCTGTCCTGGGATAAGTTAAGCCTGTAGGTAAGCTAAATTTGCACTGTGTCACCTGCGTCTTATGACTATGTGTTGTAAATAAAACTTGATTGCCCCTTTTTGCTTGTGTGTGTAAATAATAAAACCCATTACTCGTCTGTACGTCTTCTCGTTTTATTCCTTTTCCTCTTTGCATTCGTCGTTTTTGTCTTTTCCCCTCATTGAGCAGCTGCGGTGCGATCCGGCCAAAGTCTGGGTGAATCGGGTGAGTTTTTGTTAGGTCGCGGTTTTAAACCACCGCTCGGTCTATAACTGCATGAAAAGCAGCCCAAACGGTCACCCCACCACCTCCAGCTTGGACTCTTGGCACTATACAATCTTTGTTGTAGGCTTCATGCACTTGTCTGCGCACTCGGACACGGCCATCTTGACGATAGACCAGAAATCTAGACTCGTCACTGAAGATCACGTGATTCCAGTGTCCTGGCTGCCATTGACGGTGCTCTCTGGCCCACTGCAATCGGCGCTGGCAGTGTTGTCTGGTCAGGCGTGGCTTTCTCAGGGGACGCCTGGCATGATAGCCTGCTTGAACCAGTCGTTGGTTGAATAGCCTTCTGGATACAGGCACATTTGTCAGTTGCTGCCACTCAGCCCCAAGCCGATTAGCTGACTTGGTACGGCCATTGCGGACTAACCGGTGCAGCTGGCGATCATCCCTCATTGTGGTTCTGCGGGGACGTCCTGGCCTCGGTATTGGAGTAGGGACACCCCTCTGAGCATTTTGTTTCAGGATCTTTGACACCTGACCTTGACTGATGCCATACTGCCAAGCAATAGCATGCTGTTTCATGCCGTAATTTCGTAAAGCTACCACTCCATGCCAAACAGCATTGTCGAGTTGACGGACCATCTCCAGAGGAAGCGGCAATAACTTTTGGAGATGTGCAGCAGTTGTTTTCCACTAATACAGAATGCAACAACCCTTGTATACCCGACTGTGAAGCCAATCATCAAATGCACCTGTCCGTACATTTTGCCACGCCACCTGTGATATAATCCTGTTGTTGACTTCTTGCTGCGACAGACAATCAGTGACATGGTTCTTTTAACAAATAAATCACCAAAGTGTAAAAGAAACTCACCAGATTGGTATACTGAGTTAAGAAAGTAAACCCAAGTCAAGAAAAATATATATATTCCATATTAAATGCCAAGTCTGTATATATATCAGCTTGGCTCGGCTTGCTGCGCTCGCCTTACCACGGTCGTTTCAGTAGAACGGGCTTGTTTTAGCTGAGGATAATGACTGTACCTGAGTTGCTGTGAGATTTGTCATGATTTACACCAATCATAACACAAACAATTATTTTGAACAAATTTATCTATAGTGTTTGTGAAATTACATTTTCATAAGCAATTTCGGTTGAAGATTTCGGTTGAAAAAAAAAACAATTCAAAAAAGTTTCCCTCAGCACATACATATGGGAGGGGTAGGTGCAGACTGGAAGTTTGGGACGATTACACCTCACCACCACGTAATTCAAAACACCTTACCGCCATGTCGTTAAAAACACCTCACCACCACAAAATTCAAAACACCTCACCACCATGTAATTCAAAAGACCTCACCACCACATCATTAAAAACACCTCACCACCACAAAATTCAAAACACCTCACCACCATGTAATTCAAAAGACCTCACCACCACATAATTCAAAACACCTCACAGCACCATGTAATTCAAAACACCTCACCACCAAGTATTTCAAAACAACTCACCACCACGTAATTCAAAACACCTCACCACCATGTGATTCAAAACATCTCACCACCACGTGATTCAAAACACCTCACCACCACGTAATTCAAAACACCTCACCACCACGTAATTCAAAACACCTCACCACTGTTACGGATTCGTCACTTCCGTCTTTGTGGTTTTCATCCACTGGAAGCATTTTTAGTTCCATGTACTATTATTGTTATAGTTTGAGTGAAATGGAGATAACTGTCTTGAAAAGGAAAAATTGGTATTTTAAAAGAAAAACGAAATGGATCGGGAGAAACCGGAAGAAGAAGAGGAGGAGGCTGAAGCGGAGCAAGTGGGGTCGGGAGAGAAAGGCTGATCGGCTTCGAGGTATCGAGCGGACGCTGGCGAACGTTGGTCACGAGCAAATATTGGTTTCCCCGGGAAAGGGGAAACCTCGCGGTCCTCCTGTGCTGTCTTTCCCTCGTGGTCCCCCTGTGCTGTCTTTCCCTCGCGGTCCCCCTGTGCTGTCTTTCCCTCGCGGTCCCCCTGTACTGTCTTTCCCTCGTGGTCCCCCTGTACTGTCTTTCCCTCGTGGTCCCCCTGTGCTGTCTTTCCCTCGCGGTCCCCCTGTGCTGTCTTTCCCTCGCGGTCCCCCTGTGCTATCTTTCCCTCGCGGTCCCCCTGTGCTGTCTTTCCCTCACGGTCCCCCTGTGCTGTCTTTCCCTCGCGGTCCCCCTGTGCTGTCTTTCCCTCGCGGTCCCCCTGTGCTGTCTTTCCCTCGTGGTCCCCCTGTGCTGTCTTTCCCTCGCGGTTGTCAGCTCTTTCACGAGCCTCGATTCAGTATACAAAAAGGGATTCCTGTGACAGAGTCAATATCGCTGTGGCCGATAAACCTGGGTGACGGGTTTTGTGGTTGATTCCGAAGTGAATCGTTGTTGGAGAGCAGGTACGCCTCCATTACAGGTCCGTCCGCCATTTCACCTCACTCCAGCCATTTCACCGCGCCCCAGCCGTTAGCCTGGTTCGCGTGTGTAACGTGGATTTCGATTGGGAATTTGCGGTTCTCCGTTTGGGAGCCGCTGCTTGTTCATATCAGCGTCATTGTCTGGTGAACCGAAGGTGTGAATTCCCAGTCGCCTTTTGGGTGCACTTTTGCCTGACAGACGTCGGCCCGACACCCACCCAGCGGCTCTTTGGCAGCGTCGACTGTCAGCCGACCTGGGTTCTGGGCTTAATACGACCTTTTTCTTGTGATCACCGGAGCGTGGATCGACTTTGGCCTGGTGCCGGGACAGTGACTTTGGGGGTGTTACATTTCGTTCACGTGGAGCACCGTGAGTTATCGAGTTAAGAAACTGGTGGTACCATCATAGGAATTATATGGTATTTTGTTGTGCAATTGAAGTATATTGTACTTGTGCTGTTATTATTGTGCGATACTAATACAATACTTGGTTTTTTGTAACAACTGATTGGTGTGGTTTCACCATTGGTCATTGGCACATAATAGCACATCTTTCTGCCGTGACTCCTTTCGGGGCTCGGAGGTACACCGTGACCGGGGTTTGGGGAGGAGCACGGAACAGAAATTGGGGGCTCGTCCGGGATAGAATTCCCTAACATTCCCAAAATTCCCAAATTTGGAATTTTCTAACATTCCCAAATTTTTCTGAAAATTTGGAAATTTTTGTGTGAAGGTTAACAGGTGCTAACTAATAGTCACCATGGTGTTTGACGTAGAAAAGTTTCCGACGTCCCCGAACGAGGCACAGTTCCAGGCGTTAAAAAGATCGGAACTCATGATATTGGCCAAATATTGTAACTTGGAGGTCCGAGTTAGTATGAAGAAAGCAGAGATTCAGACATTGGTGGTAGAATCTCTAGTGGGCCAAGGAACATGGGAAGAGGTAGCCTTGGATTGGTTACCAGAGGAAAAAGGAAATGTGGAGCTCCAGAAAATGGAGATGCAACTGCAGAGCCAGGAAAAGTTAAAAGAGTTGGAATGGAAAGCAGAAAAGGAAAGAGCAGAACAGGAACGAGAACTCGAGGAGAGAAGAGCCGAGGAAAGAGCAGAGGAAAGGAAAGCAGAAGAGGAACTCGAGGAGAGAAGAGCAGAGGAAAGAGCAGAGGAAAGGAGAGCCGAAAGGGAGTTAAAGGAACGGGACATGGAGTATCAGAGGGTACTTAAACTCAAGGAGCTTGAATTACTGGGGGAACGGAGAGAAGTAGTATCCATGCCGGCTAGTTCGACAACCAGTTTTTAACTCTTGGGATGTTGGTAGGCATGTGAGGCTGGTTCCACCCTTTAATGAAAAGGAGGTAGCCAAGTTCTTTTTACACTTTGAGAAGGTGGCTCAAATGTTAAAATGGCCTGTGGGGTCCTGGACTATGTTAGTACAAAGTGTTCTGGTGGGTAAAGCTCAAGATATCTATTCGGCTTTACCGATTGACCAATTCGCAGATTATGAGATAGTGAAGAAAGCCATTCTCAAAGCCTATGAATTGGTCCCTGAAGCTTACCGACAAAAATTCAGGAATGCCAGGAAGAGGGAGAGTGAGACCCATGTGGAGTTTGCCAGAATGAAGGAAACTATGTTTGATAGGTGGTGTGACTCGAAGGAGATTGGGAAAGACTTCAACCTTTTACGACAATTGATCTTGGTGGAGGAATTCAAACAGTGTGTCCACGTGGACATTAAAGTGCATCTGCATGAAAAAAGGTACCGGAGTTGTATGAGGCAGCAACAGTGGCAGATGGCTATGCCTTGACACACTGGATGGGGTTCCACAAACCTAAATTCCCGCCTAGAGTTAGCCAGGAGAGTTACGGTAAATCATGTTCGGAGAACAAATTTTCCTGGAGGCGGCCTAGACAGGACTATGGGGAAAAACCGGATACTACGACTTTTAGGGATCAGAACACTGCCAATGTTACGCCCTGAAAAGGAAAAATCAGGAGCGGAGTCAGACTAGTGCAACTCCGAATGCGTTGGCCAATGCGAGAAATCGTCCTTAGAGGACAGTGCCTTGTGAAGGTTCCCGTGCCAAAGTTACGGCATCACAGAACGACCTTGTCCAAGATGATTACAAACCTTTTATTTCCGAGGGGTTTGTGTCACTGGATGGGGACTTAACGAACCAGAGACCTGTTAGGGTATTGAGGGACACAGGAGCACATCAATCTTTGATGCTTGAGGGCATTTTGCCATTGTCGGAGAAGACGGCCACGGGGGTTAGTGTTCTCTTACAGGGGGTTAGTGGCTATGTTAAAGCTCCTCTTCATGTCATCCATTTGAAGTCTGATTTGGTGTCAGGACCAGTCACTGTGGGGTTACAAGCCACTCTTCCTGTAGAGGGAATCTCTTTTATTATCGGGAATGATTTGGCCGGGGGTTGAGTTTCTGGTAATCCGATGTTGGTTGAAAAGCCCAGTATGGAAAATAACACAGCACAGTTAGAGCAGGAGATTCCGGGTATCTTTCCGTCCTGTGCAGTGACTCGTGCTATGGGTAGGAAGTGCTCTGAAGAGAAGGAAGGTGATGTGGATTTGGGTTCCATAGAGATATTGGAGGAAAAGTCTGGAAGAGGTAATAGGAAAGGGAGTGACATCAAGGAACCTAAGGAAAAGGTGGTATCTGGACCAAAAGAGAAAATGGAGTGTCCATCGGAGACATCTGGGAACGAGGCTGAACAAACGGTGCTTGTCCAAAAGAAACTTGTTGAAGAACAACACAGAGATTCGGAGCTCCGGAGTTTAATTGATCAAGCCATTACAGAGGAAGAGGCTATGAAGATACCTGTTGGTTACTTCATGAAAGGGGAAATACTCATGAGAAAATAGAGACCACCGGACGTGCCAGCAAACGATGAGTGGAAAGTTCATTACCAAATTGTGGTGCCACCCCCGTACCGGAAGGGGATATTGAGTTTGGCGCATGAGACAACTTTGGCCGGGCACCTTGGAGTGAACAAGACATGTGACAGAATTTTGGTACATTTTTTCTGGCCAGGATTGCGACGTGATGTGGCGGAGTTCTGTAAATCTTGCGGTTCTTGCCAGCTTGTGGGAAAACCTAATCAGAAAGTCCCTTTTGCACCTTTAAAACCAATTCCAGCTTTTGAAGAGCCATTCAGCCGAGTCATTATTGACTGTGTTGGCCCTTTACCTAAAACTAAGGCTGGACATCAGTATTTGCTTACCATCATGTGCGCTTCCACGAGGTTCCCAGAAGCAGTGCCTCTTCGGAAAATTACTGCGGCAGTTCTTGCAAAGGCCTTGATTAAATTTTTCACTTTGGTTGGCCTACCTAAGGTCATCCAGTCTGATCAGGGTTCCAATTTCATGTCAACGCTTTTTCAGCAAGTTGTACACCTGTTGGGAGTGGAGCAAGTAAGATCAAGTACGTACCATCCCGAGAGCCAAGGGGCCTTGGAAAGGTTTCACCAGACATTGAAGAATATGATCAGAACGTATTGTTTTGAATGTGACAAGGATTGGGATGAGGGAATACCCTTATTGTTGTTTGCTACGAGGGAATCTGTTCAGGAGTCATTGGGATTCAGTCCTTTTGAACTTGTGTTTGGACACACCGTTCGAGGACCATTGAAATTGGTGAAAGAACAGTGGCTACAGGAGGAGTCGCAGTCAACAGTGGTAGATAATGTGTCAACGATTAGGCACAGATTGGCAAAGGCTTGTGAAGTTGCAAGAAGAAACTTGAAAGTGACACAGGATAAAATGAAAGTGAGACATGACAAGAAATCTCAGATGAGAAATTTCAGTCCTGAGGACCGGGTGTTAGTGTTGCTTCCTGTTCCAGGTCAGCCACTACAGGCTAGATATTTTGGTCCCTATGCAATCGACAGGAGGGTTAATGAAACAGATTACGTGGTGACAACTCCCGACCGACCGGAAAAAGCGGCAGCTGTGTCATGTCAACCGACTGAAGAAATATTATGAGAGGAAGCCTGTGGGGAAAAAATGGTTCCTGTCTTACTTACTTTTTCCACATGCGAAATTTGCATTTATGTTTATTTAAATTATACAATTGACTACAAAATGTAAATGTTTCATGATATTTGTTATATTATATCACCTTTATCTATCAATATTGTTGAAATGAAGATCAAATAGCTGTATGTTGAAATATGTTGAAAAAGTCAAAACTTTACATGGGGTGTACTTACTTTTTCACGTGACTGTATATACAAGTACACATTCTAATAAATAAATACAAAACAATTACCAGACATTTGAACACAAGTAATAAAACAATTCCGGAAGCGGTCGAAGTTGGTAGTTAGGCTTCTTCTTCTTCTTCCTGACGTCATCTGACTTGACTCAGAAACGTGATCAACGGCACATTCAGCAGCATATATTCAACAAGAAGTTAAAATGATTATTTGACATTTGTAATGGATTCTGGTTTGGATGTAATTGCTTTTCCATTATATTTGCCCTCATTTCAAATATGTTAATGTTTATTTTTCGCTTGAGCAACGCCGGGTACTCCAGCTATAAATACTTAGAAACTTTACTCGGGGTACAAATACAAATACAACTTTGTCTGGGGGTTAACATAGGTTATGTGGCCGTGGCCTCATGTGGGGGTGTGAGGGACCGAGAGAGCAGCGTAAATTCTCGATCTAAATGTGTGCCGTGTAGCGCCACCTGGTGATGGTGGCAGAGGGTATTACCATTTCCTTTTTTTACCTGGGCAACACTGAGGTTAAAGCAATATTTTTACGGGTAAATTTTTCCTCCTTCCCTTCCCCAAAACGGGGGAGCCTGTCAAAGCCTTCCCTCCCCCCCCCCCTAAAATATGTATATGTAGTATATATTTCCCCAGTAGTATATCTCCCATCCCCCGCCCTACCCCCTTCCACTCACCCCATTCCCTTCCTCAACCCACCCTCTCCATCCTCCTCCCCCCCCCCCCCCCCTCACCCGGCAACGCCAGGAACTCCTGCTAGTACTATATAAGAGAGCCATTGGTCTGTCTGTGTGTGTGTCACCATTTTTCTCAGAGATGGCTGAACGGATCTTCATCAAACTTTCAGAGGTTCATCGGTGAGTGTTGATGAGTGTTTGAGACAAAAAAAAAAAATTTGAAAAAAAAACAACCTTTTTGGGGGGGGATTTAAAAAGAATCCCTCTATTGTGCCTAAGCCTTTTTGATTAATGACAGTTATATACAAGTACTCATTCGCATAAATAAATACAAAACAATCACCAGACATATGAACGCAAATAATAAAACAATTCTTCAGGAGGAGGTTGAAAAAACGCTTTTTTTCTTCTTCTTTGATCCAATATTTCTGCCAGACCACATGAGCAATGACATCATAAATGTATACTCTCTAATATAATTGTTGCATAGATCACGCTCAAGAAATTTCAAACTGATCAGACTAAGTGTTGTCCCTGTCGAATTATGACATCATAATTATGGCACCAATGATGTCATCGTTAACAACACCTATTCCCCATATGGAGTTCTTTACAATGATCCACGTTTCAATTTTTTCCATAGAGCGGTTTTGGAGATAGAGGTACAAGGCTTTTTTTTGTTTTGTTTTTTTGTATAAAATATCGAGGCTCATGTAAGAGCTAACATTAATCACAAAAAAAGAAACTAACATAAAACATATGATAAAGGGAGTGGGAGACAAGATGGGGAGAGAGAGGGAAGCACACAAGTACAACAGTAGAGAACAGGGACATCAGGAGTTTTTTTTCGAAACGTTTTTTGGATTTTCGAAGATGGTGCCTGTACCACATGACCTATGACGTCATGATTATCATTAAAATATTATACAGGAGGAGGTGCTCCTATGGTGAAAATTTCATGTGCATCAGACCAACAGTTGCTGAGAAAAAAATTCATAATGATCAGATAAGTGTTGTACTTGTCGAATTATGGCGTCATAACGAAGGGATCATTGACATCATCATTAACATATCTTATTCCCCATGGGGAGTACTTGACAATGAGACTTCTTTAAAAAATTTCCATGGAGTGGTTTTAGAGATATCGAGGTGCGAAGTTTATCCAAGATGGCGCCTGTACCACGTGGCCTATGACGTCATAATTATCATTAAAAAATATTCCACAGAAGGAGCCGCTCATATTCTGAAAATTTAGTGTCCATCGGAGTAACTGGCAGAGGAATTTTTTTTTTCATATTGATCAGATGAAGCGTTGTACTTGTGGAATTATGACGTCATAATGAAGGCACTGATGACATCATTATCATCATATCTTATTCCCCATGGGGAGTACTTGACAATGAGCCATGTTTCAATTTTTTTTCCATTGAGCGGTTTGAGAGATATAGAGGTGCAACGTTTTTCCAAGATGGCGTCCGTGCCATGTGACCTATGACTTCACAATTATGAATTTAAAAAATTCTACATGCGGAGGCGCTCCTATAGTAAAATTTACTGTCATTCGGACCAACGGTTGCCGAGAAAATGATTTTTTTTTTATTCCAGACATGTACGCCACACATGCCACATGTACGTAACCGAATGCCTAACCCTGATTTTCGCTTCGCGAGCGCAGGGTGACAATGGGAAGAGTTGTTTTGGTTGGTCCTGGGATGTCGGAGGAGTTAAATGTGAACATCGGCTTGAGGCATGGAAGCACTTTCAGCCCACTCCTGTTTATCAATGTGATGGAGCTGGTAAGCAGGAAGGTAAACATGAAAGATATTCTGCGGAGGATATTGTATGTAGACAATCTGGCTGTTGGGGTGGAGAGTGGGTGGGAGATCCAGGAAGTACTGGGGGAGTGGAAGGAGGCATTTGAGAAACTTGGGCTGAAAATGAGCATGGAGAAGATGGAGGTGATGTGGGTTGGGCAGCAGAGAAAAGAAATGAATATCAGGTTAGAGGGTAAGGAGATCAGACAAGGAGATGGTAAGTCCGGTCTAAAGTGACCGGGAGATGGTAAGTCCAAAGCAGAGGTGTGGAGGAGGATTCAGGTCAGTGCAAATGCATGGAAGATGGTGGAGGGAGTAATGGCAGACAAAAAAGATTTCAATGAGGTTGAAAGGAAAGGTTCTGATGTCTCGTGTAATGCTCACCTAACTTTGTGGTCTGGAGACAGTGGCACTGACAGAGAGACAACAGCAGAGGATACAAGTTTGCGAGAACAACTGTATCAGGAAGGATTGCAGGAGTGAAGAGGGTGGATAGAAGGAGAATGGATGAACTGAGGGAGGAGATTGATGTGCAGATGAGCTTGACAGGGAGATTGGTGAAATGCCGGCTGAGATGGGCTGGATACTTTGTGTGAATGGGGGAAGAGAGACTGGCAAAGAGAGTGGATAGATTGAGGGAACAAGGTAGGAGGAAAAGAGGTAGACCATGGTTGATATGGGAGGACTGTGTGAAGAGGGATATCAATCAGTAAGGTGGGGGTGGTTGTAAGGTGGAGAGAGTTGGTTGAGGACAGAGGGGAGTGGAGGAGTATCGTTGTCAAGGTAGGGCAGGAGCTTGGTGCTGTTGGGCCTCACCCTGTATCAAGGGAAGAGAAGGAGAACAACACTTTGCAAACAGGATATCTCAAAGAGTTGTGGATGGATTCAGACAAACTTTGGAGAGGTTGGGTATGTAACAAGAACGCAATGATTAGATTTTGGTGAGGATCCGCATCTGGATCTGAGAATTCTTTGTTTATTCTTCACCATCTCGTATCCGCAACAAAACTATATATAGCACGGGGAGGGGGAAAAGGGAGGGGGAGGGGAAAAGGGAGGAGGGGAAAAGGGAGGGGGAGGGGGAAAAGGGAGGGGGAGGGGGAAAATGGAGGGGGAGGGGAGAAGGGGAGGGGTAGGGTGGAGTGGGAAGGGAGGGGGAAGGGGAGGGCCAGTCAACAATGACGTTGCAGTTCTCATGGTCGGAGAGCAGCACAACAATCGCGACATCGTCCTGCATCTTCGCAACAGCACGAAGTGGATTTTGGAGACTCACCGATCCTGTGACGCCCTCCAGTACCGGCGTTGCCGGGCGGGGGAAGGGAGACCCGTACATTCCCAACCCATACATTCGCCCTCTCGACTCGAGCTCACTCGGACAAAAGCCTCGCACAAATTACACCGTGAAGGCCCAATGGCCATGTCTATGCCACAAATCAAGTACGTGAACGAGTCGGGCGCACTGAATTGAAAATATATAGAACGCTCATACTCCGTGAAAAGTGAAGCCGCCGTGTCGCCATCTTGGTTAGCACGACTCGACCAACTCGCTTCGCGGATCTCGTTTGTTTTGAACGTGTGAATTACGTGCGAACGCGTAACTGTGAGTTTATGGCGGCAAGGAACATCACATGATCGCTCTGAGCGAATCAGCGCACTGCTCTGCCACCTGCTCAGATTCTGTGTATAATATTCCTCGCTGAAATGCGCTGAGGTAAATATGAATAAAAAATATGGATATCGTAAAGATGAAAGAAAAAAAAAACCTATGTGGTGTGAATGGCAATGTTCCTCGCTGAAATATGAAAAAACGCAATCGCTTTTCGCTCTGAAATACGTGCGAACGCGTAACTGAGTTTATGGCGGCAAGGAACATCACGTGATCGCTCTGAGCGAATCAGCGCGCTGCTCTGCCACCTGCTCAGATTCCGTGTATAATATTCCTCGCTGAAATGCGCTGAGGTAAATATGAATAAAAAATATGGATATCGTAAAGATGAAAGAAAAAAAAACCTATGTGGTGTGAATGGCAATGTTCCTCGCTGAAATGTGAAAAAACGCAATCGCTTTTCGCTCTGAAATACGTGCGAACGCGTAACTGAGTTTATGGCGGCAAGGAACATCACGTGATCGCTCTGAGCGAATCAGCGCGCTGCTCTGCCACCGCCTCAGATTCCGTGCATAATATTCCTCGCTGAAATGCGCTGAGGTAAAAATATGGTAAAAAAATATTATGAAATATTTTTTTTTAGGTCAGCCATGTTCTTCCCAGGCTCAATGGCCATGTCTATGCCAAATATCAAGCACGTGAGCCTCTCCGTTTAGGAGTCTATCGGTAACATTACACACACACACACACACACAAACTGTGTTTTATATATATAGATTATCAAGTAGTACTTTTGTTTGAAATTGTGATAGAGAAAGCTCGGCATTGATTTGAGTGGACTCAGACTTTTGTACCCAAGGGTATTTTTACCTTCGCCACCAAAGGTGGATCGAGGTTATGTTTTCCCTCCTGTCTGTCTGTCTGTTTGTGAACAAGATATCTAAAAAGGTTGTGGACAGATTCGGACGAAATTTGGCAGAGATGTAGCATATGTCACAAGCACGAAATGATTAGATTTTGGTGAAGATCCGGATTCGGATCCGGCTCGTGGAATTTTTAAAGTGATTCTTCACCATTGGGAGATAGGGCCAAAAATGATACATAGCAGGATATCTCAAAAACTTATGGACGGATTTTGACGAAACGTGTTGGACAGGTTGTGTGTGTGACACGGAAGAATCGATTTAATTTTGGTGAAGATCCAGATCCGGATACAGTTGGTAGAATTTTTAAGTGATTCTTCACCATTGAGTGATATGGCCAAAAACGAGGGGTAGATCAGGGTATGAAAGACTGGAGCTATGGTGATTCCTGTGATTGATTTTGATTAAATGTGATTATGTATTGTGATTTTCTGGTCTACTCTGAGATACAAAACGTAAACTGTTCACCAGACAGAGGTATGCTCTTTACTGAGTGCCGTTCGAGTTATCTTTGTTTAAATCTGCTTTCGCACAATCTAGATTCAATAATACTAGCAACGGTACCCGCCCTACGGGCGGGGCTTCAATTGGGAGGCCCAAATGAAAAGGTAAAATATCAGAAATTGAAGGCTTTTATTCTTTTAAACGATTCATATAAACATCCGTTAAATCATATCACACGCAAATCATCAAAATCTAAACAGTATCTTTATAATTTAACAAAAGCCACATCACTGTTCATATCGGTAAATATTATTCCATCGTGTTTCAAATCGTGATCGATACACTATGATTGTGATGATTGTGATCGTGAATAGTGATCGATAATCGTGTTCACAATCGCTATGTCGTATGTACTCCCGATACGTGTTTCCTTCATTGTAAAAACTACCAAATCAACAGTTAAAAGGATTTTGAGCCGATAGGTGTTACGGCCTTGGCAAGATCGATGGAGACAGCGATCTGTTAGCGTATACACCGCCCAAATAGCTATGTGGAATTCTCTCATGTAGAGATTAAACGTCGTTTGAACTTTGGCCGTGGTCATTATTTACTTTTACTGATGTTTATATACGAATGATGTTTCGTGATGTTTATATTGGTTTTGGGTCGTCCTTTCCGCATATCTCGTGGGATTGTGAGTTGGAGAGACGGCCGTGATGGCGGGGAGGGGGTTGGAATTCTCTCAAGCAGGGATTCAACCCATGTCCTTATAAAAGGTCTTTGTCCGAGGTCACCGAGTCCGATCGGTGCCGCCGTTTGTGCGGCACCCGGGAAAACAACATCGTCACAATGAAAACATCGTCACAATGAACGTTATGCGAATGCGAATGTTATGCAGGAGTTCAAACCTGAGAATGCTGGAGACCAAAGCTGAAATTGGAAAAACTAAATAGCCTATTTTACTCCTGGAGATCCCAGGATTACCCACCCAAAATATCGTTGCGATCGGTTCAGCTGTTTTTGCGGTACCTTCGAACGGACAGACAGACAGACAGACAGACAGACAGACAGACAGATGGACATTTGGTGAATTATAGTAAGATTGTTTACTTCGTCAGCCCCTCCGCCGCGCAGTGGGAGACGCAAGTTTTCAATCACTTTTGTGTGTGTGTGTGTGTGTGTGTGTGTGTGTGTGTGTGTGTGTGTGTGTGTGTGTGTGTCTGTCTGTCTGGGCCATAACTTCTTTACCATTTGAGCTTTTATCATCAAATTTTCAACAAAGTTTTATTATTGGAATATGGAGAAGACAAGTCAATAATTTGGACAAAGGTCAAAGGTCATTACATAAAATTGTCAATTTTCAATAAACTGACCTGAAATTTTAAGAATTTGCATATTGGGTTACTGAATTGCTTCACCAATCAAAATCTAGAAGATGAAAATGTTTTCTTTAGATCCAAAGGTCAAGGTCACATAAAATCGTGAATTTTCATACGACTGATTTGAAATTCTAACAGCGTTTGCATATTGGGTCACTGAAGCCTCTTGCTTTTGAAGTCAAAAGGTAAAGGTTGCCTAAAATTTTCAATGTTTTGTATTCTTTTTAGCTGTTTTCGTCATGTTTAGCGTACGGAAGAATTGTTATGCTGGATGCTGTTTGGGCTTCATTCATTGAAAAGGAAGATTTGAAGGAAAAAAAAATTACATTGGAAGACAAGAGGGTTATAATGTTTGAGAGTTTTATCATACTCTAATTTCAGAAGTGTCTGTTTGTGTATTTGTGTGTTTCACTTCTATACCCTCCTGAACTGCTGGATGGGATGAGCTGAAAACTGGTGGTTGTATTCATGGGGGAAGGGGAGGCAGATTGTGCATGCGAAGGTTTTAGGCGGTAAAAAATAATAGTATTCAGGGTTGGGGAACATTGCCCAACCCAACATTGCCCAAAATAAAAAAAACATTGCCTCAAACAGGGAACCATGATTGTCATGGGGCCCGCAAGGCTAACCCCCGCTCTAGCGGGGAAAATGGCCTTAAAACGATCATTCGTTCATTATTTTGTTGGGGGTAACACCCCTATTCTCTCTGTGTAGATGTGTATCCTGTAGTGCAGTTCCCAGAAAAAGAAGTCATACTAAAATACCGTACTCCAATTCCGGGGGATTTACCCCGTCCATAATGATGGCTTTTGAAGAAAATCCAAAGAATATGTGAAAGTAGATATCTTGAATTGACAAAAGGTGCGAGGACCGTTGGGAAACGGTGCAGTTGAAAACGAGGAAAGCAAAAACGGAAAACAAAAAAACAAAAAAGTCATGCAGCGGTATTTCTTTCAGAGTCATTGTTGGTTTGCGAAAGGCTGTCAATAAGGATAGCAGAGGCAGAAATGATTCACTCCAATAGCTGTTATTTTAATCAATAAGAAATTTTTATCAATCAATGCAAAAGATATAAAATACGAAAAGACAAGTGAGTCAATGATTTTCAACCTTCCCTCAGTTTTCTGTTCTCCCTGTTGTTTTAACTTATGCTGATCTGTCTTTATCATATGGCCTGCGCTTCTTTAAAGAATAATGGTGTCCTTTTTGGTGCATTACATCTTTATCGAAATACCAAAATATTCTGTTATATGGAGTATCTCTGTGCTTCAAATAGCTGTTGGAAGGCTAGGTGGAAAGCAAGAGAGCTAGAAGTAGACCAAGAATCACTTAAAGGGCCAATAAAAAGCAGTCGACTGGACTGGGCTTCGCGGAATGTGCAAGGCTAGCGGTCGAGCGAACGGATTTGCGATTCATTCCAGCCAACTGCCTGAAAGGAGATGACACCTGATCTGATCTCGATACCTGTATTATGAAGATTGGTTGTATTTATATGATGATATGAGAAATTGAAGTAAGTTATATACGATGAATGGTAAACATCATTTGAGTCTGTGAAGGCCAGACCTTGTTGTGACTTCATTGGTAGAAGATCTTTGTATCCTGTGAAGCAGGTTACAATTACAGAATTTTTATAGCTCCAACGAGATGATGAATTTGACTAAAATCACATATCAGCATTGTGTTCTCTTTTGGATTTGAGTTTTGCCAATTTTTTTTTTTTTTTTGAAGGAGCAAAGCTCATGGAGGAGCAAGGTAGAACTGACAGTGGGACAACCATTAAATAAATGAATGACTCGGAAAAGAGGAAGGATTTAACACTGAACCCATCAAGTAAGGTTAATGGGAGTAATAAAGATCATCGGTCAAAATTGGGGATGGTGAGAAACCACTATTTGCTTGAAGTCCTGGAGGGGAGAGTGAGACAGAACAACCTCTGGAAGGTTCTTCCATTGATGGGAAAAAGCGAGGATTAAAAGTTAACAATAGTAACATTGAGACCTATGGATGGCAACAGGAACAGGAGAAGGCCACGTCTAAGATGGAGGGATGGAATGGACAAATATTGGGGAGAGTGGATTGGAATAACAAACAAGAGACAGAGCAACATGGATGGCATCAACATGCTGAGGCTTTCATTCAGCAGTGGACTAAAAAATTAGCTGATGATGATGAACCAGGATGGCGTTAATGGAGGAGCTGGGGAAGGTTGGAGGACTGTGAGAGCAAAGGGAGCAATGTTGGAGAATGGACGACAGAAAACTGATTTTATTTCTTAAAATTTTTTGATTTTCTTTATTAATGTCAATCAGACAACATCACTGCATTACATAAACAAAGTGCAAAAACTGCTCCCCTTAACTACAGACCTCTGAGCTTCCGTCCAATCATCAGTAGGGTCATCACAGTTGATATGAAATCCTTCCTTTTCTCCAACAGCCTCATCTCAGATCAACAATTTGTATTGAGACCAGGCCACTCAACCTTGGAAATGCTGCTCTGACTCTACCAACAATGGATGGAGGCCCTCAATGTCAGACATGAGATCGGTGCTGTCTGTGTGGATATATCGAGTATATCATCACAGTATTTTGATACAGTCCGGCATCTCGCCTTGCTCTCCAAACTGTCTACATATAGCATCTGTTACGGGGTCCTCCCCTTACCTCTGGTCTCGGTAGACCTCCGAACCCCGAGAAGGTCCCCGGCAGAAAGATGTGTTATCCTTGGTTGAAATCAAGCCAGTAATGAAACCCTCAATGGAACCAGCAAATGAAACGGTCAAATCAATAATGCAACCACACCAGGTTATGAACAAACAATAAATATATTAGAAATCACACGAAAAGAGCCATACAACAATGGGGGCAATATCAAGCCCCTTAACCCCAAACTCACGGCACCTCCCCAATGTCTCTGCACCCCTCCAAGGCGAAGTCCCAATGTCTCTGTGCGCTCCCGCGATCGGGGAGTCAAGGCCCGATCAAAGTCAATTGAGGCATAGGCGATCGAGGCGACCCCGAGGTCACGTTGTTCAGCACCCAGCAATACAGCGGTGGAAAGGAACCTCACAAAGACGCGCTCCGATGTACAACTTTTGCGGTTCAATCTGCGAGCCTCTGTATAATTCTCAAGTGCCTTTTCTTGCACAGCTGTCCCCGGCAAACCACCGGGGAATAATGCCCAGCCGACACGACCAAAACCGGTTCACTGCATGTTGCTCGCGTGGCGAAGATGGCGGACGGCTTTCACTCGAACCCGGGCTTTGAGGCCAGGATCCTCTGGAATGTCAATGAGGATACCCGACGACACAGGCTCCACGCACTCCGGCGATATCTCTTATCGCCCGAACTTCCCTTCAAGGACGCAAAGTTCACTCGCACTGTACGTCGACCGCTTGGTCCGGAGCTAAAAACAACCACCTCTTCACGATCTCCTACCGCCTCTTCTTCCTCGCTCCACCCCTTCTGGTCACGATCCAGATTTCCGGCCACATTCTACCAGGAGCGCTTTTAAATCTTTTAACTATAATAACCCTTTCCCTTCAACAACAATCACCAGAATACTTCGAACCAACAACAATAATCATAACAACAATCATTAGGGCCGAATCCGTAACACTTCCCCCCCCTCAAGAAAGAAAGTTTGAACACAGCGAAAACTTTCTTTGCATGCCCTCTTTAAACAAGCAAAAGTAAATTCACAACCCAAATCAGCAATCCCGGTGGGCAACAATATTCAACCTTCCCCAAAAATAAAGCAACAAAATTTTACACAACCCCCAGAGCTTTCCAAAGTTAATTCCCTCTGGACCAAGCGTCAACAACGACATTGTCCCTGCCCCTCTGATTTTTACTTCTAGTTTCTCTTGAATGAAGGTTAAGGGGTTGTGATCAAAAACCCAAATGCCAGCAAATCTATAGCACTTTCCCCGGGAGGCCGAGCTGAAAGCCAGGTTCCATGGTGGTTGGGTGGTGAGGCCTGGAAGTATTCACTACATGGACGCCTTTAGGAACGTGGAGTTCACGGTTAGTCCGGGGATGAAAGTTCACTACATGGACGCCTTTAGGAAAGTGGAGTTCACGGTTAGTCCGTGCAGGGAAGTTCACTACCTGGACGCCTTTAGGAACGTGGCCTTCACGGTTAGTCTGTGTAGGAATCTTGGCTCGGCGGCTCCGCAGCATTCAGTGCTTCAACTTTTCCGGACTCCTAATAATTACGGTGGGACCACTTGTCACAGTAGTCACCTGACTGGCGGTCTCCTTCTCGGCCACTGCTCTGATAATCCTTCCTTCGGGAGCGGTCATAACTCTGGAAGCCTCCATAATAATATCGCTTGCGGCCACCACCACTACTACTCCATGGTCCTCCTCTGTAGCCCCCTCGACCTCCAGGAAATGCCTTCCCTACTGTGATGGTCCGACCCTCCAACTCCTTGCTATTCAGATCCTTTTCTGCCTCTCTGGCGTCCTTTGAGTTTTCAAACGTGACAAAGCCAAACCCTCTTGACTTCCGTGTCTCCCTGTCTTTTATCAGCAGCACTTCCAAAAGCGGTCCATAGTTGCTGAAGGCTGACTCCAAAACATCTTCCTTTGTTTTGAAGTTCAGTCCACCGACAAATAACTTGCTAAACTTGTCGCCATCCCTAACTGGTGTGGTGTTATTTTCCCTACTGGGCTTTTTAACAACCATCTGGTTACCATAAACTTGACCACCGGCCAAATCATTCCCGATAACAACCGAAACTCCCTCTACAGGAAGTGTGGCTTGTAAACAGACGGTGACCGGTCCTGACACCAAATCGGACTCCAAATGGATGACATGAAGTGGAGCACTAACACAGCCACCAATCCCCTGTAAACGAACACTATCCCCAGTTGCCGTCTCCTCGGACCATGGCAAGATGCCTTCAAGCATTAAAGATTGATGTGCTCCTGTGTCCCTCAATATCCTAACCGGTCTCCGGTTAGTCGAGGCTCCATCCAGTGACACAAACCCCTCGGAAATAAATGGTTGGTAACCCTTTTGAGGGCGATTTCTCACAATGGCCATCGCATTTGGAGTCGTACTAGTCGAACTGCGCTCCTGATTTTCCTTTCCCAGAGCATAACAGTTGGACATCCAGTGTCCAGGTTTATGGCAAAAAGTGCAAGTAGGCCCGGAGGAGAACCTCGTGGTCTGCCAAGGCATGGGGGCGGCGGTCTGCCTCGAGTCCCCCGGACGATAGGTCTGTCTTGGAACCGCAGTCTTCTGATTTCTAGAAGTCGTGGTGTCAAAGTGGACCACATTTTCATCCCAAGGCCGCCCCCATGGATTTTCATTCTCCGCCCCTGATGTACCATAGCTCCCCTGGCTAGGTCTGGGCAAGAAGTTCGGTTTGTGGAACCCCATCCTGTGTGTTAAGGCATAGTCATCTGCCATGGTGGCTGCCTCATACAGCTTTGGTACTTTCCTTTCCTCCAGATGAACTTTAATGTCCTCGTGGACACACTGTTGGAATTCCTCCACCAGGATCAATTGTCGCAATAGTTCGAAGTCTTTCCCAACTCCTTTTGAATCACACCACCTATCAAACATGGTTTCCTCCACTCTGGCAAATTCCACATGGGTCTCACTCTCCCTCCTCCTGGCATTCCGGAATTTTTGCCGGTAAGCTTCCGGGACCAATTCATAGGCTTTGAGAATGTGTTTCTTCAATACCTCGTAATCTGCACATTGGTCAATCGGTAAAGCTGAATAAATCTCTTGAGCTTTACCCACCAGAACACTTTGCACTAGTATGGACCAGTACTCCTCAGGCCAGTTTAACTGTCGAGCCACTTTCTCAAAGTGTGGAAAAAACTTGGCTACCTCCTTTTCATTGAAGGGTGGAACCAGCCTCACATGTCTGCCAACATCCCAGCTGTTCTGACTAGGTGTTGAACCAGTCAGCAGGGATGGTACCTCTCCCCGTTCTCTCTTTAACTCCAGCTCCTTGACTTTAATTTCCTGCTGACGCGCCAATTCACGGTCCTTTAACTCTCTTTCGGCTCTTCTCTCCTCTGCTTCGAGTTCTCTTGCAGCTCTCCTTTCCTCTGCTTTTTTGTCTTCTAACCTTTCCTGGAGTTCTCTTTCCATTCTTCTTTCCTCTGTTTTTTTTCTTCTAACCTTTCCTGGAGTTCTCGTTCCTGTACTTTTAACCTTTCCTGGAGTTCTCTTTCCACTCTCCTTTCCTCTGTTTTTTTCTCTTCTAACCTTTCCTGGAGTTCTCTTTCCTGTACTTTTAACCTTTCCTGGAGTTCTCGTTCCTGTGCTTTTTCCCTTTCCTGGCTCTGTAATTGCATCTCCAGTTTCCGGAGCTCCACATTTTCTTGCTCTTCTGGTAACCAATCCCAGGCTACCTCTTCCCATGCTTCTAATCCCACCATAGATTGTATCACCACTGTCTGCAACTCTGCCTTCTTCATATTAGTTCGGACCTCCAAGCTAAAATGTTTGGCCAATTTCCAGAGGTCCGATTTTACTAACGCTCTGAACTGTGCTTCACTAGGGGTCACTGTAAACTTCTCTGCGTCAAACTCCATAGTGACTACTGGTAACACCTGTTAACCTTCACACAAGAAATTTTTAACAAACAAAACAACAAAAAAAAATTTGTTGTTTGTTTTTGGAAAAAAATTGGGAATGTTGGAAAAAGTTCCAAATTTGGGAACTCTGGGAATGTTAGGGAATTCTTTCCCGGACTAAATTTAGGAATTTTATAGATCCCGGACACAGACCCAATTGCGAGCCCACAAATATCAATTGGACGAGCCCCCAATTTCTGTTACGTGGTCCTCCCCTTACCTCTGGTCTCGGTAGATCTCCGAACCCCGAGAGGGTCCCCGGCAGAAAGATGTGTTATCCTTGGTTGAAATCAAGCCAGTAATGAAACCCTCAATGGAACCAGCAAATGAAACGGTCAAATCAATAATGCAACCACACCAGGTTATGAACAAACAATAATATATTAGAAATCACACGAAAAGAGCCATACAACAATGGGGGCAATATCAAGCCCCTTAACCCTAAACTCACGGCACCTCCCCAATGTCTCTGCACCCCTCCAAGGCGAAGTCCCAATGTCTCTGTGCGCTCCCGCGATTGGGGAGTCAAGGCCCGATCAAAGTCAATTGAGGCGTAGGCGATCGAGGCGACCCCAAGGTCACGTTGTTCAGCACCCAGCAATACAGCGGTGGAAAGGAACCTCACAAAGACGCGCTCCAACGTACAACTTTTGCGGTTCAATCCGCGAGCCTCCGTATAATTCTCAAGTGCCCTTTCTTGCACAGCCGTCCCCGGCAAACCACCGGGGAATAATGCCCAGCCGACACGACCAAAACCGGTTCACTGCAGGTTGCTCGCGTGGCGAAGATGGCGGACAGCTTTCACTCGAACCCGGGCTTTGAGGCCAGCATCCTCTGGAACCTCAATGAGGATACCCGACGACACAGGCTCCACGCACTCTGGCGATATCTCTTATCGCCCCAACATCCCTTCAAGGACGCAAAGTTCACTCACACTGTACGTCGACCGCTCGGTCCGGAGCCTCAACAACCACATCTCTTCACGTTCTCCTCCCGCCTCCTCTTCCTCGCTCCACCTCTTCCGGTCACGATCCGGATTTCCGGCCACATTTTACTAGGAGCGCTTTTAAATATTTTAACTATAATAACCCTTTCCCTTCAACCATAATCACCAGAATACTTCGAACCAACAACAATAATCATAACAACAATCATTAGGGCCGAATCCGTAACACATCCAAGGCCAAATTAACACATGGCTTACTCACTTCCTCTACTCCTGGAGCCAACGTGTGGGCTCTCAATGGAATCCTTTCGTCTCCTTTCACACAGATAACCTTTGGTTGTTTATAACTATTTGAATCAGTACCACAAATTATGAGTTTTGATTTAACCATCCACAGACTCACAAAAATTTGTAACTCACAAAATATACCATATTAAACAATTGGGGCAAAGTAAAGTATTGTTTTTATGAAAACTATTGCAAATGTTGCTAAGGACATTATACAAAGCTATACTATGGACAAAAGCACAATAATAATATTAATGACAGTAAAATAAGGTAGGCCAAAAGAAAAATGTTGTATTTTCTCTCTTTTCAAAGGCCACTGGTCGTCTTTTCTTTAACTCTAGGTTTAGTGGTGCGCATTGACAAGGATTGGGTCTCTCATGGCATGTTTATGTTGTGCCTGAATGACCTTTGAATCCCGCCGGCTATGCATCACCAGAGTATACACGTGCTTTCATCGGCCACAGGTGTCGTATTTCCATACCTAGCCAGCAGATCGCAATGCCTGGGTTGAAGAGCACCTGAGCGAATGTTTTGTGGGGTTCGTCATCATGTTTACCTTTGGACAACAAAAGCAAGATGCCCAGTGCAAGTGAGGAAGTTAGCCTGTGTTA
Organism: Myxine glutinosa; assembly: GCF_964187855.1. Classification (NCBI taxonomy): domain Eukaryota; kingdom Metazoa; phylum Chordata; class Myxini; order Myxiniformes; family Myxinidae; genus Myxine; species Myxine glutinosa. The sequence continues at coordinate 29,049,568 of NC_136269.1, read as the reverse complement.
CCAGTTTTGGAATTTGGTTCATGTGCTGGCCTGGGTAAGTTGTTGTAGCCTGACTAATCTGTGTTCAAACAGGTAGCTATTTAGGCCGAGCTTTCTCAATAAATGAAATTGTTAGACAGAAGTAAATCCAGATTTGTTAGGGTTAGGGTTGTTAGGGTTAGGGTTAGGGTTAGGGTTAGGGTTAGGGTTAGGAGCAGATAAAAGCGTTCAGTGAGGAGCAGATTTAAAAAATGAAGCTAGAATATAAAAACATAAACTCGATGATTATATTTATTAACAGAGTGGGTCAGACCAAAAGAGGAATTTATTTATGATACCTTTGGCTCTGTTTTTGGAAAAGAATGACAAAAACCTGTGTCGTTTGCTTTAATGCATTTGGCTATGGTGAAGCTTCTGGCAATATTCGGAGGTGTGTGTGTGTGTGTGTGTGTGTGTGTGTGTGTGTGTGTGTACACACCTGAAGTGCCATACATGTGATTGTTCTATGTGTGTACTTGTGAATTATCATCGATGTACATGTGATGCCAGTCTACAGACCAAGCCCTTTTGGATGCTGGATACATAAACGCTCGCCAACCCATCTGCCGACCTCATCACCTCGCTTGGTCTGTTTCCGCTCGACCGATTGGAGCATATAAGCGTGCCTTTAAACACAGTTGCGCAGGTTAAATCTGGCAGCTAGTCTGCACATTTTGCCCAAGTGATTCTTTCAGGGTTGGAGTACCACCGAAGCATTCCTCTGTGAAGTCCCAGCTACACAAAACCAATATTCTGCTGGACCCACAACAATTTTTTCGCATCTGCCTCGGTTATTTATTTGACGGTTCCAGTCATATTACGAAAGGGAAAATGATTATAAAATAAGTCAATAATGTCACAGGTGTGCTTTGCATTGATGCAGGTTTGTTTGCCTTCAGGAGGAGGAGCGACAGCGCCAACTCCGTGAACGTGCCAGGCAGCTCATCGCTGAAGTGCGCACCGGCACCAAATCTCCGACTCCTGGAGCATGCTCTGGTATGTTGGAGTATGTGATGTCTTTTAAACGTTTTACATTGTTTTAAATGGAATGTCGCCACAGCCAGTCCTGATAACCCAGACAGCGTTTTCATTCAGTTTTATAAGGTAGATTGTTAAATTCATTATTTTAAATTAGGCAAATTAGACAACTAATCTCTCTCTGTTCCCACCTTTCCCAGTCGAACCCAACTGCTCCTGGACTCTGTGTCCTTCTCTCCTGACAAGGTGGAGGAGTTTTTGTCTAACCTCGACTCTGATTCTGCAACTGGACCAGACGGCATCAGCCCACGGGTCCTAAAATCCTGCTCTGCCGCTCTATCTCACCCTCTCTCTGTTCTTTTCACCCTATCTTTTGCTCAAGGTCATCTGCCAGCATCCTGGAAATCAGCAAACATTACCGCTTTACACAAAAAAGGTGCAAAAACAGATCCTTTTAACTACAGACCAATCAGCCTGCTCCCAATTATCAGCAAAGTCATGGAATCCATCATTGCTTCGGATATGAAATCTTTCCTCTTCTCCAATGGCTTGATCTCTGATCATCAATTTGGATTCAGACCAGGTCACTCTACTCTGGACATGCTGCTTCTCCTGTCTCAACAATGGATGGAGGTCCTCAATGCCAAACAGGAAATCAGAGCTGTCTCCCTCGACATATCACGTGCCTTCGATACGGTCTGGCACCCAGCTCTGCTCACCAAACTCTACTCCTATGGTATCCATGGAAATCTCCATGCATGGCTTGCGGACTTCCTCTCTGGTCGTAGTCAACGTGTGGCCCTGAATGGATTTCTCTCATCTCCCCTTCCTGTTCAGGCTGGAGTTCCCCAAGGCAGTGTGCTGGGCCCTGTGCTTTTTCTGGTCTTTATCAATGATCTCTCCGACTCTCTGGAAAATCCTCTCTATCTCTTTGCTGATGACTCCACTCTCTGCCGCTCCATTCCTCTTCCCTCAGATCGGCAGTCTGCAGCCTCCTCACTCTCTGAAGACCTGGACAAAATCACAGACTGGTCAAACAAGTGGAACATGTCTTTCAATCCTGACAAATCTCACACTCTTACTATGTCTCTCCGAAAAGATCGACTGGACAACCCTCCCATCTACTTTCTCAACAATCCTCTCCAAGAAGTTCTGTCGCTGCAGCTTTTGGGTCTCACTATCTGCCATGATCTTTCTTGGGAAAACCACATTTCCAAGCTGGCCTGCAAAGCCAGTCGCCGACTGGGCATCCTCCGTCGTGCGAAGTCCTTCCTTGGCACACCTGAGCTCCTCACCACGTACAAGGCTTTCATCCGCAGCTCAATGGAATACTGCTCTCCCCTCTGGGCTGGTGCTCCTGCCTCACACCTAGCTCGTCTTCACGCTGTTGAAAGCAAAGCATTCAGAATCATTGGAATCTCCCGTGATGAAGCTAACTCCAAGGGCCTCTCACTCACTCACCGCAGGCAGGTTGGTGGTCTTTCCGTCTTCTACCGACTCCTCTCCGGCCTTGCTCCCCCAGCTCTCTCTGTGCTCTGTCCCCCAAATATTCCTACAGGTCGCACAAGATCTGCCAGCAAGCCTCTGATGGTTAAACTGCCGAAATCTCGGCTCTCTGCTCACCTTCACTCCTTCATTCCTCTTTTCTCCCGCCTCTGGAACAAACTCCCACACTCCCTTCAATCCCACTCCTCCCTCCAGGTCTTTAAAACAGCTGTTCACCACCATCTCCTATCTTCCCCCATCCAAAACCTTGATCTTTTCTACCCCCACTAATTCACCCCAGATCCACCTTGTTTGTAATTCCAACTTCTTTCCTGGTAGTCCTGGCAGTGTCCATATGTTTTATGCCTCTCCCACCCCCTTTCCCATGCCTCCCCCCCAAAGCCCTCTCCCTCCCACAGATCTCTCGATGTCTCCATGTCTCTCGGTTCCTGCTCTAAAATGTTGTGTTGTGTTGTGTTGTGTTGTGTTTGTGTCCTTCCCCCTCTCTCCCCATCTTGTCTACCGCTCCCGATGTTATTTGTTCTATGTGTCGGTTTGTCGGTTATGTGTCGGTTTGTCGGTTTGTCTTTCTGTGTGATAAATGTTCGCTCTTTCACGAGCCTCGATCTTTTATACAACAACAAAAAAAAAAAAAAAAAAAAAAAAAAAACTGCGGTTCATTAAATTAGACAACTGCGGTTCATTAAATTAGACAACTGTGATTCTATGAGCGGCGTGAGGAGTAGTCTGCCAGGCCGCAGGGTCAGGGGGTTGCTTAGGCTCTTGGAAGCTCTGTGGGTCTAGACGTTCTGCAGAGCCACCTGAGCATATTTAGATCTTATTACAGTGGGAAATTGTCTGTACTTGCATAAAAAATAGTTCATAAAATGCCTTCCAGGCAAAACATACGTCAGAATTTAGCACCTGCAGCAAAAGTTCAGAACATAAATCTTTTTCATTAGACAAAATTGTTGGGTTCACACTTCACATGAAAGAAAGCTTTGATTTTTGGATCTCGTGGAAGTTCTAGTTTTTGCAAAATATATACTTTAAAATGAGCTCCAGTACACAGCAAGCCGGCTCATCTTGTAACCATGCAATACGGTGTGCAGCGTTTTCACTAGCGACTTAGGCCTCGTACCATCACAAGAAACATTAAACAATTCAATGAAAAATCTTTTTGTGGTTTTTCATTGAATTGTGTAATGTATTGTGTAATCACGAATATTATCTTGAAAAACACCAACGCTAACAAAAAGAGATCAAAATACCTCGTTAATGGAACATCTTTATGATCAAAACAAATTGTTTGCCTTTTCATTCGCACATAAACAAGCTAACATTTGGATTTCACACAAGATGATGTCACTAGCCTCTTAATATGCACTAACGTCTCTCGACGTTATCCCACATTATTAATTTTGATTTTCACGATAAGTTGTGTTTTTGAAATATTTTTACGGTAAGCTTTACTTTAAGGCTTGCTATCTTATGTTGGTTTGAAAAACATGAAAAGGCCCACGTTTAGGTTGTTTTCCTGTGTAAGTTTTCCCATGTCCCTGTGCCATCAGTTCATTTCGTTGTAAATGCTGAATTGTATAGATGTAGTGATATATTGTAGATGCAGTGTATGTTTCTTCTTTTCTTTTTTTCCTGAATCCCGATTTCCTTGTGTAATTTGCAAATACGTATGGTCTTTTGGTTTTGGAAGTACTGTACAGTTTTTTGTTGTTGTTGTTTTTGTTTTTAATTTTTGTATACAAGATCGAGGCTCGTGTAAGAGCTAACATTAATCACAAAAAGACAAACTGACACATAAAACGTAACATAAAGGGAGCGGGAGACAAGATGGGGAGAGAGAGGGAAGCATACAAGCACAGCAGTAGAGAACTGGGACATCGGGAGATCTGTGGGAGGGAGAGGGCTTGGGGGGAAACATAGAAACAGTACATCACTAACCTTAGAAAATATCAATGACCAGACCTGTTGTAACGTGTTGCGGCATATTTGGATGACACTCCTATGCAAGCAGTTTTTTAAGTGATGGTTGCCATTTTTTACGACTATTGCTCCAAGGCAAAAAGATTCGTGTTTTTCAAACATCAAACCATTGTCATCCAATTTTGAAAACACCATTGATCCCTGACGAGTATTATTTTTGTGGTTTTTGTTCTCGGGCCTTATTTACTGTCACGACTAATACTGGCCAAATTGGGAACTGGTGATGACGTAGCTGAAATGGTAGAGTGCTAATTTTGGGAAACAGCTTAGAGTTGATGTAACATTGCAACAAATGACTCGTCAAAAGAAACTTACTAAATTTATACTCGCCAAATTAATGCAAAATGTACGGTTGAAAGTGATGGATTGTGTTGTTTTTTTCATCAGAATATTTGTCAAAAGTCAGCGCTCGGACAGTTATAGTAAATAATTTGTTTGCACGCATAAAGAAAAAGAAGATTTATGATAGAAAATTGGATGCATGATCATAAATAAGCAAAGTCATAAATACATCAACCTGTATGAACAACAGACATGAGGCATTACGTTCTTTATTAAGCTCAGCACTTCTCCATTCCACGTGATGTTTATGTGATACGTCACAGTACTCACTCAGCTGGCTGAACGTGGCTATATTTCATGTTTTAAGTCAATTTGATTAACAATTGAAAGTTTTTATTGTGCCGTTGACCTTCCTCGTGTGAAAATTAATTTGGTGTGCCGGCACAGTCCACAGGATATGCTTTATTTATTTTTTTCCATGTGCAGAAATGAAGAGGCAAGAGGGATCTAATTTACCGCAGTGTCAGGGAGGAATCAGTGGGTAGTTTGGCATTTTATTATACAGTTATGCTATGCTCGTCATTTTGGTTCGCTGTGCACACTCTCTGGGAAAAAGTGAAGTCGTTCGCAACACACCATTCCATCACCGCCACAGCATGTCTGCAAGAACAGATGTACTGGCCTCAGCATCCATCCATAACAATGCCGCAGTTTGAAGCACGGCCCTACCTGAAGTTGTCTTTGGTCTTGTGGCTCGAGTCCGTCCAAAGAACCAAAGAAGTCCAAAGAAGCAGCAGCAGTATGTTTTAGCAAATCCTTAAGCACCCTGTCAGGCACAGATCCCCCATTGAGACTTCCCTCCATACAACCCCTTAAAAAAATTAAGCTACTAAATTTGCCTCCCCACTTTGTATGAAATTGCTACATTGACCACCGCCACTTTCTTTGAAAGAGGCAAAAATCCATGCAGCTAATTACAGTATTACATTTAGGGAATGCCCAACCAAGGCCAAACCAATCATAAAAGAAATTGACAGCAAGTCAAATAAGCATTATTGTGACACCAAAACAGACATAACCAGAATGTGGAGATGGTTTCTCCACTTTGTTGACTTAGAAAATACCACCACAGATAAAAGCAGGTGTGATAAACTGCACAAGTACCTGCACGTATTGTTACGGCCTGAAGTACACAAAGCCAAGCAACCGATCAAACCGGCTTTATTTATAGGTTATAACAAACGGAAGTCTACTCCTATACATAAAGAAAGAGGAAACGGAAGAAGGAAGAAGAGAGGGAAAAACCAGATTAGGACAGCACGAGGGTGAAGGAGTAGGCAGCCAGGGAGCTGGAGAGTGCTGCTCGTGTAAAGGACCAGGGCGACCAGAGGGAACCCCTCGGAATCCGGCCAGTCCCAATGGAGGACCTACAGTCCGGTGGTCCTGAATATGTCAGAAGAGGAGAGACCCAGACGATGAGGATGTGAGCGGTACTGTATCCTCCAGTATCAACTCAATGCAAGGTCGGGAATCCGAACTGGAGGAGCCGCAGCGAGAGTTCGAATAAGCACGGCATTCAAGGCAGGCCCACAGTAGGCCCCAAGGCAGGCCCAGCCATAGGCCCCAATGCAGGCCCAGTGGTAGGCCCCAATGCAGGCCCAGTGGTAGGCCCCAATGCAGGCCCAGTGGTAGGCCCCAATGCAGGCCCAGCAGTAGGCCCCAATTCAGGCCCAACAGTAGGCCCCAATTCAGGCCCAGCAGTAGGCCCCAATGCAGGCCCAGCAGTAGGCCCCAATGCAGGCCCAGTGGTAGGCCCCAATGCACGCCACGCAGTAGGCCCCAATGCAGAGATACAGCAGCAAGAGTTCGATCAAGGGCAACCTTCAGGTAGAGAGGCGGCTGCAGGGGTTTGATCAGGCACAACCTTCAAGTGGAGAGATTGCAGCTGGAAACTCTACAACACACGAAAAGGCACTCCGCCATGAGCTCTCCTCCAAAATGGCCACTCTCTCCTCCTCTGCATCAACTTCCTGGTCCTTTTTTTCTGCCTCACAGCCAATCATAGGCTTTATACCTGTGTGCCGAACCACTTGATCTAACTCAGGGGGGGCGGGGGGGGGAGGTTGGGGGGGAAGAGGAAGAAGCCGCATCAGAGAGAAAAGAAAGGGCACAGACCGTAACAGTATTTATTAACTTTTATTTTATTACCATCAGCCATCGATCTGAAAAGCACCAATTTCATACATTGGAGAGAGAATGCATTCGAGTACATTTTAAAAACCAATCTGTCACTTACAAAAATAAGCAAACATCTTCTGAGACACATCCACCATGGTAGAGTAGCTCAGAGATAGTGTACCTGCCTCTGATTCATGAATGTCCATTATACGAGAAACTGGTTATATGAGACATGTTCAACGTGATGAACAGAAATGCAATTTATAAGTTGTTTGTACAGATAAAAACACAATCTGTTCAATATTCTGATAATGCAGAAAAATCTTATTTTGGTAAATAAAATAAAGTACACACTAGATATTGTCGAAACTTTTTTTATGCCTCCGACGATGAAGTCACCGGCAGCATTACATTTTCGGGTTGTCCGTCCAGCTGTCCATCCATCTGCCCCCTCCCCCCCAACCACTTCCCCGCTTCCGTCTACCCCGTCTCTCTCCCCCCCCCCCCAGCCCTCTTCTCCTTTTCCCCTCTAACTCCCCTCCCCTCTCCCTCCCACCTCTCCCCCATCTTTTCTCCTCCTCTCACCTCACCCCCCCTTTTTCCTATCCCTTATCTCTTCCCCCCCCCCTCCCCCTATTCTCTCTCCTCTCTACACCTTCTCACCTCTTTCCCTCTCTCTCCTCTTACCCGTATCTTGTCTTTAAAATCTTTCAAACATTCATAAAATCAAAACGTGACCCCGCAAACACGCCATTTACCTTATTGTTCTCAGGAAACATTATTCCCTCCAAATATCCACACGAAGACTCACTCACATAGCCGCAACACCGATGCAGGCAACTTGCCATGTTTCCTGTACACCAGAGGCCTGCGAGGCCTGATAACCTGGAGTGAAAAAAATGGCGGTGATTTGATTTTTAAACTCCACCCTGAACAGACAGAGACGGAGAATATACTGTATATGTACATGTATATATGTCTATAAAGTACAAGTATATAGTGTATATTGTGACGTACGTCACCTTCGGATAACTCGCAGAGGATGGTGTGTCTTTGAGAGACCACGGACGCCATTTGCAACTCTTAACTCTGGCTGGATATTCGTGCCCAATGTCGGTTTACCGTGCCAGTGAGTTAAACGAAGCCTTTGAAATGTGAAAAGATAAATTCAACTCATGCACCGCTGGAACTTATGACATTAAGATGTACTTTGACAGGAAGTACAATATGAGCGATCACGTTTTCCTTTGTCCTCGTGGATGTTTCTAAAGCAATGGGTTATTTTACATGGATCGGGCGTGATTTTGAAAGGTATGTTGTTTCTTTTTGTGAGTTTTGAAGCAAAATAAAATCAATAACACTCAATTTCCGAGCAGTTTATAGTCTTAACGTTTTCCAAATTACCGAGCCAAAGTTTTCTCCCCGTCATATGACGATTGCAAGCTGTTTATAAAGAATAATGTTTATGCACGTCTCCTTGAAACATCTATAATGCAACATTGTTTATTTTAATTTGTTTATTGAAATTCGCTCGAAACAAGGGTGAAAACTACTCAAGGTTTTTCGGTTGTATATGGTACAATTGTATCTGCCGATGCAGATTACCAAAAAATGGCCGATATCTGCCTGTTCCGGTTACTGTTCCGATATCGGCCCAGCACTAGTATTTATATATGCACTAGTGTGTGTGTGTGTGTGTGTGTGTGTGTGTGTGTGTGTGTGTGTGTGTGTGTGTGTGTGTGTGTGTATGTGGGTGTCAATGTCGCATTATAGCAGGATTTGCTCCCGGCCTGCCCCAATTGCTCCCGGCCCCAGTTCTTGACTGGTCCAAATCTTTTTTTAGACATGGTCCAAATTTGATATATATATATATATAAATTATATACATATACTGTATATAAAAAAAACAATAAAAATAACCACCTTTAGAGGCCATTTTTCCCCGCAAAGCGGGGGTTGGACCTTTTTCGGGAACCGTGGTTGTTGTTTTTTGGTCCCCTTTTTGAAGCAATGTTTTATGGCCGGATGCCCTTCCTGACGCCAACCCTTTTTGCCGCCTTTAACGACAAACAGGGAATTACCAGTGAACTGGTACTCAATTAGCCGACCTCAGAAGGATGACAGGCTGAGTCAACCCCCCTGGCGTTAATTCAGCGATCGACCGGGATTCGAACCCAGTATCCTAGGTATCCTAAGCCGGCACCCTAGCTGCTAGCCCAACACCAAATATATACTGTATATATACTCTGTATATATCTTCTGTATAAAAGCGAGTGAAATCTTGTTTGTTTGCTTGTTTGTTTGTGACCCTACTCCTCTGAGTTTCCAAGGTTAATCACAACAAAACTTTATAGGATCACATTTTTAGCTCACCTGGACTTTAATCCGGGAAGCTTATGCGATCGAGCAGTGTCCGTAGGTAAGTCAGTGAGTGAGTGAGTCTGTAAACGCTTCAGTCATTACCACTTGAACCAAACACACGATTTCAATGAAACCTGGCCACAAGCTTCATATCTGATGCCTAATGAAGGTTTGTTGACCGCATCAAAATCTGCGCTCATTAAGGCAGTCTACACGGAGGAGGGGTTTGACCAGTCATTATCATATGTGAAAAAGAACTGTTAATTAAGACGTTACAACCATCGATCGGTAAGTTTGGCGAAGGAGTCACATGACCTCTCAAATGTACTAATCGCTAATTATGTAAAAATCGAAAATACTTCAAACACAACCTATACATTGATTTTAAGGTAATTTTACTGCTCATCTAGCGATATAACTCTTAAGAGTAAAAGTAGAGTTTGTAGAAAAAGGGTTACTACCTTAGCTAACCTATCCAAATATATACCCTACACAAAATTATTTGTGGATGGAGGGAGAGAAAGGGTGGGTGTAGGGGGTGGGTGGGAGCAGGTGGGAGGGGAAGGAGTGCAGTGGCAGACCAGAGGGAAGGGTTGAGAGGAGGCAAGGGAAAGGGTAGGAGGAGGGAGAGGAAGAGGTGGGATGGGAGTACCCTTACTCATGTATATTATTACAGTTCTGCAAAACAGTAACCTCGCCGGCAATGGCACACCACATAAGGCTCCTGAGACAGTTATTTCATTAATAAGTGTCTAGATAGACCACCCTCATGTCTTGTGGGTTACAAAGGGAATATGCGTTGTGTGGGATTAGCGAGGCTTTTCCCTATCTTCTTTAAATTCCATCTTCTTTACTCATTATCTTGGTGGGAGATTGTTACGTGCTCCTCCCCGACCCCTTGGTCACGGTGTACCTCCGAGCCCCGAGAGGAGTCACGGCAGAAAAATGTGTTATTCTGTATGTCAAAGATCAATGGTGAAGCCACACCAATTGTTACAAACCAACAGGTATTGTATTAAGATCACACAAGAATAACAGTACAAAAACAATAGTAATCAATTGTACAACAAATAGTATATCATTCCTATGATGGTACCATCAGGTTCTTACAATATAACTCACTGTGCTCCGAGTGAGCGAAAATAAGAAGATTCCCAATGTCTCTATTCCCCGGCTTCAAGCCAAAGTCGATCCGCTCCAGCGATCGACAGATCAATGTCCAATCGAGACCAGAATTCCGTTGGGTTGGCAGTTACAGTCCGGCTGCCAAAGCTGTGCAAAGGCACCCTCCAGGCGACTGGGAAATCCAAAGGCGCCCTCCCGGCGACAGGGAAATCACACCCTCGGGTATGGACGTTCCACAGCTCGCAGTCGGCAAACCTCAGATTTACCTTCAGGTATATCCACGTTGCACACACACACACACCAGATACGTCTGAAAGCGGTGAAAACGGCTGACGTGAAGCAAAGAAAAACCTTGCGCGACGCGCAAAGGCTGAAGTGAAGCAAAGAAACATTGCTCGACGCACAAAGCGCGCGAGTCAAAATGGCCGACGGCCGTACTCGAGACTTAACGGCAGTCCAATGATTCTCTTCGGAATCGACCGCAAAACCTGACACGCAGGTTGATCTGCCACAGTGATAACAACTCTGTCGCAGGAATCCCTTTCCTGGGAAACCCAAAGTTCACTCGTGACTCTTGCTCGCCAACGTTCGCTCTAGACCTCGAAGCGACTATGCTTCTTGTCCGACTCCACTCGCTCCGCCTTCTTTTTCTCCCCCTCCTCTTCGTCGCCGTCCGGTTCCTGTTTTATTTAAAACATTAACCTTTTTACCTTTTGAAAACAGTTCATTAACAATAAACCTTTTGACAACAATAATAGTACATGGAATCGAAAATGTTTACAGTGGATGAAAACCACCACAACGGAAGTGACTCATCCGTAACAGAGATCCGCGAAGATAAGTGCAAACATGCGAAGAACAAAGCACATTTTTCCTAACTTGTATGTGCGTGCCAGAACCTCTTTCAAATATGCGTGCCACAATCAAACTGTCGTCACCACCACAATGCTACCTCAACCACAGTTTAAATACCAACCAGCTCTACACCACAATACCTCAACTGCATTTCTCTACCGCAAGACCCACGACAATCCTCGCACCTTTATTGCTCGCCATTCACTAGTGCTTGCTCCTCAACCACAGATGAACCACGCCGCCTCAACCACATTCCCTCCACCACACAACATCCACCACGCGACCACTACAACGCTTAAAACACTTGCCTGAACTTCGCTGCTGCAAACAACCTCTTGCACCCACTTCACAATGACCAACAAGCCTCGCTGCCTGCTGGCATAAACGTGCACAAAACTTCCCATGGTTTCCAATCATCAGCGACGATCCTCCGGTTGTCTGCCATGCTATCCGGATCCTGACCGGATGTTTGCGCCACGAATGCGGAGCAATGCAAGTCTTCCCAATGTTAAGCGAATATCTCAGTACCATGGCCCATCCTAGAAATCAATGAAGACGATTCGTGATCGACAGACTTGCGAAGAGTATGACGTCAGAAGGAGGCTCGTTTGAGCCAATGGACGCACCGCACCAGGACCAGAGAGAGACCAGCATGACCTTTGCTACCGGCAACCACACCTGGAAAAGGTGGGGCATCACCCTTGATCCTTGCCGAACTCCACCCCTCTCCAGATGCAAATAAGACGTAGTTACAAATCAATCGAATGCACACATGCCTTTTCTCGCCCGCCCCCCAAACCCCTATAAATAATAACTCCCCCTTACTCCCCCGCGTTCTTCCAATCTGCCTGTAATGCCTTTTCCTCTGTTGGTGTAGCATAGACCGTATTAGTGATAGCTGGGACGTTTTTTTTTCTCAAATATTTCCCCCCCAGGACGGTTTTCCACAATCTTTGTCGTTGTTAAATGTTATATAATATTGTTGCGGAAATGGCCCTTAGTGGTTTATTAAATATAGAATTAGTTCAGGTCCCCTCTTCGATGTATGTTTACCATAGATCGTCTGTACTGGGATGGTAGTTTTGTGTCGGAAGGTGTAGCAGGCTGTTTTGTGTGGTGCATTGGTGGTGTACAAGAGACGGTTCCCTTTTAATTACATCTTGACAATCAAACAAGGTGCAAGTTCCATTAAGACCGGCCTCGGTTGCAATGCCAAGATCGAGGCAATGGATTGACGTGAGAAAGCGCGATTGAGCGGGCAAAAACGACAAGCGCCGTCAAAAACCGGAAGCGGCGCTTCGAGTAGTCGCTGAGCACGGGCGAGGAAGGAGGCGGAAAGACGCATGCGCGGATGGCGTGTGGACAGGCCTTCGTGGCGGGTTCCTGCCGGAGAGCTCTCTCCGTGCGTGATTGAGCGGGAGAAACGGAAAATCGTGCTGATCGCGTGGCCGATAAGGAGAGCGGGTGGCCGCCATTTCGCGACGCTTGATGCGTGGCCGATAAGAGGGCGGGCCGCCATTTGGCAGACTGCAGGCCCAAGCGGGGCCTTCGAATCCGGCGACATCGGCTTGTTACGAGCTGCATTCGCCCTTTTCACATCTTCACCTCTCGTCCATCAACACCACCAAGTACCCCCCTGTCTTGTATGAATGTTGTCCAGGCCTAAGGTTTATCTCGTTAGGGTCACCCCGCGAAACCCTTAATCGTAGCTCCCTAGATAAGAGCGGGTTATTACTCATAGTTGAATTATAATGTTATCGTGAACGCCTTGCTTGTTTTGTGTACCCTAATGTTCCCCCATTAAATCTGGTTGATTCGTATGGAAGTTGCCGCACTGCATTCATCTGTGTCGCATTGAAGAGCAATCCGCTCGATTTGTAATTAAAACCAAGCTGGCTACAGGTTGCGGCAGACTTCGCTCGGTCTCTGACAAAACCCAACCTGTAGCGACGGGTGTCTCCCCAACTGGCAAGGCACAGGTGTAATTTGGTATCGCGATAGAGGCGCGTAACCCGAGATCTGTGTCGAACCAGCCGGCGTTGCACCCGTGGGACGGCCGTGCCGGGAGGCGCGACCCGTCACCTACAACACTGGTGTCAGGAGTGGGATTTGGACCTGGGGTGCATTTCGCACCCCGAACATCGATTGTGAGAGGCGCGTAAAAAAAAAAAAAAAAAAAAAAAAAAAAACACGTCGCTCGCAAATTCCAAATTTGGTTTCATTTTTATTTTGAGTGGATTGGGTGTCAAACTTCGTAATTTATAAAGGAAGATGGAGTCGCAAAATGGCTGCGCGGCTCAGCAGCGTGACACGAGGTGGGAGAGAATCGGTATTAAGAGTGCAACGAGCCGCACATCACGAAGAAAACGCTCCCACCCACCGATCCAAACCACGTGGTCACAGCATGCGTCATGGCAAAATAAGCAGGACGACAATGCGTACATTAACGAGCTTCATGCACGATTGGACGATGCCTGGGAGCAGGTGGAGTGTAAGGACGATTATATTGGGGAGTTACACACGAAATTGCATGAGGCACTACAGCAGGCAAGTGAGGTTCAGGAAAATGAGGAGCAAAGGGAGTCACAACAATTGGTTGATGCACAGGAACGAATTCACTGGACGGAAATGGCCTTGGCCGGCGCATTGCGAGACAACACAGATTCCAGATGGGAACGAGCACGGATTCTCGAATTGGAATTGGAACAACTGAAGGGAGAATTGTCTGAGAAATCAAGCCAGTTTCGGGAATCAGAGTACAGAGGAAATGAACTGACACGTCAAATGGAAAGTAGCAAGGAATATGGGAAGAGGATGGACAAAAGGAGAGAGGAAGCATGCGAAAGAGTAGAGGAGATAAGTGAGGAAAAAGAGAGGATGGAGAGTGAAATGTTAAGGAACCACACTGTGCAGATTGAGCAGATAGAAGGTAAAGCCAGGTTAAAGAATGACATGGATGAAAGGGTAATGAAAGAACAACGAATGAAGCAGGAGAAGGAAATCAATCAATTGAGAGAAACGACGAGATTGGAGAATGAAGAACAAAAGAGACGATGGGATACGAAACAAAAAGAATATGAATTTGAAATTGATCAACTAAAAAGGAACTACACTGTGCAGATCGAACAGGCAGAAGCCAAAGCCAGGTTAAAGAATGACATGGATGAAAGGGTAATGAAAGAACAACGAATGAAGCAGGAGAAGGAAATCAATCAATTGAGAGAAACGACGAGATTGGAGAATGAAGCACAAGAGGGACGGTGGCATAAGAAACAAGAGGAATATGAATCGGAAATTGACCAATTAAAGGAGAAAGCAAGGGTGGAGTCCGCAGAGATGGAAAGACTCCGGAAAGGTAACGAACAACTAAAAAGGCTCAGAGAGGAAGAACGACTCAACTGGGAAAGAAAATGGAGCCAGGAAGTAGGGCAGCACAATAATGTGGGATGTGTGACGTCATCACAGGGAGGAATGTTAGTGGTGCAGGACTTGATTGGCATCACTCGTCGAATGAAACAACAATTGGAGCAAACCCTGGTGATGGAGACATGGAGGGAGTATACGGGGTTGTTGACTCATGAAACACATTTTGAGCAGGTCCAGCAAGTGAAGCTGACAGCCCCAGAGGAGTGTGGCGAACCAATGATGAGCGACCGGACCGATGTGACTTTGGAACGAAGCAGGTACGTGGGCATCTGCATACATGGTGCGGACGATGAGCTTAAGTTCGCAATTGGATTTGATGTTAATCAAGAGACTCTGTCCGATGGGGTGCACGTATGCGTGACACCTGAATGTGTGGATGGAATGCCTGTGGATGAATGCTGTGAGCCCATAGTCCAGTTTACAGCACCGGGGTGTGCTGTCAAGGCCGAAACGTGTGTGAGTGCGGAGCATGGAATGAGTGGTGACGTAGGAAATAGGTTCGAGGTGCAAGGGGAAATAGAAATTCCACCAGGAGCAGGCTTTAGAAAGGGGATTGTAATTTCTCCCTCAGCTTCACAGGAACTTCGAGGTAGAGCGCAGATGCGTAGCAGGCGGCGTTGGCATGCGTCACATACTCCCTGGACCCATTTTCGAACAAGAGGGGCCCAGCAACGACACCGCCAGGTGTCCCTTGGTCATCGGACCTCTCTGAGGACACGAGGGGTTCGGCTAGCTAAATGGGATTTACCTGTCTTCAGGGAATTAAAGAGAAGAGGGGGAGGCCGCTCCCCCAAGTGGGGTCTACCTGACTTCCGCGAACCCTGGAGAAAAGGAGGGGGTGGACCACGACCCCAATTGAGACGTGACCCTTATGAGCCGTGGTGGAAAGGCGGCGGGGCCATGTAAGGGGTAATGAGGGATTCCTTCCCTCACTCCCTTTCCAATGAGCCACAGAAGCAGGCCAGATTGGAAAGAAAAAAAAGAAAAAAAAAAGGGAATTCTTGACTGAAAATAATATCGAGAGAGATTGCAAATTGAGAGACTGACAGAAGAGACAAGAGTGGCACAAGTGGATGTGCGTGACTATTTAAAAAAAAAAAAAAAAAGTGAGAGAAATAGTGGGGACATGACATCCCCTGCAAAGTTAAACACCCCTGCAAAAAGTGGAAGGTGTTGGATGGTGTTGTGGACTGGGTGTGTGGCACTGTGGAATGAATGACGAAGGTGTTTGGGATGAATGGCGTGATTGTGTGAATGAGGAGAGTGAGTGCGAACAATGTACCCTGTTGGTAGGAGTCTCCTAACCAAGTGAGTGTAGGTTAGGGGGACTTAGTGGATTTGACGTGGATTCTGGCTGCTGTTCCATTGTGCAGGCGGATTGCTAGGGGTAGGTGCAGCCAAGGTATGGTGGTACTGGCTGGGAGTGTGACATGGTATTGGAAGTTGGTGAGTCGGGAGGGGACACCAGACAGTAGGGTTTAGAGTGCTAAGAGAGCACAGTGCGGGGGCTAGAGAGCCACCCGGTTAGAGTGCTTGGAGAGCACAGTGTGGGGGCTAGAGAGCCACCCCTTATTTAGGAGCGCCAGAGGCGCGCTCAGGTGAACCCCGAGGTCGCTGGGTGTCCCCCACCACCTATTGGAAGCAGGCAAAGAGGCCTAGTTGTAGTCACACTCCCCAGCCAATGAGTTATGCCTGGCACCACCAAGTGAAGAAAAAGAGACAAATAAGGGCCTTGCCCAGGTTTAAAAGAATGGAACAGTGTGCCAGGTTGGGAAAAATGGGTCATTAGGATCATTGTGGCAATGGCAGGGTTTGTGCCATTGGTTAGAGCTTCAAGTAAAAGGTTAGGTTCGATGAACTCTCCTCCGCACCATTCATGTGTGACACCTGGTACGAGTCGTGTTGATGGGAAAGTTGTGAACAAGGGCCAGGTTCGGTCGCCCTCTCCAAGTGCCAGAGAAGCCACCAGTGTGTCATGAGCACACAGATAACAATTGATTAAGAAGCACACCATCCTGTCAGCTAAAAAGTGAAAGGACTTTTTAAGAAGACCATACTAAAACAAGTCGTACCAAGATAAGTCAGGCAAGGAAGGTTAAGGGTACTCTTCATTTTGCCTGGGCTGAGGTCATCACCCCCACTTGCACCCTCAAGAATGCCTCCAGACTGCATTTGCTTACCATCGGTAGAACTGTGCCACCTGCTGTCCAAGGCAGGGCTTGTTGCCTGCTGCTGCTCGGTTGTGTGCCATGTGGGCCGAAGCATTTTTGTGGGCCATGGAGGCCAAAGTGCTTTTGCGGGCTGTTGCAGCCGAAGATTCATGCCGTCTTGTGGGCTCAGTGGGCCGAAGGACTCTTTGTGAGATTAGGCCACTGGGCCGACTGAACTCACCTGGTGAGAGGCCAATAAGGCCACGAAGTAAGGAAACCCCTCTGGGGTGAAGACACAACACTGCCGGGAGGAGGCGTGAAGGAGCGAACACGTCAAGAAGCTTTGAAACTCTGAATGTCTTGCTCCGATGTGAATATTGGTGTTGAAAGTAACATTGAATGCCCTCCTGCGCAAATGCATAATTAGAATGTTAAGTATTGTGCATAGAGTGTGGATGTGTTTGTTAGATTAGTGATCCGACACACTAGGATAGGGACATGCCAATCTTACTGATACTTTGCTTCTTGGAGTTAAGTGCTTGCAATGTTGTGGGTTAGAGTAAATGGGAGATTTGTGCTGTACGTTAGACAGGGCCATTCCCGCGGGCTGCCCCTAGTGGAGGCTCGGGAGAGCCTCGGGAGAAAGGTGGGGGTAGTGTTGCGGAAATGGCCCTTAGTGGTTTATTAAATATAGAATTAGTTCAGGTCCCCTCTTAGATGTATGTTTACCATAGATCGTCTGTACTGGGATGGTAGTTTTGTGTCGGAAGGTGTAGCAGGCTGTTTTGTGTGGTGCATTGGTGGTGTACAAGAGACGGTTCCCTTTTAATTACATCTTGACAATCAAACAAGGTGCAAGTTCCATTAAGACCGGCCTCGGTTGCAATGCCATGATCGAGGCAATGGATTGACGTGAGAAAGCGCGATTGAGCGGGCAAAAACGACAAGCGCCGTCAAAAACCGGAAGCGGCGCTTCGAGTAGTCGCTGAGCACGGGCGAGGAAGGAGGCGGAAAGACGCATGCGCGGATGGCGTGTGGACAGGCCTTCGTGGCGGGTTCCTGCCGGAGAGCTCTCTCCGTGCGTGATTGAGCGGGAGAAACGGAAAATCGTGCTGATCGCGTGGCCGATAAGGAGAGCGGGTGGCCGCCATTTCGCGACGCTTGATGCGTGGCCGATAAGAGGGCGGGCCGCCATTTGGCAGACTGCAGGCCCAAGCGGGGCCTTCGAATCCGGCGACATCGGCTTGTTACGAGCTGCATTCGCCCTTTTCACATCTTCACCTCTCGTCCATCAACACCACCAAGTACCCCCCTGTCTTGTATGAATGTTGTCCAGGCCTAAGGTTTATCTCGTTAGGGTCACCCCGCGAAACCCTTAATCGTAGCTCCCTAGATAAGAGCGGGTTATTACTCATAGTTGAATTATAATGTTATCGTGAACGCCTTGCTTGTTTTGTGTACCCTAATGTTCCCCCATTAAATCTGGTTGATTCGTATGGAAGTTGCCGCACTGCATTCATCTGTGTCGCATTGAAGAGCAATCCGCTCGATTTGTAATTAAAACCAAGCTGGCTACAGGTTGCGGCAGACTTCGCTCGGTCTCTGACAAAACCCAACCTGTAGCGACGGGTGTCTCCCCAACTGGCAAGGCACAGGTGTAATTTGGTATCGCGATAGAGGCGCGTAACCCGAGATCTGTGTCGAACCAGCCGGCGTTGCACCCGTGGGACGGCCGTGCCGGGAGGCGCGACCCGTCACCTACAACAATATATACATTATTTCCCTTTTTTAGGATTGCAGTATTATGCTTCTTTTCCTGCACTTTCCTCCTTTATCATCATGTTATTCCAAATAGAGAGGATTTATTGGACAGATGTTCCTGTTTAACAAAACCTATCCTTAACTTTTTTCCCTGGTGGTAGTCTCATCCAGGTCACCAATTGATACAGTGGTGAAGGGAAAGCCTGGGAGCTTACCAGTTGTTAATGATGGAGTGAACAAGACGTCCAGTTCAGGCCACACTGCCCTGAAAGTGAGATTTCAAACAGTATTACGTGATTTCTCAGTATATGATGAAATGATAAGGTTGTTTTGCAATTTCTGAAATGGGTACTTTTCTGTGCTATTTCCTCCACAGCAGGATGACAAAACACAGGGAGAGGTTGAGCATTTGCCACGTCCGACAGAGCGTCTTCATGGGGCACCTGTCTTCCGCCACGAAGTTCCGGTCCGTAGGATGCAGCTACAATCTTTCAGCGAGTTAGTGGATAGCAGGCATGGTGCGTGTCTGTGACTCATCTTGATGCTCGCTCATTTTTTAATTATTTATTATATTAAGTTATCGTGATGTAGGTGGTGCTTCCCCTTCAAAGGTAGTATTTTTATACACATGCTATGTTACCCGGAAGGCATTAAGAGTCTACTACGAAGTATGTACTCGCATTACACATAGGCCAGACCAAGTTAAGTTGACACATCACCCTTTTCTTGTAGATTATTCATGAGCCATTGTTGTACACCGCTCCTTTCCTACTCCATCTCCAGGTGCTGCATGACATAATTGCCGGGCACCAAAGGGGGCTCGGCAATGGCGCACGCTGAAAGGGAGTACTCAGTTTTCACTCCGGTTGTTTGTTTGTTTGTTTTCTTGTGTTCTCGTTTGTTTGTTTGTCTGGGCGATATCTCAGCCATCCTTTGAGCTAGGAAGCTGAAATTTTAGTACAATGGTGAGTAAGTACTTTGTCAAAAACAGTATTTTTTGTTTTTTGATTAATCAGTTAATTGATTAGTTACTTAATTATTATCGATTAATTAAGTACTTATTTATTTCCTTTCTCTTCTGGGCAATACTTCAGGCACCTTTTGAGCCAGGAAGCTGATAATTGGACATGACAATGACTAAGTGAATTGGCTGTAAAGGCTATTTTTGATTTATTGATTAATCAATTAATCGATTAATTATGTAATTATTTGATTAATGATCTCAGTCATGAATTTTTTTAAAGTTATACATTC
This sequence comes from Myxine glutinosa, assembly GCF_964187855.1. NCBI lineage: Eukaryota > Metazoa > Chordata > Myxini > Myxiniformes > Myxinidae > Myxine > Myxine glutinosa. The sequence continues at coordinate 29,029,694 of NC_136269.1, read as the reverse complement.
GGATGAAACGGTGGTGGTTTAGGTATTCTATTAGCCAATTGATACATTATTTAATTATTTTATAATTTTTATTTATTTATTTTCATTATTAATGATTTATTTATTTTCGTTCTCATTTGGGCACTATCTCAGGCACCTTTTAAGCTAGGACGCTAATATTTGGACACGATAGTGACCAATTTATGTGGCTATAAAGGATTTTTTTGATTTTTTGATTAATCAATTAATCGATTAATTATTTATTGATTAATAAATTTAATATTTAATTTTTCAGATTAATGACTTATTTAATTAATTTTCAAAAAGTTATAACTTCGGATGGAGCACTGGTGGTTTAGGTATGCTATTAGCCAATTGATTAAGAAAATATTTTATGAATATTATTTATTGATTTTAATTATGCAATTAATCAATCAATTATTGTACACCTCTCCCTCCCAATACAGTCTCTATGAGCTGCACGGTGGTATCGCCGGGCGCCTGAGGCGCCCCGTCAATGCCGCGCTGGAGGATATTTATTTATTTGGCATGGGGGCGGTGTACTTTGAATGTATCTGTACATGTTTGATTACCTTTTTAAACAATCGCTAATGCTGTTTAACACTGGACTGAAAGAAATTTGAAGGAATCCGGACATCAGTCTATGCTTATCACGTCGACGATCGCACCTGATCGAAGATCTACTGTAGTCTATATACCCCACAAGGGTTAATAAAATGACCCTTCCTGCCGCTTCCATTGAGTTTCCTGCCGCAAGGCGTTTTTTGTGGCATTTTTCCAAAGCCGCTTCTCATTCCAAAAGTAATAACAACACTTATGATAATAGCATAATATTAATGATATTATGAAACGTGATGATATTATCCCGACTGATATTATGAATGATATTATCCCCACTCCCCAAGGGGTTTTCTGACTGTGGAGAACAAAGTCCCCCTCCCCTCGACACCCTTACAGAAATAAATTTTATTATCGGGAATTTAGAATGTTGAGGCACGGTCTGATATTTTCAATGACCTGATCTAACATAAGTAATAGTAATAATAATTGGCAATAATTAATAAGGATAATAACATGACTCCCTGCCACTCCCGTAGTGAGTGGGTGTACTAGTAAACTAAAATTTGCAAACAGTTTGGCAAGATTTATTAAACATTGCAAAAGGCTTGAAAATCTATTCAGTGAATCATTACAGGTGATGATGACATGGTGTTTGCAGTGTGACTGATGTCAAACTGCTGTATAGAAACACCTAAGTTCACAAAAGCACTGCTCGTGAAATTGCACAATGTGGGTTGTCTTTTTCTTTTGGAGGTTTGAAGATATTGTTTGTCTTCGCAAAGATTATCTTATGTTTTATCAAAATAGCATTGTCTTTTTAGAATTACCAATGTGAATGTCGATTTTGGCAGTAGATTTTTCATCTACAAACAGTTTACTGTTTGTGTTATCAATAATGTCTGTTGAACTCTCCATTTTTGATGGTATTCAGTTTGAAATCTTGACTCTGCTTGTTCTCAGTGGAAGGTAGTACATGTGTATCATTACAGCTTGTTATAAGCACATGTTGCATTCATTTATCCTGAGCTACCCCCTGGGGACCATTTGGCATGCATTTCAAAAACTGCAATATCACGTGACTCAGTACAAGTATGAAGAGCTTGCTATCAATGAGATGAGAGTGGAGCTACCCATATTTTTCGGCGAGTAAGTCGAATTGGCTAATTTCCCCATTCTTCCTTCCTTCATTCATAGATAAGTCAATTTGGAGTATACGTAGTTAGCAAAATTGTCAGCCAGTCAGAACAAGGTGTTAATTCCTCCCTGACACTGTCACAACACATCACTGCATACAGTACTACCAGGTTCATGAATATTAATGAGCTGTTTTGTGAATATTGTTGTGCACCGCTCCTTTCCTCTGTCATCTCGAGGCGCTGCATATCGTCATTGCCGGGCATTGAAGGGGGCCCGGCAATGACGCACGCTGAAAGGGAGTACTCAGTTTTCACTCCGGTTGTTTATTTGTTTGTTGTACACCGCACCTTTCCTATGCCATTCTCCAGGCGCTGCATAACGTCATTGCCGGGCACCGAAGGGGGCCCGGCAATGACGCACGCTGAAAGGGAGTACTCAGTTTTCACTCTGGTTGTTTGTTTGTTTGTTTGTTTTCTTTCTTGTGATCTTGTTTGTTTGTTTTTCCGGGCGATATCTCAGCCATCCTTTGATCTAGGAAGCTGAAATTTCGGCACAATAGTGAGCAAGTCCTTTGTCAAAAACAGTATTTTTTGTTTTTTGATTCATCAATTAATTGATGAGTTATTTAATTATTAGTGATTAATTAAGTACTTCTACATTTCCTTTCTCTTCTGCCCATTATCTCAGGCACCTTTTGAGTTAGGAAGCTGATATTTGGACATGCCAATGACCAAGTGATTTGGCTGTAAAATATATTTTTGATTTATTGATTAATCAATTAATTGATTAGTTATTTAATTATTAGCGTTTTAATTAAGTACTTATACATTTCCTTTCTCTTCTGCCCATTATCTCAGGCACCTTTTGAGTTAGGAAGCTGATATTTGTACGTGCCAATGACCAAGTGATTTGGCTGTAAAGGCGATTTTTGATTTATTGATTTATCAATTAATCGATTAATTATTTAATTATTCGATGAATGACAATTTTTTCTTTTTTGTTACAGATTCGGATTAAATGGTGGTGGTTTATGTATTATATTAGGCAATTGATTAATTATTTGTTTTTTTTACGATTATTATTTATTTATTTCCATTATTAATCATTTATTTACTTTCTTTCTCATCTGGCCAATATCTCAGGCACCTTTTGAGCTTGGAAGCTGATATTTGGGCATGACAATGAACAAGTGATTTGTCTGTAAAGGGTATTTTTGATTCATCAATTAATCAATTAATTATTTAATTATTAGTGATTCATGAAATACTTATACATTTCCTTTCTTTTCTGGCCATTATCTCAGGCACCTTTTGAGTTAGGAAGCTGATATTTGGACATTCCAATGACCAAGTGATTTGGCTGCAAAGGCTATTTTAGATTTATAGATTAATCAATTAATCGATGAATTATTTTATTATTTGATTAATGACTATTTTTGTTTTTTTTTAAGTTACAGATTCTGATGAAATGGTGGTGGTTTATGTGTTATATTAGCGAATTGATTAATTATTTAATTTTTTGTGATTATTTATTTATTTTCATTATTATTTATTTATTTATTTATTTCTCATCTGGGCAATATCTCAGGCACCTTTTGAGCTAGGAAGCTGATATTTGGACATGACAGTGACCAAGTGATTTGGCTGTCAAGCCTATTTTTGATTTATTGATGAATCAATTAATCGATTGATTAATTATTTATTAATTAATAAATTAATTTTTTAATTTTTTATTACTGACTTATTTAATTAAATTTCTAAAAGTTACACCTTCGGATGAAGCACTCGTGGTTTAGTTATGCTATTAGCCAATTGATTAAGACAATATTTTATGACAATCTTTTATTGATTTATATTATACAATTAATCAATTATTGTGCAGCTCTCCCTCCAAATACAGTCTCTATGAGCTGCACGGCGCCAGAGGTGCCCCGGCAATGCCGCACTGTAGGATATTTAATTATTTGGCATGGGGGCGGTGTACTTTGAATGTATCTGTACTGTTTTCTTGTTTGTTTGTTTGTTTTTTGTCCAGTCGATATCTCAGCCATCGTTTGAGCTAGGAAGCTAAAATTTTGGCACGATAGTGAGCAAGTGCTTTGGCAAAAGCTGTATTTTTTGTTTTTTGATTAATCAATTAATTGATTAGTTATTTAATTATTATCGATAAATTAAGTACTTATTTATTTCCTTTCTCATCTGGGCAATATCTCAGGCACCTTTTGAGCTAGGAAGCTGATATTTGGACACAACAATGACTAAAGTAAAGGATATTTTTGATTTATTGATTATTTGATTTATTGATAATTAAATGTCATTAATCGAAAAAATTTAATAATTCATTGATGAATCAATAAATAATTATTTATTGATTCATCAATGAATTATTTAATTTTTTCGATTAATGACATTTAATTAATTTTCAAAAAGTTACAGCTTCGGATGAAGCACTGGTGGTTTAGGTATGCTTTAGCCAATTGATTAAGAAAATATTTTATGATGATTATTTATTGATTTTAATTATGCAATTAATCAATCAATTATTGTACACCTCTCCCACCCAATACAGTCTCCATGAGCTGCACGGCGGTATTGCCGGGCGCCCCGTCAATGCCGCGCTGGAGGATATTTATTTATTTGGCATGGGGCGGTGTACTTTGAATGTATCTGTACTTGTTTGAATTACTTTGTGGGGTGACCTTTCAGATAAATTAGGAGTGTAAATACTTTTCAACATGTTTGTTATTATATGCAGGTGCAGTAGTTAAAACAAGCTATAGAATCATTATCAGCACTGTGAGACCATAAATAAGTCAATTCTGAGTGTAAGTCGAGACCTGAACTTCTGGGGGAAAAGTATCGACTTATTATAAACCGAAAAGTGTGGTAATTTGCAAATAGGACATTTTTCCGAAAATCGTTGTTCTCTTTTTGTGGTTTGTGTATTTTGAACAATGCGTACAAGCTGCTTGGTTGATCGTCCTCTTATTGTGCAGAAACTCAGCGACAGAAATCTATGAGTAAGGAATTGCTTGAGCTACAAGAAACCAACCCAGAATATGCTGCCGAGTTTCTACTAAATGATGAGGTACTTCAATCGCACCGGTTCTTGCTGGCCTATTGGCCCCTTAGTAGTATTTCACATTGCATGTGCTGCAACTGAGTGCATTCACTGTTAATCTTTTTAAAATATCTTCTTAAATCTCTCTGTAGAAAGTTTTTTTCCTCTGTTGATTTTGTAATAGTATATTATGCAGGACTCGTGCGTGGACCATAGAGATATTAATTAAAATAAACCTTAAAATCCATTGCTGCCTGCTTGCTGCCCTACTTCACAGTTAAGGGTACCTCACATCAAAAAATGGTTTTTCCGGACGTCCACGGATGTTCTTTCTACGGCAGCGTTGCGATTTTTTGAGCAAAATCGTGAACACCCGGGAGAGGATTTTGCTTGACCGTGACCGATTCACAGCGGTTTATTACGGTTTAGTACGGACTGCTACGGCTTCGTTGCGGATATACATGGTGGAGATACGGTGCCTCTACGTTTGCTGTGTACTTTGAATGCTCTCCCCGCTCTCCCCTCATTCTGCTGCTGACTTCCAAGGGAGCAAGACCTATCCAGGAGAGCCATGGATGGAGCAGCCGCTGCCCAGAGAGTCCAAGGAGAGGAAGAATCCTTGCGGATGGTTAAGATGGCCTTACGGAGTCTTACGGTGGTGTTACGGCAGTTGCGGAAGCGTTGATGAGGCGTTGAGGAAGCGTTGCAGTCTAGATTTCCGTAGCACTGCCATAATATTCTTACGAGAGTTTTGATCTGGACCAAAACTCTCGTAAGAAATTACGACCCCTCCCGGATGCATAAGGATCCATACGAATGCTCCAGGAAGCGTTGAGGATGTCCCAGGTGCCACAAGGAATGCTCCCGGTTGTGCACGATTTTTTTCGCCGCAACGCCGCCGTAAACGTCGTAACGACCCCGTAAGGCCGGTGTGAGGGGGGTTTTACGTTCACCTTCTTTTACCCCTCTCCTCTCCTCCACCAGGAATTACGGGATACAAGCCAGTACGTTGTGGGCGAGCTTTCGGCCTTGGAAAATGAGCAGTCGCAGATTGACAACCGAGCAGCCAGAGTTGAAAAACGACTTCGATTCCTCATGGAAACTGGTAAGTTTAAAGACATTTTGAAAGTGACTAGATTTACATTTTTGGTTTCCTTTTGATGGATTAAACAAAAACAGGTACAACACTAGATGGTATTCATAGAATACTTACCCTGCGCATTCAACTTGGTGTGAGCCAACTCTTCTGTTTTTGAACGTTTCTTTTTTTTTTTTGATCCAATATGGCTGCCAGACCACGTGAGCGATGACATTATAAATTTATATTCTCTAAATAATTGTTGCATAGATCATGCTCAATAAATTTCAAACTGATCAGACTCAGCGTTGTCCCTGTAGAATTATGACGTCATAATTATGGCACCAATGACGTCATCGTTAACAGCACCTATTCCCCATATGGAGTTCTTTACAATTTTTTTTTTTTTTTTTTTTTTTTTTTTTTTGTATACAAGATCGAGGCTCGTGAAAGAGCGAACATTAATCACACAGAAAGACAAACCGACACATAAAACATATAACATCGGGAGCGGTAGACAAGATGGGGAGAGAGGGGGAAGGACACAAACACAACATTTGAGAGCAGGGACCGAGAGACATGGAGACATCGAGAGATCTGAGAGAGGGCGAGGGCTTTGGGGGGGGGGGGGGGTGGGGGCATGGGAAGGGGGCGGTGGGAGAGGTATAAAACATATGGACACTGCCAGGACTTGCAGGAAAGAAGTTGGAATTTCAAACAAGGTGGATCTGGGGTGAATTAGCGGGGGTAGAAAAGATCAAGGTTTTGGATGGGGGAAGATAAGAGATGGTGGTGAACAGCTGTTTTAAAGACCTGGAGGGAGGAGTGGGATTGAAGGGAGTGAGGGAGTTTGTTCCAGAGGCGGGAGAAAAGAGGAATGAAAGAGTGAAGGTGAGCAGAGAGCCGAGATTTCGGCAGTTTAACCATCAGAGGGTTGCTGGCAGATCGTGTGCGACCTGTAGGAATATTTGGGGGACAGAGCACAGAGAGAGCTGGGGGTGCAAGGCCGGAGAGGAGTCGGTAGAAGACAGAAAGACCACCTACCTGCCTGCGGTGAGTGAGTGAAAGGCCCTCAGAGATAGCTTCATCACGGGAGATTCCAATAATTCTGAAAGCTTTGGTTTCAACAGCGTGAAGCCGAGCTAGGTGTGAGGCAGGAGCACCGGCCCATAGGGGAGAACAGTATTCCATTGAGCTGCGGATGAAAGCCTTGTATGTGGTGAGGAGCTCAGGTGTGCCGAGGAAGGACTTCGCATGACGGAGGATGCCCAGTCGGCGACTGGCTTTGGAGGCCAGCTTGGAAATGTGGTTTTCCCAAGAAAGATCATGGCAGATAGTGAGACCCAAAATCTTGAGCGACAGAACTTCTTGGAGAGGATTGTTGAGAAAGTAGATGGGAGGGTTGTCCAGTCGATCTTTTCGGAGAGACATAGTAAGAGTGTGAGATTTGTCAGGATTGAAAGACATGTTCCACTTGTTTGACCAGTCTGTGATTTTGTCCAGGTCTTCAGAGAGTGAGGAGGCAGCAGACTGCCGATCTGAGGGAAGAGGAATGGAGCGGCAGAGAGTGGAGTCATCAGCAAAGAGATAGAGAGGATTTTCGAGAGAGTCAGAGAGATCATTGATGAAGACCAGAAAAAGCACGGGGCCCAGAACACTGCCTTGGGGAACTCCAGCCTGAACAGGAAGAGGAGATGAGAGAAACCCATTCAGGGCCACACGTTGACGACGACTAGAGAGGAAGTCCGCCAGCCATGCGTGGAGATTTCCATGGATACCAAAGGAGGAGAGTTTGGTGAGCAGAGCGGGGTGCCAGACCGTGTCGAAGGCACGTGATATGTCGAGGGAGACAGCTCTAATTTCCTGTTTGGCATTGAGGACCTCCATCCATTGTTGAGACAGCAGAAGCAGCATGTCCAGAGTAGAGTGACCTGGTCTGAAACCAAATTGATGATCAGAGATCAAGCCATTGGAGAAGAGGAAAGATTTCATATCCGAAGCAATGATGGATTCCATGACTTTGCTGATAATTGGGAGAAGGCTGATTGGTCTGTAGTTGCTAGGATCTGTTTTTGCACCTTTTTTGTGCAAAGCGGTGATGTTGGCTGATTTCCAAGCAGATGGCAGTTGACCTTGAGCAAAAGAGAGGGTGAAGAGAACAGAGAGAGGGTGAGATAGAGCAGCAGAGCAGGATTTTAGGACCCGTGGGCTGATGCCGTCGGGTCCAGTTGCAGAATCAGAGTCAGAGTCGAGGGTTGACAGAAACTTTTCCACCTTGTCAGGAGGAAAGGACACGGAGTCCAGGAGCAGCAGGGTACGACTGGGTATGGTGGGTACAGAGAGGGATGGGTTTGGGACACAAGATTTAGAGGCAAACACAGAGTTGAGGCATTCAGCTTTTTCACGTGCGGAGTCAGCTGTGTAGCCGTTTGAGGTAAGGGAGGGGATGGAGGGGGAACAAACACCAGAAACGGATTTGACCAGACGCCACCAGGATTTGGAAGAGGGAGACAGATAAGAGAGTTCGGTCTTGAGAACGGAGAGATATTGTTTCCTGGCTCTCCTGAGGGTGGACACACACTTGTTTCGGGCTTTGTGAAAGGAAATGAGATTTCCTTCCGTTGGATTTGCTTTCCAGGAGACGAAGGCAAGTTGTTTCTGGGCAACAGCCTCACCACAAGATTCCGTGTACCATGGACGGGAGGAAGGGTATGACAACTGAAGACGAGATGGGATAAATCTGTGCATGAGAGAGAGCAATTTACTTTGGAAGAATTCCCAGGATGAGTTGATGTCAGAAGTGGTAGAGATGGGAGACCAGTCCAGATGATTGATTGCTGCTTGAAGACCGTGCCAGTTGGCCTGAGTGAAATGCCAGACTCGTCGACGCTGAGCAGGCTCCCTGAGGATGGTCAGAGAGATGTCCACTTTAACAAGGACATGATCAGATGATCCGATCGGAGCAGAAGAAGAGCAGCAGACCTTTTCAGGGAAGTTAGTCATAACCAAGTCCAGAAGAGAAGATGTTCCGTTGACTGAGATCCGGGTCGGGAAATTGACAGATTGTGTCAGTCCCAGTGAGTCGCAGAATTCCTTTGCTGAGGAGCCATGGCTGGTGAGAGAGGTACCCACACCCAGCCAACTGGCATGATGACAGTTGAAATCACCACATATGAGGAAGAGAGAGTTGGGATGAGTAGATAGAAGTTGGTCCATATCATCAGACAGCGAGATGTAGATGGAGTCATCACTGTTTGGTGGACGGTACAACACACATATGAACAAGAGGTGGGAGCGAAGGGGAAGCCGTAGCCAGAGGTATTCCTGGGGGTGAGGTGGAGAGAGTGCAGTGCAGGGCGAGTGAGGAAGAGAGTTTTTGATAAAGATAGCAACCCCGCCTCCAGGACGAGGCTCAGGTCTATCATACCGGAGGAGGGAGTAGCCCGGGAGAGATACTATGGAATCAGAGACATCATAAAGGAGGAAAGTTTCTGTTAAGCAGATCACATCTGGTTTGACAGAAGCAACCTGTATGGAGAGATCAGTTAAGTTTGAACGAAGGCCCCGGATGTTTGAGGTCCATACCGTTAATGAAGAGGAAGGGGGAGCATCAGATACAGAACAGGGGGGAGGAGGGGTAGGGTAAGATGTGGAAGAGGTGGAAGAGATAGGGAGAGCTGTTGAAGGTGTGTCAGAGATTTCAGAATAGCTCGGAGAAAGGGAAGGATGGGGCGGACAAAAGGTTTGATGGTGATTGGGTGAGCCACAATGAGGTGTTATTTGAGGAGGGGGAAGAGCGAGGTAGAAGGTTGGGGGAGATGGAGGTGAGAATTTGAAGGGGGAAGAAGCGGGGAGGACGCTTTGAGGAGGGGGAGTGAGAGGGGGGAAATTGAGAAGCAATGAGGGTGGGGAGATTTGAAGGGGAGGGGTGAGGGGGGAGTTTGGGAGGGAAGGGACAAGGGGAGGGATTTGAAAGGGATGGGATATGGGGGAGATTTGGAGGGGAGGGGTGAGGCAGGAGTCTAGGAGGGGAGGGGCGAGGGGCGTCTTGGCGGGGAGGGGTGAGGGGGTAGTTTAGGAGGGAGGGGGCAAGGGGGGAGATTTGAAAGGGATGGGTGATGGGGAAGATTTGGAGGGGAGGGGTGAGATTGGATTTTTGAAAGTGTACGATTTATGGGAAACGAACATTTATTGCAAAATGAGTTTCTTGTGACCGAGTTAAAAATACGTTTAAGGACGCTGGATGGAGGATGGAGTGCAGGAGAGTTTAGGGAATGTAGAAAAAAGGCACTATAGGAGATGGATATTTTTTTGGGGATGAATTGATTTGGTGAGCAAGTCGAGAGCAGCCTTTTAAAGAAGAAGAAGAAAAAGGTGTTATAAAATATGACGGAATACATAACTTGAGGGGAAAGTGTAAACATTGAAGGTTAATGAGTGAAAACTATCTGGGGAAATGGGGGAGAAACACGTGGTCGAAGAACGAACGAACGAATAAGAATGAATAAACGAATGAGAACAGAGAAGGAAATGTGTTTTTTTTTGTTTGTTTGTTTGTTTGTTTGTTTGTTTTTTTGTTTTTTTTTTGTTTTTTTTGAGTTGAGATTTACACAAGGAAGTAGGCTATGGGTGAAAAGACTGGGAATACAGAGAACGAAAGTTATTGGATCACAAACGACGGACCGCTGAGAGAAAAACAAAGCCTCAAGGTTGTACAGTGCACACTGTACAAGGCCTCAAGACACGACACGGCAAACAGACGATCAATTTATGAAAGATAAACACCGAGAAACAACCAAAGTTGCACACAATAACTTCACACACCGAAAGATAAATACAGTTTCGACAAAATACAATTGTGAACAGACTTAACTTCGAAAAACGTGGAGACCGTGTGGAGCTTCGAAAATCCCTCCCACCGTCTCCGAGATCTCGCGAGATCTCGAGATCAATGAGACATGGCTCATTGAGAAAATTGAGACATGGCTTATTGTAAAGAACTCTCCATGTGGGATAACATCTGTGAATGATGATGTTATAGGTGCCTCCATTATGACGTCATAATTTGACAAGTACAAAACGGCATCCGATGAAGATGAAATTTCTTCAGCATAATCTAGGAATAAATTAGCGGAAGAAAAAAATAATGATGACGTCATGGGTCACGTGGTTCTGCCTCCATATTTGTTTTAACACAAAAGCCTTAAAAACCACTGAAAACACGTCCTGGCGAGGGTCTGCAATCTCGGATCGCTCTTTTTCTTGTTGTTTATTTGATACATACCTGGGAAAATGTTGCGATGTGTTTTGGAATTTGTGCAACAAAAGGAGGCTTCAAGACATTCTGGCTGCACTAACCGGTTTGTCAACAATCTCTTACCACGAGTTCCCTTTCAAGGAAGTTCAAACGGAGGAGGAGGCCATGAGGCCCATCAAAGCCTGTGCAATGGTTGCCAACCTATGGTCGATGTCCGTGCTCAGCGCTTTTTAAATTCTGAGCATCTTGCAAGGAAGCAGCACGTACCATTTATAGTCTTTGGTATGACTCGGCCAGGGTTTGAACCACTAACCCCCTCGAATCAGAGCGGACGTTCTAACCATTACACCACCAAGTGTCATATGGCTTCTTTACATCGGATCTCATTAGAATCATAGCTCTCGTTTAAATTTAAAATCTTGTGGCATAACTTCGATGCACTTCGACTCACCGGCCTTTTTGACTTAGGATATGATATTATGACAATCCTACGGTTAGGTTTACGTTTTACGTTGACGTTTGCAGTTTTCAGGGTGGCACGGAGGTCGGTTCGGTACATGGAGATACCAGAGTAACGTCTGCAACTTAGTTATCACTTTTGAGAAGACGTTGAAATCGAAGGAGATTGTTGTTGATCGACGTGGCCCTGTTGAACTTTTCTCTTTCCTGTACGGTCTTCCTGGCACGACGCTTTGAAATGGTAAAGCCCGATTTCTCTGCCTTCCCCAAGCAGATGTTAAGCAAGCCTTTGTTTAATGGCATCCGTGCTCTCTAACACTGCAGAGTCAAAGCTGCTGCCCATGGGGACGATTAGCGACTATTATGGTGCAAATTGTGATCATTAGCGCTGCATAATAATTCCGACTTGCCGTGAGTGTGCCATCAGCGTCTTGCGGACACTTCTCACCGATCTCACAAAATGTGTTTGGACCAGACTCGTCACATGACACCGGTTAAAGAGATGCCTGACGAGTGACTCTTGATGATTGTATTCCATTGGTATTTGTTATTAGTGACAATTTTATTATACTCGGAGCTGCCATTTGTACACGTCTCACTATATGTCCCTTCTTTCTTGAATACAACACAGACATGCGGACTTGGCCTGAGCCTGTGAGTGCACGAGTTTGTACTCGGTTAACTCAGCAGACACGGTCGTTTACCCGCGATTCAAGCTTTGCTCTCGGCTAAGGCCTTGCCATCACAATTGCCCGTCGAATGGCTTTTGACGCCGTGCCTTCCTCGGAAGACCGATCACAATAGAGCAGCTACCCTCAAAGAGCCCCCCATAAGAGGGCAATGTGAAAATTATATCTCCATGATATTTTCAGGAGAAACTTCACGGTACCCGAACCCGTTGAAGAGATGAAAAACAACACGGGACAAGAGATTACTGCATTTCCTCTGCGGACTGGCCTTTGTCTACCATTGTAGTGGTAGCTGGACAAATTGGGCCGGTCTTTAGACACACAAAGCAGTTCCATTTATGCTGCAGATTATTCCCTGGTGGTTGCATTACAAGCACTTTATAATCGGCCTTTGCGCTTGGTGTTTGGCAATTCTGGAGTTACGTTTTGCCTACGTCATCGTAACCGTCGGTCACAAATTCCTTGCCTTTGCATCTCATCCCTTAAGATTAAATGGCCTAAAGGAGAAAACTGTGTCAGGCAGTTGAACAGCACTCCAGTTGAAGTTGAGAATGAAGGAGAATTGATGGTGATTTAGTAGGCGGGGGACTTGCATCACATAGGGTTCTCTGTTTTAATGTGTGTGTGAAGTGGTGTTTGGAGTTCTACAGGAAGGGCAGCCCTTGATCTTCTGAGACCCTGGATTAGGCATAGCTCAAATCCCCTGGCTTTACTAGCCCCCTGGCCCACTGTAAAAGGTTTTTATTTAAGGAAATGGGACGATTTGATAGAATTTGCGAAATAGGAGTACGGACATCTATTTCCTTATTTTTCTTTGACTTGATAAACTTTCATTAATATTCACACTGTCTTTTTCTTCTTGTCTCTAATGAACAGGCTTATACATAAACCATTCACATAATCTTAAATCGCGCGTGTGTGTGTGTGTGTGTGTGTGTGTGTGTGTTTGTGTGTGTGTGTGCGTGTGCGTATATATATATATATATATATACAGGGGGCTGCAAAAGTAGGTATACAGTAAGGATTATACCAGTATTACCAGTATTATAATATTACCGTTCGCCGGATCTCACCCCCATGGACTTCTTTTTCTGGGGATGTGTAAAAGACAGGGTTTTCGCACGCAAGCCACGTTCTGTTGATGCCATGATTCAGTTAATACGGGAGGCTTGCCAGGAAATTGATGCTGATAAAGACCTTTGTGCCAGAGTGTGCATGGGTGTCCACACTCGACGAGTGGAGTGTGTGAATGCTGGGGGCAAACAGTTTGAACATTTGAGGGATTAATATGTTTATTATTGATATGTTTATTATTGATATGTTATTATTGATATGCTTGTATAATCAATAAAATACGTTTTGTGCGCACGTTTTGTTTTTCATTACTGTATACCTACTTTTGCAGCCCCCTGTATATATATATATATATATGTATTCGTAAATATAAAACTGAGAAATATCACAAACTCCACAATACGAGCAGGGTGCCTCATTTGCATTAAATAAATAATCGGAAGAAATTAAATAAGTAGCGGAAAAAGCTTCAAGAGGATCATTGTTTTAATTTCTGATAAGCTTTCGACCAAACAGGTCTTTTTCTCAGTCTTCCTCGAGTTCAATGACTTTCGGTGAACTCGAGGAAGACTGAGAAAAAGACCTGAAACAGAAGGCGTGTCCGCATACTTTTGGCCATGTGGTGTATATATATATAATTAAACATATTATTACCTCCGCCACCAAAGGTGGATGGAAGTTGTGTTTTCACCCCTGCCTGTTTGTCTGTTTATCTGTGAACAAAATATCTCAAGAGTTGTGGACAGATTCGGACGAAATTTGACAGAGATGTTGCGTATGTGACAAGAACGAAATGATTAGATTTTGGTGAAGATCCGGATTCGGATCCGGCTATGAGAATGTTTTAAGTGATTCTTCACCATTGGGAGATAGGGCCAAAAACGATACATAGCAGGATATCTCAAAAAGTTATGGACGGATTTGGACGAAACTTGTTGGACCGGTTGTGTGTGTGACAAGAAACAATCGATTTAATTTTGGTGAAGATCCGGATCCGGCGAGTATAATTTTTAAAGTGATTCTTCACCATTGAGTGACATGGCCAACCAGATGGAGGTATGCTCTCCACTGAGTGCAGTTCTACTTTATGGAATGTTTTGGGTAAAAAGTACCATAAGTGCTTTGGTTTACTGAGGGTTGTTGAGGTGTAGAGGGTCTATCTTTTGTTGAAGGAAAATGATTTTTACACAAAAGGCCCAGAGGGGGAAGAAGGTCGATGTGTTTTTGCTCGAAAGAGCCAGTGGCAGAATCGTAGCTTTGTTACGTCAATCAAATGATTACTATGCATCACCCAATCATAAGCTCAACCGTCAGTGCCCACAAACTAAAAACTTACATTTATGATAAAATAATAATTCCAAAAACCTATGGCCCAGTTGCATAAATTCCGTTATCATTAAGGAAAGATTCCCCTTAAGGTACACTGTGATTCCTTAGCGAAGGATTTCCTTAAGGGCTGTTGTGTAAACAACCCATAGGTAATCCTGAAGTAGGGATTTCCTTAAGGTTGAGGAATTCCTTAGAAACCATTGCTAAGCCAGGCAACCAATCAGATTCGAGATAGGATTAGACATCCGAAAGCAAGAACATCTAATGAACACATGATTTTAAATGATGCTTGCTATTTTGCTGCATGCACGCCTGCCTGTTATATGTTGCATGGCAAACACGTGCTTCCGGATGAAAGAGGAATAAAATGATCCTTGTGTAAAATTCATTTGATTCTCATTGAGCATTTTATTGTAAATGCGTTAATGTGTGCAATAAATGTTTGGAAACTCCGAGAATGGTGAAAGTGTGTAGTTACAAAAGTGAAATAAGAGTGCAAAACAACAAACAAAAAATTCTGGATGTCATGAAAGAGTGAAAATGTTATCCAAGTCACTATATGCTGCTGTTCAGAGTGTGTTTCACAATGTACAATCATCTCTCAATTGTGGAAGTATTGTTCTAATTCTTATGTATGTGCTACTGGTGAATGTCTGCTGCTGTAGAGGAACCCAAGTCGGGTTTGAAACAGCAAAGGGCTGACCTCATGTAGCTTTTGTTGGTTTCTTTTGCAGTTTTCTTTGGCTGGAATAGCATGGGGGTCAAACATATATTTATATATATATTGTTGTGGATATGAGGACTGTATATTTTTTTTGATTGTGTGCTGTATTGTTGTGATTATTGTTTATTCTGTGCCTCCTGCCTCCGGAGCTGTGTAAAGACCAAAAGGGCGTCCCATAGTCCACAAGCATACACGTCAGCCAAGTAATAGAATATACCTGTTGATAGTTATCTCTTATTCTGTGTATTAGCGTAAGGCTGTGTCTTCCATTAATTGAAATACTCCATTGCACCAGTGAAAGAGATAGATTCCCTTCCATTCCCCCCTTTCCGTCAATTGCAATTCGAAGCGCCTTCCGCATTTTGGTCGGTTTTTTCCCCTTCATCCGCCATTGACCACGAGGCTCGAGTCGGGGAAGAAAGGCGTGTCTCCACCTCGTCATAGAGGGGAGGAGTGAGCCCGCCCCACTCGACCAACCATGAGCCAGGGGTTCGGCTAGAGAGGGCGGAGGAAGAGCGATCGGGGAGGGTCGCAAAGGTTGAGGGGCGGGGGCCTATATAACCCAAGGCAAGGGCGTGTCCAGGAGGAGATGCGTTTTTACAGAGGAGAGCAGAAGACAGAAAGGCCTGGAGTTGGACTTTGAGTTGGTCTGAGTTGGTTGGGAGTCGGTCGTCAAGTGCAGAGTGGTGAAGAGTCAGTCAGTAGAGGTGGTGGTCAAGTGGTTGCGTTGGTTGCGGTGAGGAGTCGGTGGTAAAGAGTGAGGGACCAAGAAAGAGAGAGAAAGAGTCCTGAAGCAAGAGAGGAAGTTGTTGGACTGGGTGGGACTAAGGAAGGAGAGAGAACCCGTCACACCAATCCCCCAAGCTCCGCGTTGGCTCCACCAAGCGTTCAGCTCCACCAAGCGTTCAGCTCCACCAAGCTCCGCGTTGGCTCCACCAAGCGTTCAG
The DNA here is from genome assembly GCF_964187855.1 of Myxine glutinosa. NCBI lineage: Eukaryota > Metazoa > Chordata > Myxini > Myxiniformes > Myxinidae > Myxine > Myxine glutinosa. The sequence continues at coordinate 29,013,379 of NC_136269.1, read as the reverse complement.
CTCCACCAAGCTCCGCGTTGGCTCCACCAAGCGTTCAGCTCCACCAAGCTCCGCGTTGGCTCCACCAAGCGTTCACCTCCAGCCATCCACCTCCTGCAATTCCCCGCGTGAGTCAGTGTCTTTTGTTTGTTCTGTCCTGGGTTAATTAAGTCTGTATAAGCTAGTATTTTCCCTGTGTCACCTGCGTCTTATGTGCTTGTAAATAAACGTGACTGCTTTCTTTTTGCTTGTGTGTAAATAGTCAATAAATTCAGTCGTATTTCCAAACCTTTCTTTGCCTTCGTTTTCCTCTTTGCATTGCGTCGTTTTCGTCTTTTCCCTCATTGAGCAGCTGGGGTGCGATACGGCCAAAGTCTGGGTGAATCGGGTGAGTTTTGTTAGGTCGCGGTCTTACACCACCGCTCGGTCTATAACATCTAACCGCGATCTATAACAATTGGTGTCTGGGAGTGGGATTCGAGGCCCGACCAAATTTTTTTTTAAAAACGAATAGAGGAAAAAAAAAAAATTTTGGTCAAAATTACGAGCTGCCGAAATTTGTTTTGTGTAAAGCAAAACCCGAATTTTGAAATCGCGCCATGGCTGTTCAAGGCGACGGGATGCCGGTGGGAGAGATAGACGGGGTAGAATCGACCCAGGACTTAGGAAAAAAAATGGTGGAGGAGAGTAAAGAAGGTGTGGTTGAGGGTGTATCAGGTGCACAAAATGGCGGCCTCGCGCACGTGGTTGAGGGGGCAGCTGCGGCCGCACCCTTTGTACTACCAACGGTGGTCCAAATGCAAGCCTTCATGGCGCAATTCGCCGAGATGCTGAGAATAAACGGGGAGAAATTGAGTAATGAAATGGAAGCAATAACGAACGAAAGGAGGGCTAACAGTGAGCGATTGGGAAACCAAATTGAAGAAATAACGAACGGAATGAGGGCCGATAGGGAGGAAAGGGAGCAGAGGGACAGAGACCGCAAGTTGGGCGAAAGGGTCCCAGGGGTGCACGAGGAGGTAACGCGAGTCGAAAAGCGCTGGTTGAGCGAAGCGGAGGAAAGCACGGGTACAATGACGGGGGTAGAAATCGCGACCCGGGGCTTGGAAAAGCCGGCGACCGATGAGGTAGAGGGAATTTTATTAAAGCCAACGGTCGTCGAGGTGAGTACAGAAAAAGCGGAAGTGGGCATTGAAATTGAAGAGATGACGGAGGTAGCCCGGGAATTGCAGGGAGAAATGGATAATGTACAAAGTCTGTGTTCAAATCATGATGAGATGCTCACTAACCAAATAAAAAGTTTGCAGGTGGCAAAGGAGGTGCGGAGACAAGGTACGGAGGTGAGTGGCAATGTATATGATGTGAGGAAAGCTTCAGTCGGCTTGGGGATTGGTTTGGATCCGGGTGTTCGTGAAAGGCCGTTGGTGAAGTGTGTGACAGGACAGGTGTGCGAAAAAAGAGGTGTGCGAGAATGTCCGACCATGGGGTGTGTGAGGAAAAAGTGCACGCCGAGGAGTGAGTGTGCCGTCAGGAGTGAGCCGGTCGAAGCGCGTGTGCGAGGGGGTACATGGAAGCGCGGTGTGGTGAGTGTTACGGAGGAAGTAACGAGAGAGTGTACACCTGTGGTGAGTGTTACGGAGGAAGTAACGAGAGAGTGTACACCTGTGGTGAGTGTTACAGAGGATGTAACGAGAAAGTGTACGTCTGTGGTGAGTGTTACGGAGGAAGTAACGAGAGAGTGTACACCTGTGGTGAGTGTTACAGAGGATGTAACGAGAAAGTGTACGTCTGTGGTGAGTGTTACGGAGGAAGTAACGAGAGAGTGTACACCTGTGGTGAGTGTTACGGAGGAAGTAACGAGAGAGTGTACACCTGTGGTGAGTGTTACGGAGGAAGTAACGAGAGAGTGTACACCTGTGGTGAGTGTTACGGAGGAAGTAACGAGAGAGTGTACACCTGTGGTGAGTGTTACGGAGGAAGTAACGAGAGAGTGTACACCTGTGGTGAGTGTTACAGAGGATGTAACGAGGAAGTGTACGCCTGTGGTGAGTGTTACAGAGGATGTAACGGGAGGGTGTGCGCGAGAAAGGTGTGTAACGGACGGGTGCATGACGAAAGAGTGCGTTGTCAAGAGTGGAGGTGAGAGTAGTGAGAGTGAAACGGAGCGTGAGTTGGTTGTGACAGGTGAGCGAGGATGTACACCTGGAATGGAAGGATGCACACCTGGAATGGTAGAGCGTGTGTGGGAAGGCACATTTGAGTTGGTGGTGAGGCACGTGGTTGGGTGTGCGAATGAGAGCACACCTGTGATTGTCACAGAGGAAATGACCGAGGAGGGGGCGCGAAGAGGTGTGTTGGTGAGGTGTGCAACCAACGAATGTGTGCCAAGGTGTTCGGTGGTCAGGTGTGTGACCAAGTCGGTGAGCGGAATGAGTGTACCGAGGTGTGTTAGAGAAGGTACGACCAAGAGCATGGAAACGGCTGCATGTATGAGCACGAAAGGGGTAGCGTATGCTTGTAAGCATCCAGGTGAGGCGTCGACGATAACCGGGTTAAAGGTTAGAACGACTTATAGCCGACTCGGGCCCTCGGTGCGTGCCGGGCTTCGCGTGCCGCGAGAACCAGCGGGGATCCGAACCACGGCGGTTTCGAAAGAACTGCCGTGCGCGATCCACGCTGGGCCTCGCGTGGATCGGCCGCGTCCGGGCTCCACTAGACGGAGCGGGCCGCCCGATAGGAAGGGTCGTCATGGCGACCACTTTCTATTGAGACGTGCCGGCAGGTCGAGATCGGGACATTGGATGGCTCCACGCCGAGGTGGTGCGTGGGATCTCGGCCCGGGTAAGCCCCCATCCCTGCCACGAATGCGGGACGTATCCAGCCGCTGGCACAAAAGAACCCGCGGTCATGGCTCGGCTGTACGAAGCCGAGCTTTCGAAGGAAATTGGCGCACCGAGAGGATGTAATAAGTAGACGGGTGATGGTGATAGTGATAGTGATTTAAAACGAAATTTAGAAAAGTGAATAGAATTGGCAGTAAATGGGAAATTTTTGAATTGTTGGATTTGGACGAGCGAAAATGGGTAGTGAGAGACCCCCGATGTGGTGGGATGGCAAATCCACCATCCCTCACAGGTGGGGGCAAAGGAGCAATAGATTATGGGGTGTATGGCAGTGAAAACTAGCCCGGGTGGGTTAGGTTATATTGATAGGGCTCTAGAAGATGACATTAGGTGACGATAAGGGTAGTTAGTGACTGATACCTGTAGTGGGGACGCAGGTAGCTTAGTGTGGATTATAATGACGTGGGAGCGCAATAGTTTAAAGGGACGACTGGGAAGCGCAAGTTTCAGAGGGGAGTAGTTAGCTGAGATGATGCCGTGTGTGTGAGGATTGGACAGGTGAGAATGGAACAGGTGTGATTGCACAGGTGTGCAACTGACAGGTGAATGGAGCAGTGTATGAGGAAGTAGTGGTGATTGCGTGTTGTGTTGACCAAATGGTCCAGGAAGAGGAGGAGGGTGCAGGTGGCACCAGGTAGGATTGCACAGGTGTGCAACGACAGGTGAATGAAAGACAGGTGTATGGAATAAATGGTATGGAGTATTGGAATGGATGGTCGTGGAGTGAGTATGGTGGAAATTGTGGAGTGGAGTGGATGGTGCGAAGGTGTGAATGGGGGAAGAGTGGACCCCCATCACGGATACCCGGGGCGGGTAGTGCAAGTGTTAGGTAGAGGGTATAGGTAAATTGTGGTTGGATATTGGCATTTGTGGTGCGGTTGCAGAATGGTATTGTGGATGGGTGCATTAGTGTTGTGGAAATGGCTGGGCGTGTAGCCTGTTAGTGTGTGTAGTTGGTTGGGCACTCCACCACTGTGAGGATGTCGGCCAGGTGAGGCCGCAGGTGGGCTCTGGGAGCCGGTAGTTGTGAGTGGGTGCCTGAGGATCCCGGGTATGGATCGGGTAGCCCAGTGCCAGAGAGGGCACTGAGTGGGGAGAGTGCCAGAGGGCCTTCCCCAGGTAGTTAGGTTAGGGTAAGGAGCAGGTAAGCTCGGAGGCAACTGCAGTGGTGGGGGTGTGCAGGTGGGTAGACCTGCTGGGAGAGTTGCACGTCGCGGCCCAGAAATTGTGCGAGGGCACCGGGAGATGAATCGGGGGAGTGAGACCCCAAATTGAAAAGCACCACAGTTTGGCCAATGGGAATTGGTTTTTAGAACCCATAGTGTAAGTGGCCAATGGATTGGCAGGGAGAGACCCCGGGTAGTGTAAAGTGTGTTAAAGTCATTTAGAAAGTAGTTAGGATGAAGTCTCCTCGCACCATCTGCATCCACTCACCTGAGGTGACAGGTACTCCGCACCATGCCATGTTTAATTATTTTTGATGCAAATGTTTTGGATTGTGAGACGCATCATGACGTGGGTGTGACATTGTGCTGTGATGTTCCATCTCTGCCTCCTTATGAGGACTGATGATGAATTTGGTGATGGCAAATTTTGGATAGAGGGATTGTGGTGACGAATTTGGTATAGAGGAAATATGGGGAGACGTGACAGTAGTGACGAATTTGGTAATGTGTAGGTTTTGTACATATGGGGTAAGGGCAAGGGTGGGCTAGGTAACAGGGGGGTGACGTACGGTAGGGAAGAGCTTTCTCACTTCGCCCTCCGTACGCATTTCACCTTGCATTGCCTTTTTGACGTGTACCCTTGTGACCTTACCCCTCGCTCAATTGTCTTTCCCCTTTTGTCTCCCACATGACCTGTGCGCCGTTGGGCGCCGAGGGGAGCGTGCGTGGGTCGGCCATTGTGCGCCCGAAATTCCCAGAACCAGCTGTCTGCATCGATGCACCACATTATGGACCACATGCCTGTGGCCGAGCACCACTTATGGACCCCATGGGTTGGGGCATGGCCCCTCTGCTGGAACCGGCCATGAGGGCCTGAAATCTTGCTGGCGGACCTTGGCCACAGGGCACCGATGCCCCACAGGTGAACCACACTAGTCGGCCCTGTGGGCTATAAATAAAAGAAAATAAAGAAGGGCACATTGGGCACACTTTATTGCAAATAGGCCGCCAGTAAGCAAAGCAAAAGAGAATGACAACATCTGGAAGACAAATAATAATAACCAGCAGAGGGAGCCGAAGAGCAAGAGATCACCTGCAGGGTTAGGGGTTGTTGGTTTATTTTTATGGAACACTGATGAACTATGGTGACTGCACCGATTGGTGCGTGGGTGTGTATTGGTGCGTTATTGGGTGCGTTCATGGTGCGTCGATGCAGAGCAGACTGTCTCCCCCCCAGAAAGAACAATTACAGGTCCTGGGTTAGTTTTGTAAATAAAAATAGCGTCAGTGTAAATAATGCTCCCCACCGTCAGTGTTTAGTTTGAAGACCATTCCGCAATTCGGTTAACTGTGGGCGTAAGTCTGTTAGGCAGGGTGCAATGGAGCAGCGGGACACATTTATTTATGTTTTAAAACTGTCGCACTCAGGGTCAGGTTAAAAGTAGAGGGAACTACACCTACGTGTCACACTAAATAAAAGTTGTAGGCCCGGGACGTGCCTAAGAGGAGGAGGGTGCAGTGTTGTGGATATGAGGACTGTATATTTTTTTTGATTGTGTGCTGTATTGTTGTGATTATTGTTTATTCTGTGCCTCCTGCCTCCGGAGCTGTGTAAAGACCAAAAGGGCGTCCCATAGTCCACAAGCATACACGTCAGCCAAGTAATAGAATATACCTGTTGATAGTTATCTCTTATTCTGTGTATTAGCGTAAGGCTGTGTCTTCCATTAATTGAAATACTCCATTGCACCAGTGAAAGAGATAGATTCCCTTCCATTCCCCCCTTTCCGTCAATTGCAATTCGAAGCGCCTTCCGCATTTTGGTCGGTTTTTTTCCCTTCATCCGCCATTGACCACGAGGCTCGAGTCGGGGAAGAAAGGCGTGTCTCCACCTCGTCATAGAGGGGAGGAGTGAGCCCGCCCCACTTGACCAACCATGAGCCAGGGGTTCGGCTAGAGAGGGCGGAGGAAGAGCGATCGGGGGAGGGTCGCAAAGGTTGAGGGGCGGGGGCCTATATAACCCAAGGCAAGGGCGTGTCCAGGAGGAGATGCGTTTTTACAGAGGAGAGCAGAAGACAGAAAGGCCTGGAGTTGGACTTTGAGTTGGTCTGAGTTGGTTGGGAGTCGGTCGTCAAGTGCAGAGTGGTGAAGAGTCAGTCAGTAGAGGTGGTGGTCAAGTGGTTGCGTTGGTTGCGGGTGAGGAGTCGGTGGTAAAGAGTGAGGGACCAAGAAAGAGAGAGAAAGAGTCCTGAAGCAAGAGAGGAAGTTGTTGGACTGGGTGGGACTAAGGAAGGAGAGAGAACCCGTCACACCAATCCCCCAAGCTCCGCGTTGGCTCCACCAAGCGTTCAGCTCCACCAAGCGTTCAGCTCCACCAAGCTCCGCGTTGGCTCCACCAAGCGTTCAGCTCCACCAAGCTCCGCGTTGGCTCCACCAAGCGTTCAGCTCCACCAAGCTCCGCGTTGCTCCACCAAGCGTTCACCTCCAGCCATCCACCTCCTGCAATTCCCCGCGTGAGTCAGTGTCTTTTGTTTGTTCTGTCCTGGGTTAATTAAGTCTGTATAAGCTAGTATTTTCCCTGTGTCACCTGCGTCTTATGTGCTTGTAAATAAACGTGACTGCTTTCTTTTTGCTTGTGTGTAAATAGTCAATAAATTCAGTCGTATTTCCAAACCTTTCTTTGCCTTCGTTTTCCTCTTTGCATTGCGTCGTTTTCGTCTTTTCCCTCATTGAGCAGCTGGGGTGCGATACGGCCAAAGTCTGGGTGAATCGGGTGAGTTTTGTTAGGTCGCGGTCTTACACCACCGCTCGCGTCTATAACATCTAACCGCGATCTATAACAATATATATATATATCGTTCGGTATTCGCAGCTCACAGCTTTTCCTCTGAACGAAACCAAGATTGCAACACAATTAATCTTTTTAAAGTCATATTAAAATGAAATAATTAAAATTGATAGATTAACTTAAACTTTTCCTGCCACTGGGGGACGGATACTTTTGCTTGTGTATATATATATATATATATATATATATATATATATATATATATATATATATATATATATATATATATATATATATATACATATATATATATATATATATATATTATATACATACATACATACATATATACATACAGTCACGTGAAAAAGTAAGTACACCCCATGTAAAGTTTTGACTTTTTCAAGATATTTCAACATATAGCTATTTGATCTTCATTTCAACAATATTGATAGATAAAGGTGATATAATATAACAAATATCATGAAACATTTTCTTTTTGTAGTCCATTGTATAATTTAAATAAACATAAATGCAAATTTCGCATGTGGAAAAAGTAAGTACACCCTTGGGCTCTAATCGGTGTATTGCCCCCTTTGTCAGAAACAACCTCAAGTAGGCGTTTCTTATAACTGTCTACCAGTCTCTGACATCGACTGGGAGAAATTTTTGCCCACTCCTCCATGCAGAATTCTTTCAGCTGTGCGATGTTTGAGAGGTTTCTTGCATGCACAGCTCGTTTCAAATCCCCCCACAACATCTCGATGGGATTTAGATCCGGGCTTTGACTTGGCCATTCCAGAACCCTCCATTTCTTTCTTTTCAACCATTCCTTGGTGGATTTACTGGTGTGTTCAGGGTCATTGTCATGTTGCAAGGTCCACCTTCGGTTGAGCTTCAACTTTCCGACAGATGGCCTCACATTATCCTCAAGCACCCCCTGGTACAATGAATAATTCAAAGTGGATTCAATGATGGTGAGCTGCCCAGGCCCTGATGCAGCAAAGCTGCCCCAAACCATAATATTTCCACCACCATGCTTTACAGTTGGTATCAGTTTCTTGTGGTCAAATGCTGTCTTTGGTTTTCGCCAAACATGTCTTCCAGTACTGTGGCCAAATAGCTCTACCTTTGACTCATCTGTCCAGAGCACATTGTTCCAGAAGTGCTGGTCTTTGCCGAGGTGTTCATTGGCAAACTTTAGTCTTGCCCTCATGTTCTTTCTGGACAGCAAAGGTTTCCACCTGGCACACCTCCCATGTAGATGAAATTTGTGCAGCCTCTTTCTAATGGTAGACTCGTGCACTTTGACATCAACAGTGGCAAGAGCTACCTGTAGGTCCCGTGATGACATTCTGGGGTTCATTGAGACTTCTTTCAGGATCTTGCGGTCTGCTCTCGGGCTGAACTTGCTGGAGCGGCCTGGCCTGAACAAGTTGGCAGTTGTTTGGAATCTTCTTCACTTGTAGATGATCTTCCGGACAGTCAAATTATTGATTTCAAATTGTTTGGAGATCTTTTTAAATCCCTTCCCAGACTCGTAGGCATCTATAACCTTCTTTTTGAAGGCCTCGGAGAGCTCTTTTGATCTCGGCATGGTGACGTCGCACACTTCAACAACAAAGAGCAAACTAAACGAAATGTCTAAGGTTTAATTAAGACAGGTTCCTCCAAGATCCTCTCCAATGATGTTCTAATCATTTGCACCTGAGCTGGTGCACCTGATTCTAATTTTAGGTATTTGAAGTTGTGATAAATGTAATGGTGTACTTACTTTTTCCACATGCGAAATTTGCATTTATGTTTATTTAAATTATACAATGGACTACAAAATGTAAATGTTTCATGATATTTGTTACATTATATCACGTTTATCTATCAATATTGTTGAAATGAAGATCAAATAGCTGTATGTTGAAATTTGTTGAAAAAGTCAAAACTTTACATGGGGTGTACTTACTTTTTCACGTGACTGTATATATATAAATATATATACTAGGCATCTTTACCCATCGCTTTGCTGATGGATTTAATCAAAAGGCGGCATGTTCTCCTTCATAATTGCTTGGAAGTCAGTTACCATCACCTTTGTAAACCATACTTGACAAAGCTTAGATGGCTAAATGCAACCAGGAGTTGCAACCATATTTCCTGTTGGAATAGTCATCACTGAAAAAGGGCTGCATTTGTGCAGGTGAAAACCGAGAAGAGGAAGAGGCTCTCATGCAGGAGTGGTTCACACTCGTCAACAAGAAGAATGCGCTCATCCGTCGGCAGAACCAGCTGAGCATCCTGTGAGTACAACCTTAGTTGCAAACATATTTCCTTGTAATTCTTATACATAAAACTTTCTAGTTTTGTAATTAATATAAGAAAAAAATTAAAAAGAATGTAATTGTAGTAATGGTCCAACCATGGCACGGAATGGTTGCTCAATGTCTGCATCATGCCCATTGGGTTCAGCACAAAGTGTTGCAGTGCATGCTTAAAGTAATTCATTGGCACTGAGTACTTGTTTCAAATTGCAACCGCACACAGAGCAAGCAAGTGTACTGGTTCCATGGAGATTTGTATAACAATGTCACGTTTATCTATGTATGAGGTGTGGTCATAATGTTTCAAGACAGTTGTGTCAATCAAAACGTGTAGGTTACAGTGCACGAACAACAAACCTGGCATTGTATTCAAAGGACTCTCATTGTGAGTCAATGAACTTGTGCCAATTTTCTATCAACTTGTCAAATTCACTGTAAAAAGCTTCCCTGGGACACGTTTGAATTCACCCTTTCTTGTACGAGGTATATCTCGGCCCACTGTCATGTCTGCCGCAAGGTTGTGCTTTTGACTCGGATAATGAAAAGTTTGTTCCTGGAAACTCCCAAAAACATGGGAGTTGGGGCAGTTGAAAAGCAAGAGAGATTGACTTCTTATTTGTCTTTGAGAAAAGCTATTACTATAGTCCAAAGAACTAGCTCGCTGTGACGTAGTTGGGAATACGACAGCAAATGGGGGCTTGTTTTTTAAACACATTTGAAATAAAATTTTGATGAAAAATCACATGTTAATGGACAAGACAAATAAAGGAAGTCTGCTGCCAAAAGCCACCTCATGCTATCTCCAACCCCGAGCTTTAATTACGCCTACTTAGAGCTTGTCCCCTTTTCACCTACAACTCCTCTTGTGCTGTGATACATCCGTACGTTCTTGTCCTACTCTTTTCCCTTTGCCTCAGCAATAATTAAATGCCACTCTTATAAATGGAACATGTGCATTCATGCAGCTGTTTGTTAGAGCCTGAAGGCTGTGCAATGACCGGACTTGAATTCACAGGAGTGAGAACTCAACGATGCACCAATAACGCTCTCCCAGTCCAACAACGAACGCACAGTCTTCATTATGCCCGGTCAGCCAACCAGTTTCAGTATCCGCCTGGTAGGCCACTCATAGCTGAAAAAAGAAGGTATGTGAAGCTCAAAGCCTCATGGGAGTCATCCGGTGATCTCCCTTTTTAGTTCCACCTGATCCATCTATCAAAGCTTTGTTTGACCCATGGTCTAACAATTACCTCATCACTTTCCTCTCAAAGATTGATGGAATGCAGCTTTATCTGAAAATTACATGTTCGAGGAGGGAAGAAACCTCTAAAATACTCTCTTGAATCGATGTCCTTTAAAGATTTCCCCATTCAGAGATTTTAATTGACTTCAGACACTTTCACTAGGTGCCATCTGCATATACAAGTAAACTTGACAGACTGAACTAGTTTAGATGATAACAAAATGATAAATGGATTAACTCTTGATCACGTCGATCCTCTCAACTCTGGTACACTGGATCGTGTGGTGAGGCATTTGCTGTCAAGGAACTTGCTTTCTCAACAAGAAGACTAATCCAACTGAAGGTCAGCTCTAGGTCGCTCAGGCTCGCGACAAGCGTATGCCCATCCTTAGGCAAGACAAAAAATAAAAAAGATCTTGCAAATCTCAAGGCTGAACCCTCCAAACGGTCTCCTTCCTGTAAGTAATGGTGGCACCTTACCAAGTCTGTCTCTGGTATATGCTCGTCATACATCCGTCTCCTACCTCAAATAGCATCACCACAGACTTTGCTCCAGATAAGGCAGAATGTCTCAACTTAATGTTTCACTCCAAATTTCGTGTACCTGATCCATCTCACTCTGGACCCATCATACCCCTGCGTACACAATATGTCTACTGGAATGTACGTCTCTCACCTCAGAAGGTAGAGAGAGTTCTGTTCTGTGGCCGGAGTGCACCATGGCAATGTCTTAGGCCGAATATTGATTTGGTGACGTAAACGACTTCTCTCTTTTTTTTCAGAAGCCTCCCCTTTGTGTTGTAATAGACAGGTAAATGTGGACAATAGCTGTATCACTGCTGATACAGGTGTATTCATGGAGCTGTGTATATCATTCTGCTGAACTAAAATTAATTAAAAGACAGTTTTACAAATGGAACATGTCTTTCAATCCTGACAAATATCACAACCACTGAGGGAAGATTGTCAAATGAACCCACCTGTCTATCTTGGCGTGAGTTTGACCTATTAATTCTGCTCGATTTATACCTTATAATTGTGCAATGCACTTTGCGAGGAAGTAACCTAGTGAAAACAACAAATTATTTTTAATTGTGTCATAAATATGACATGAAAGTCAAAAACACGAGTCTGAGTCAAGGAGGCTGGCAGGATAGCCTAGGCCCTAGAGGTATACGCACTCACATTTGAGCCTGCATTTGAATCCAGACCCAGCGATAAAATGTCAACTTGGTGTTTCACAGGCAGGGCGATTTATCAATGCGTGTGCCTTCCCTCGGATGGACGTTAAACTAGGACCGGTCTGCCAGAATTAGTTAGTGTGTGTTAATGGTCCCACGGTGTCCTTTACAAAGAGCAGGTTAGCTATCACCGATCCTGTGTCCAAATTCCTACTCTAATCTACAGGGGGCACTGCATCAGCAGCACAGCTGTGCCCCTCGCAAATGATGCTACCCACAACATTGTGCTGCATACGAAAGAAGAAGAAGAAGAAGAAGAAGAAGACCTATTTGTCCTTGGTTAACCATTTGAGGGGAGTTCATTCTGTTGAATGTCCACACTCCACCATCAGCCATGAGCGTTCCTGAGATAACCATTTATCAAAGCTGACCTCCAAAGCCAGCCGCAGACTGGGCATCCTCCGCTGCATCATATAGCTACTTACTTTGCAATTTAGAAATACCAGCAGCCTACAAGGATTTTACCCATGTCTCAAAGGAACACTGCACTTCCATCTGGGCTGGCACATCTGTCACATCTATCTCTCCAGGATTCTGTGGAATCTCAAGCTCTAAACATTTGTTACGGAACCGTCACTTCCGCCTTTGTTGTTATTATATACTTGTAGGATTTTTAGTTTCAGGTAATATTGTTGTTAAGATTTTTGTGTGAAATGGCGACGACTTTAGTAAAAGGTAAAAAGAAATGTTTCTGGAGGAAATAGAAAAAATGTGGCAAAGAAGCCAGAAGAAGAGAGAGGATGAGCTTGGGAGAAGATGAAGAGATGGCCATGAGAGAGATACAGCCGTGAATCGCATCGATGCTGCGAGCGGACTTTTTTGATATTGGTCGCGAATGAGTTGAGGCTTCCCATGAAAGGGATTGCCCGGGACATCGTCTTATATTGCGATTAAACCTGCGTCTCAGGTTTTATTACCAAGCGTGAGCTATTGTTGGCGGGAAAGCAAGAGCCTCCATTGCAGGCTGATACGCCATTTTGTCTTCGATGAAACTGTCTGCTTGGTGCATCTTGTTTTGTCGTTGGGATTTCCATATCGACCTCTGACCTCGTAACTCCTCGTCTGCCATTGTGCCGTTACTTGCCTGGTCTCGTCGTTCTGCACGGCTTTAACCAGCGTGGGGATCCGTGCACGGACTTTGGGGAATGTTACATTCCACTCACGTTTGGTGTATCGTGAGTTTATTGCTTGGAGAGCATTGGGGAATGATGGTACCATCATAGGTATTGTTCATTTGATGCAAGTGACATTTTCATTGTACTTACTTTAATAGTGTTATTATTGTGTATGTGAGAGTTCTTAATGCAATTACTTGTTTTGTTCTACAATTGCATTGGTGTGGTTTCACCATGGTTTATTAGAACACTCAAAATAACAAATGTTTCTGCCATGTTCCCTCTCGAAACTCTGAGGTGCACCATATCCGGGGTTCGGGGAGGAACACGTAACGCATTATAATTGGCATCTGCCACATTGAGGTTGAAGCACATGCCTTGTTGCTCTCTCAACACAGACAGTTCGGTGGCTTCTGTCTTTTACCAGTGTACCTTCATCTGCTCAGTCTTCTGACCATTCCCAGCCCCCCTTCATGATGTGTGTGTTCTTCCTGTAACTCCCTCCTGCTTAAAATCCCCAAATCCAAGCTCATTGCACACCTCCACTCTTTTGTTTCTGTTTTATCCCATTTATGGAGACTTCAATCCCACTCTTTGCTCCAGGTATAGCATGGAGGCATTTGATGACAAAAGCCGAAATGGGAAATAAAATTATAGCCTGGAGTCTCTGGACAGACACACTGACACACTGACACACACACACACACACACACACACACACACACACACACACACACACACACACACACACACACACACACACACACACAATTGTAAATCCCATTTCCTACAGATGCTCAATCACCCTGAGATGTTTCCTTAATTAAACAATGGCTCTGTCATTTTTTTACTTCACTCAAAGCATGTTGTTGATGTCGGGCGTATTCGTTATATTGTAAATTTTTCGACTATTTGTTATACCCTGAGGCACATTTCCCCATTTTAATACTATTTATCATGAAATATTTGAAACACTCATATTATGCACCTTCTGCCACACCGTTTAAGATATACATTTTAGAGATGAGGTGAAACAAAATAAATTTCCATTAATTTATTTTAAATTACCTATAAACCCCCATATCTAGAACATAGGACTGATTAATGAAGCCCCCTACCACCCCAATCCCCATGTATTTGTCACATTGCTTCCAAATTCATGTTCGGTGTGCATAGAAGCTTTAATTGCATTGCCCCACTAACCTGTTGCAAAAGGTAACGCCTCGGTTCAGAAATATTTGCAGCCATTGTCCCATTTTCTGAACATTACTGCTGCGAGTGCTGCTGGGTCTCCTACATCGAGCCCGTGCAGCGCACGGTAGGAGAGGCTCCGTCAGCCATCTGTCCAACGCGGATATGTTTAAAATTGCATGCGCTGAGGCACCTGCAAGCTGCCGAATGCTGAGGAACGCCGCGGTGCTATTGCCTTCCTAGGGAGAAGGAGCATGACCTCGAGCGCCGCTTTGAGCTGCTGAATCGAGAGCTGCGGTCCATGCTGGCCATCGAGGGTGAGTGTTGTGTTGCACACATTGGCGGTGGACCCCGTGGAGGCGTTTGACAGATTAATTCTGCTCGATTTATACATTATAATTGTGCAATACCAAAAAAAAAAAAAAAAATTATACAAAAAAAGAAGAAGCACTTTGCGAGGAAGTGACCTCGTCAAAACAACAAATTCTTTTTAATTGTGTCCTAAATATGACTTGAAAGTCAAAAACACGAGTCTGAGTCAAGGAGGTGTTGAAAGACCGGGCGTTTGTGTACAGAGGTCACGACGATTGTGGTGACACGGGGTGATGGGCCGAACGGCCTTCTTTCTCGAGTTCCCTTGGGAGGGGAGATTCCTTTACTATCACTACCTCGACATCATTATTTAACAAGTGTGATTGCTTAGGATCAGATCACACCGCACTCGGACAGACATTTTGGTTTTGTAAGTTCGGTTACCAAAGCCGTTCCGTCGTTCGAAACATGTTTGTGGTGCAGCATCTTCAAGTATGCCGTCCTTTGAGGAACGACACCACCTTTAGCCGAGTTTTCTTTGGTCAATTTTCTCATTTCATTTCCAAGCATTCAAACGTTTTGACTTTGTGATACTGTAGACAGGTGTGTGCCTTTCCAAATAATGTCCAATCAATTTAATTTACCACAGGTGGACTCTAATCAAGGTGTAGAAACATCTCAAAGATGATCAAGACAAATGGGAGGCACCTGAGCTAAATTTCAAGTGTCATAGCAAAGGGTATGAATACTTATAGTGTAGCAGCATAGCAAACCTGTTGTGCATTTTGTGATACAAGCACCAAATTTGGCACAAATGTACATTAATATGTTGCGAACATTTTCAGATATTGGGCCACTTGAAATTCCGTAATTTTTTTTTTCAAATTTTTTCAAATTTCGTAATTTCAAATTTTTCGGGTGACACCGTCACAATTTCGGTCTTCGAGGCCGGCCGATATAGTGGGGCGGCTTAGCCCAAATATTCAAAAGAATTGTGCATTTTGTGATACAAGCACCAAATTTGACACAAATGTACATTAATATGTTGCGAACATTGTGTGGTCAGCAATGAAGACGAGAGTCTGAATTACATGTATGCAAAAGACCTTGTGAACCAGTGAAGCAAATACACGGGTAAGCATGAATTAAATCTAGGGCATGATATAATTTCCATGATGTTTACCTCTACACTCAATGGTGGAAGGAGGTAATGTTTTGATCCCAGCTTGTCTGTATGTCTGTTTGTCTGTTAGTCCACAAAATTCCAGACAAAGCTTGTAGTAGTGGTAGTTGTAGTGGTAGTGGTGATAACAGAAATTGTTATATAGAACTGAACTTATATTATTATTATATGCAGAAAATAACTTCATTTCTATATGCCCTGCAGTGGACAGGTTAATTGGTTTATGCACTGAAGGGGTCACCCTGGTGTGCACTGCTGTGTTCTGCCTCACTGAGTTGTTCAGGTATGATGTACTCAGCACAAGCTTCCGGTCGGCCCGGAGGTGGGGGTGCGGGGCCTGTCACGGAACGTCAAAACAAACGGCCTGCCGGGGCCGCCCAAAAGTCGGGCGTGAGGGGCGCGTCCACTAATGGAACGCCTCTCGCTTCCCAGATCGAGGGCCACGTGGTCAGGAGAACCTCGTCCCTTCCGGTCACACTTTGCCTATCGGCCGGCCTCGAAGACCGAAATTGTGACGGTGTCACCCGAAAAATTTGAAATTACGAAATTTGAAAAAATTTGAAAAAAAAAATTACGGAATTTCAAGTGGCCCAATATCTGAAAATGTTCGCAACATATTAATGTACATTTGTGCCAAATTTGGTGCTTGTTTCACAAAATGCACAATTCTTTTGAATATTTGGGCTAAGCCGCCCCACTATTATGTAAATGTGATATTTCAGTTTTTTCTTTTTAATAAATTTGCAAAACTTTCTAAAATCCTGTTTTCTCTATGTGATTATGGGGTATTGAGTGTAGATTGATGAGGGAAAAAATGAATTTAAATGATTTCAGCATAAGGCTGCAACATAACAAAATGTGAAAAAAGTGAAGGGGTCTGAATACTTTCTGAATGCACTGTAGCTTTTGTTATTTATGGTATACAAAGTCAAGGCTCGTGGAAGAGCTAGAATGCAGAACGAATCAGGACGCAACAGAACAAAAGGAACAATAGAAAGAGAGGGAGGGGGGGGCAAAATAGAGGGAGACTTGGCCACATGTGGAATGTGGGGAAGAATTGAGGAGTGAGGGAGGATGCACGGGGTGAACAAGATGGATACAGAAGCAAACTCTCAGGAAGGAAAAACTGGAAATCCAGGAAGCGAACTCTCAGGAAGAAAAATGGAAATACAGGAAGCAAACTCTCAGGAAGGACGAACTAGACGTTTGGAAAGAGGTGAACTTGGCAGGGGAGGGGGGAGGGTAGGAAGCAAACGGGGTAGAAAAGATCATGGTTTTGGATAGGGGATGATCTGAGATAGTGGTGAACAGCTGTCTTGAAGAACTGGAGGGAAGGATAGAGTAGAGGTGCAAGACCAGGAAGGAGGAGGCAGCCAAAGCCCTTTGTTGTAGTACTCTGGAGTTAGCCATCCTTATCAGAGAGTACGGTAGTACTCTCTTTGTAGGGATGGCACGGAAAAAATGTCGCTCCCATCTGCTACATGCAAAACTAAAGTTGGATTATGTTCTTTAAAACTGGCTGAGGCTACATATGAGAGGATCCCTACATAAAAGGGATCACTTTTCAGTTGTATTTAAACTTTTCATACTTGCATAAATAAAGCATCTACAGAAGAGCATGCATGTAGTCATAAAAACACAAAGAAGCAAACTTAGAGATGGCAGGAGGACTGGAGTCAAGTGGCTTATTCAAGTCTCTTCAATAAACTACAGTGACTGTTGTAACAAAAATCAAAAATAAATCAGGGTGGGATTAAAGGAACACTTCCGTGATTGTTGGAACAGCTGAAACGTTTGCCTGGTCGTTCCATCAAGCAGAAAATGATCGTTTAGGCCCACTGCTTCCATGAATTTGGAAGCAGTGAGATTAAACAGACAGTGAATGATCGCAACCACAATCGAGATGCTATCATGTCATTGCCAAGATGTTGCTGCAGACTCAATGCAGGTCCTCAATGCCAAACAGGAAATTAGAGCTGTCTCCCTCGACATATCACGTGCCTTCGATACGGTCTGGCACCCCGCTCTGCTCACCAAACTCTCCTCCTTTGGTATCCATGGAAATCTCCACGCATGGCTGGCGGACTTCCTCTCTAGTCGTAGTCAACGTGTGGCCCTGAATGGGTTTCTCTCATCTCCTCTTCCTGTTCAGGCTGGAGGTCCCCAAGGCAGTGTTCTGGGCCCTGTGCTTTTTCTGGTCTTCATCAATGATCTCTCTGACTCTCTTGAAAATCCTCTATCTCTTTGCTGATGACTCTACTCTCTGTCGCTCCATTCCTCATCCCTCAGATCGGCAGTCTGCAGCCTCCTCACTCTCTGCAGACCTGGACAAAATCACAGACTGGGCAAACAAGTGGAACATGTCTTTCAATCCTGACAAATCTCACACTCTTACGATGTCTCTCCGAAAAGACCGACTGGACAACCCTCCCATCCACTTTCTGAATAATCCTCTCCAAGAAGTTCTGTCACTCAAGCTTTTGGGTCTCACTATCTGCCATGATCTTTCCTGGGAAAACCACATTTCCAAGCTGGCCTCCAAAGCCAGTCGCCGACTCGGCATCCTCCGTCGTGCGAAGTCCTTCCTTGGCACACCTGAGCTCCTCACCACATACAAGGCTTTCATCCGCAGCTCAATGGAGTACTGCTCTCCCCTCTGGGCTGGTGCTCCTGCCTCACACCTAGCTCGTCTTCACGCTGTGAAACCAAAGCGTTCAGAATCATTGGAATCTCCCGCGATGACGCTATCTCCGAGGGCCTTTCACTTAATCACCGCAGGCAGGTTGGTGGTCTTTCCGTCTTCTACCGACTCCTCTCCGGCCTTGCTCCCCCAGCTCTCTCTGGGCTCTGACCCCCAAATATTCCTGCAGGTCGCACAAGATCTGCCTGCAGCCCTCTTATGGTTAAACTGCCAAAATCAAGACTCTCTGCTCACCTTCACTCCTTCATTCCTCTTTTCTCCCGCCTCTGGAACAAACTTCCTCACTCTCCTCAAGCCCACTCCTCCCTCCAGGTCTTTAAAACGGCTGTTCACCACCATCTCTTATCTTCCCCAATCCAAAACCTTGATCTTTTCTACCCCTGCTAATTTCACCCCAAATCCACTTTTTTGAGGTGACTTTTGACTTCTTTCCTGGAAGTCCTTGGTGTCCTTGCGTTTTATACCTATCCTGCCTCCCCCCAGGCCCTCTATCTCCAAAAACATCTCCCGATGTCCCTGCTCTCAAATGTTGTGTTTGTGTGCTTCTTCCCCTTCTCTCCCCATCTTGTCGACCGCTCCCCTTTTTATATACTTTGTTTGCTTGTTTGTTTGATTTGTTTGTTTGGATAAATGTTAGCTCTTTCACGAGCCTCGACTCTGTATACAAAAAAAATAAATACGTAGATGCTCCCAATGTCGCAGAACCTTCTCCCATGCATTCCAGAGGTCAATATTGTATACCTAATGTCCCCCTCATCCCTCTCCTCCTCTCCGTCAATAAGATATTTGTCATCCTTTCTCAAAGATTTTTAAATGACAACGTCACACAAAACATATGTGGACAAAAATTTTAAAAAGACAGCGCAAACCAACAGTCTTTACTCGCTACTTTGGATCTCTGCTGATGTCCTGGAGTTATTGTACGTATAATCGAGATTTACAGTGTTATCTGTTATGCATTCGAATTTTCTACATCATATATGGTAAGTGCATCGAGGGTGCACCAAGGGTGCACCAAGTGCAAAGGTAGATCAATTTGCACTTGCGAATGCAACACTTAGAAGTGTGAAGGGAATATATTGAGGAGTGTGAATCGTTAAGTTACTTCAGAGCATTTCCGCGGGGTGTGTTAAACCCACACCGTTCTTAATACATACTAATGGTGGATGAGTATACATCGACCTTAAAGGAATGATATAGCATTCGAATGGTATAAAGAAAGCTTTTTGCTGTGGCCGCGAAGCCTTCGGAGTACCTTGTGCTGCGCAGCCTAATGATTCTTTAAATTGATGGCAAATAAAGGGAAGATGCTGTTGTGTGACAGAATGGCAGAAAACGGAGGCGCAGAAATGGCGTGAGCAGCTTTTGTTGGACGAGCTCGTCGTGTTGGTAAACAAGCGAGACGATCTGGTGCACGACCTCGATGCGCAGGAGAAACAGTAAGTGTGTGCTCGGCGGAGGCCAATTCCCACATCCATCCCGCCTTGTTTGTTCGCTCGCTCCCTCGTCACGCCTGCCGTGTGCCTCATTCCTTCCCGGCCACCATAATCCAAGATTTGATCCCCTAGTCAGCCTTACCATCTACATTTCTGACTTGCATTAGATGGTACCTTGACGAGGCTAGTTAGTATGAAATTTGTACAAGGCAACCGCTCCTTGGTGGTGAGCCTTCGGTCTTACTGGGACGTATTATAAAGGCCGTCACATAACATGGTTTGGCAGTGTCGAGCTGTGTTTCTCCATCAATGTATTTGTGATTCTTGGACACTTGCCTTTGATATTTTGTATCACAAGATGGTGGTCCGACATGATGGTCTGTGCGGTGGTAGCGCACTCACCTTTGAGCCGTATAGTCCGAGTTAGATTCTCGGTCCAACTATAAACTGGCGGATTGGTGATTCACAAAAATTCACCGTCCCTCGGACGGACTTTATGCCAGGTTTCCCTGGCATTAACTGGTGCAGGAAGTTAAAGAAACAAATTGGTCTTTTAAGGAAGAGTAGTCGAGGTATTGCCGGCACCCTGAACAAATTACAAATTCCTCCCATAACTTGGCCCTGGCAGGAGATTGGCACCACAGCTTTATTTGCTCGTCAAAGCACTGGCAGAGAGTTCCAAAAAGCTACCGAGGTCACGGGGTAGATGATAATGACGTGGTTTAACTTTAGTCTTTGACGTTGCAACAGAGCAAATAGCAACAGAACTGAGTGAATGCCACACCCTGTGTCTGTCTGTTCTCTTACCAACCACGTACACATTTTGAGGAACACATCATTGTGCTGGTGTTTTTATTTTTAAATAAATCCACTGTAGAGAATAGTTTCTTGAGCTACGATACTGTATCAAATAATATGAGCAGAAGTAACACTTAATGACATTTGAGAGTAAAAGCACGATCAACTATAACATTTCACCTCATGGTCAGGGTAGCTCAGACGTTTCTACTACTGGGCGGTCTTCATCTTGTACTGTGTGCACATTGTGTACCATACATTAAATATCCTAGGGTAAGGAGTGGTAGAAGGAAAGGGGGAGGAGGGAAGAGAGCAGCAAAAAGGAAGACAGTCCCACACAGTCCTTTTGATGAAGACCACTCGTATTAATGTATTACCGGCCTTTTTATAGTTTCCAAATAAACACTTCCCCTAATTCTCTCCCAATAGCGGCTTTCTGGCTCCAATTCCCGTCTTATGTAAATATTGCTTTTCCGCGGTCAGATTTACCTTTTGTCGTACACACCTACAATTCCCTGTTCATATTTTGTGAAAATCTAGCAAGTGTGAAGTTCAACAATGCCAAATGTGCTCTTTAATGTGTCACACACTTTCCACTACAAAACGCATGGTTAAGGGATAAAGCGAAGGAAAGAAAAACGAACTTCGAAAAACCATTTCATCCATTTGTGAAGTGAAACAAGTGAAGAAACCGTCCTTACGGGGTTAATTCCCCCAGAATTGGCCTATTTTAGGATATGTAATACCTCCTCCAACCGGGAGTAGCAGTAGGCTATACATACCTACATTGAGAGAATTGGGGTGCTCCCACTGCCCTGAACCCCTGGGACGATGGTTTTTTTTAACCCCTCAAAATATTTCCACAAACTCCCTGAGTACAGACAGCAGTTTTCAACACATTCCATCCAACGGTTCAGGAGTTCATAAAAAACACAAACACACAAACAAGCACAGCTTGGCAGTGGCACTGCTCATTCAAGAAAAAGTAACAGGAAAACAACACTAAGAAGAACAAACCAGCCTCTACAGGCAGAGACCAAGCACCACAATGGAAACGGAGATTGGATACACAGAGAGAGCAACTGAGAAAGGAAATTTGACAAATGCAACAATTCATAAGAGGAAACCGAAGCCCAAATCTAATGAGAATGAATATATATATATATATATATATATATATATATATATATATATATATATATATATATATACATATATATATATATATATATATATATATATATATATATATATATATATATATATATATATATATATATAATCGTTAGATTAAATAAGACGCGGACGTAGCTTCAGGACGTCGATCTTTAATTGTCGACCAAGCTTTCGACTGGCATTGTGTCGAAAGCTTGGTCGACAATTAAAGATCGACGTCCTGAAGCTACGTCCGCGTCTTATTTAATCTAACGATTATATATTCAATACAAATGAGACGCCCTGCTCGTACTTTGGAGTTTCTACTATTTCTTACAGTTATATATATATATATATATATATATATATATATATATATATATATATATATATATATATATATATATATATTATAATAGCCGTAGATGATTATGTCTGTCTGTCTGTTGGGCGTCTGTCCGAGGTGTGGCTTGCTCGGTTTGCAGAGTAGCTCCACCCATTCTGGGAGAGCCTTCGCTTCATATAAACAAATATCCACCATTTTATTAACTTGCATAGCTTTGAGGCCTGTTTTGTAGGCCCGTGGTGTCTTGCTCTCTCTCCCAGTTTTATTTCAAATCAAATTCGATATATCATTTCATTTTTCACAGTCGCTAACATAGTTTTAGACTCGGTTGAAAAAAAACGGGAAGAAAATCCGATGAAAGTTGCCGTTTATAGAACGAAATGAATTCTCAAAGGCCTGTAACTTCAAGGCCATTGAGTCTCTCTCACGCCTTTATATTATCCAATCTAACTC